>NW_024104390.1:600000-1030437 GCF_003945595.2 Pipra filicauda | reverse complement strand
GGGAAGGGAAGGGAAGGGAAGGGAAGGGAAGGGAAGTCTGCAGCAACCTTTTGCTGCTGTCTGACAATGAACAGGTGGGGAGCCAAATCCACATGAATCTTATTCCCATGTCTGAATTTGGGAGAATCCAGACGTCAGTTCTCAAATACAGAATTGCTTGTGCTGGGAATGTAGATCCAAGATAGTGGATAATGCTGGCATCCAGTAGCAGCCTGGGAATGCAGTCTGTGTTGAACAGTGGATGAACTCTTGGAGAAAGAGACCAATTCTTCAAAGGCTTTTTTTCTTCCTGTTGGAATAAATCTCAATAATGCCCTTCCAGCTGCAGTAAAGCAGCAGTATTTTAAAGCAAAGTAAGGCATCCCCTGGAACATTCCAATTCCTTTGGGTAGATTATCTTGATGTATTTACTTGGGGGTTCATGCATCTCAATAGCACCCACAGAAAGCATCAGACTTGGTGAAATTGCATTAAATTAGCAGTTAAGTGTTTGGAGACTTAGTTTTTAATATTGTTTAGCCAAGCGTATCATCCAGATTGTGAGAAGGGCTTTAATCTGCAGCACACGGGACCTCTCAGGGGATGAACAGCAGTCCTGATATATTAATATCAGAAAAAATGAATGATCCAATTAAGTTCTGCTAAACCATGGCAGAATGCAAGGTCCATATGTTGGCTTATCCTGATGGGCTGTGTATTAGGCTGAGATCCCCGTGCTCGGAGTCGCTGCATTCTGAGCCTTCATCACTGCTGGGAGGGAGAGGAAAAGCTTCCTGCCCTACTGATGAGGCTTTTTTTTCATTCCTTTCCAGTGTATTCTCACTACCAGGGCAGTTTTCCAAGAGGAAAAGCATCTTCCATCCATACTGGGACCAACTCAGCTTTTTGCTGTGGCCCAGGGAAGAAAACTGGGTTGGAAGGGACCTTAAACCCATCTTGTTCCAACCCCTGCTGGGGACAGGGACACCTTCCACTAGACCTTGGTCCAGACCTCCTTGGCCCAAACACCATCCCCAAAGAGCAGCTAAGAATGGAGAGTTATTTTCACCAGCAGGTGAAAAAGGTCCTTGATAACTCCACCCTGAGGTTTCACAGCCCTATTTGTGTCTCTACACTCACCTGGGCTGGGAGCAGAGAGGGAACATGGCTGATCCCACAGCCCACATCTGAAATGGGTTAGAGAAGCACAGGATGGTTTGGATTGGAAGGGACCTTAAAGCTCACCTTGTTCCACCCTCTGCCATGGGCAGGGACCCCTTCCAATAACCGAGGTTGCACCGTGAGCTCCTTTATCCACAAACATCTTTATCAAAGCCCATTCTGTCTCCAGGGCAGGTTGGACCAGAGGCCTCCAGAGATCCCTCCCAGCCTGTTTCAGTCTCAAAATCCATGCCCAGGACTTGTCCCTCCCGTGGATCTGTATTCCTGGCCCTGCTGGGTGTCAGTGGCCATCCACTGACCGGGGTCATCAAACCAGAGGAGGGTGTGGCACTTCTCTTGGTGATGCTGGGCCAGGCAAACACACAAACCCCTCCAGGATGCTGTCCAAGGGATGCACATGGGGGACCAGTGCTCACCAGTATCCACCCGCCAGTGGAAAGAGAAGTTCCTCTTGTTTAACATTCCAGGACTTCTCTCCAGGGGTCTGTCTCATCCCCCTGAGAAGGTGTTGCTGTTCTTTTGTGATAGTTTTGTTCTCTTATTTTTTTTAAGGAAATCTCTATCACTCTGAAATTGTGGATTAGGAACAGAATGTAAGAGTTACCCCCAGAGTTACTCACCTCCAGCCCTGGGGGCACTTCTGGGCCCCTCAGACAAGAGACACTGAGGCGCTGGAGCGTGTGCAGGGAAGGGAACGGAGCTGGGAAGGGGCTGGAGCAGCAGGAGGGGCTGGGGGAGCTGGGGGAGCAAAGGAGGCTCAGGGGGGACCTTCTGGCTCTGCAACCCCCTGACAGGAGGGTGTAGTGAGCTGAGTGTCAGTCTGTTCTCCCAGAGAACAAGGGACAGGATGAGAAGAAATGGCCTCAAGCTGAACAAGAGGAGGGTCAGGTTGGATATTGGGAGAAATTTCTTCACTGAAAGAGTGGTCAGGCATTGGAACAGTTTGACCTGGGCAGGGGTGGAGTCCCCATCCCTGGAAATGTTCAAAAAACACGTGGATGTGCCCTTGAGGACACGGGTTGGTGTGAACAGGGTGGTGCTGCTGGGTTACCAGCTGGACCTCATGATCTCAGAGCTCTTTTCCAACCTTCACCACACTGGGATTTTCTGATTCTGCTCATTTCCTGTGGGACAGAGAATAACAAACATATCAGACCTTCTGAGGCAATGGAATAGTTTAGGGTTTCTTGGAGGTACAGAAATACCACAGACATTTGTTCAGGTGCTTCTAAAGGCCTCTCATTTCTTCACTCTTCCTTGATTGTCTTTCAGGATATTTTCCCTCCGATTTCTAGTTGTTATTGTCCCTTATTATTTCTTTTAGGGCTATTGGGGCTATAGTGATGTATTTTAGCTGATTAATTTTCCTTAAAAACTTTGCCCTTGGGTTTGTTCAACTGCCTGGGATGTGAATGTATTGCTTGGCCAGCTGGGATAAGGAACTGACATTTCTCTCACCTCATTTCTGCCCTTGAAATTCCCACTAAGAGTGAAGTTCAGACTGGAAGTTGGGATATTATCTTCTCTCCTGAAAATTAAAGTAATTTTGCATTTGCAGGGGTTCAGAAGCTCACAAAGGGAGATGATGCCTCTCTGCTTATTATGGGAGCCTCTGGTTAGATAAAGGAATTGGGGGAAAAAGTGAAGTATTATAGACCCCAGCCTTCCTTATAAATTCTGTAATGTTCAAGTGCTTAAATTAAGCTCTAAAATCCATCTAGATTTTAGTTGTAATCTCTTGGCTGATGTGCAGGTTGGCCCAGGAGCTGGAATGGTGTCCTGAGGGCATTTGGAAATGGCACCTGGGGAGGAATGGGCCCATTTCCCTAATACACAAACATTCCTCATTTCCTCTCAGCACTGCAGAGCAGGACTGGACATTCCAGGATTTCAAGGGAATTGTCCTCGTGGGAGGTGAGATGTTTCCCAGGAAGAACAAGCAGGAAAGGCTTCAGTCCTCGGGCTCCACATGATGTTTGTGAATCTCTCCTTTTACTTTATTTGCTTTTCTGACAAGTGCACAAAACAGAACATTTCATTTGGGATTGTAGGAAATATTTCATGCTGAATGGAACAATGTTGTTTTGGTTTAGCAAGACAAATAATATTCCAGTCTGATCTGAGCAAAGCGCTTTTTTTCTGCTTGATTTTTTCAATTTTGCTGTCAAACTGAAAAATCAGCTCTTCCCCCAGACCAATAACAGGCAGCTCTGTTCTCCTGTGTGGAACAGCAGCATCCTGATGCTCAACAGAAGAATATTTCCTGGCAGCATCATTTGTTGCAAGTCTTAAAAGATGCTCTGATCACAAAGAAGAAAGAGGAGCACAAACTCCAGCCTTTCCTCTCCAGCAGCTGAACAACTTCAAGAGGCAGCAGCAGGAGGACAAGTCTGCCTCAGGATCTTCCAAACATCCTGAAGAAAAGTAATTTTATCCCTGTTTTTAGCTCACAGACTTTTAAAACAAATGAATTTTCTCTTCAGGAGCTCTGGAGAAGATGACAAGTGGGAGGGAGAATCCACCAAACCACTGTGGGTGTCAAAGGGAACATCTGAGAGATCTGGTCCCATCTAGAGGAGAATCCAAGGGAGAAAAGAGACCAGTGCTGTAGGGAACACTTCCTGAGTTTGGAATCATCCCGAGTCTGGTTTCCTGGTGCTTTGGTGCAGGGAAAGCCCCTGGTGATCAGTGGTGACCAGCTGAAATCCTGCTCCCATGGTACCCTCACCCTGCCCTTGGAGGGGTGGTGGCCTTGGCAGTGCCAAGTGGGCCATGGAAAACTCCAGAGTTCACATAGCACAGGTGGGAGCAGAACTCCAGCATGGATACACCCACTCCAGCAAAACCATCCTGGAAAGGTTTCCTTTGTTTTGGGGAAGCTGCAGGTGGAGGAAGATGATTCCCTTCTGTGCTCCTGGGTCAAACCCTGGCTGGGTTGTGCTTCAGAGCACAGAAAAAGTCAGGGAATTAAAACCTACCAGAAACTTTGGCCCAAGACGTGATGGTGGGAACCATTCCACCAGGGGAGGGCGAAGGGTTGGTAGGGACCAGCAGAGCCAGAAATCCCTGGGATTTGTACCCGTGGAAGCACCCTGGGAGGCTGCTCTCCCAGGGCTTCCAAGCACCCATTATCCCACCAGGGTTCTGGATTCTGGATGTCTCAGTATTCCATCAAACTACTGAGAAGCAGAAGAGAAACAAGGAGAGGCTTTGAAATCTATGAAAGTCTCTCTAGTGTTTCCTCTAATTGGAACCATTCTTATACACAAATAAAGAAATATAAAATCCAACAAATTTGGAAATTATGATAAAAAAAATTGACTTGATGGCCTGTTCCCATTTGATCTCAGTTCCCATAAGTATTATCCCAGTGGTCTTTCCCTGTTTGGTTGCTTGGGGTGGGTGTTCCTAAATAAACTGCATCACTCAGCTCTTCACATTGACTTCAAGAAAGACTCCACCAACAAGATGTTTTCTTTTCACAAGAAGAAATCTCTATTCCTTCCTCCTGGAAGAATCCAAAGGACACTTGTGCTTTCCTGTTATCTCTGGGCTCTGCTAAGACACAGCTCTGCTCTGGGCCTGGAGCAGATGAAGAACGAGCTGCCATGACATCAGACATCTCAATGCAGGGCTCTCAGGGACATTAAGCTGAGCCAGGTGACTTCAGTGAGGACTGAGCAGCTCACTCTGGATTCCCTTTAGAGCGAGTAGAGAGGGATCAGTGCCTACATGGAACAGCCCTTTGAGTCTCATAAGTGCTCACAGGGTGAAGTGACTGGTTCCTGCTTCACTGCTGTGGGTTTTTCAGTGCTGATTTAAATGACAGAAACACAGGATGTGCTGAGCTGGAAGGGACCCACAAGGATCTTCCAGTCCCAGCCCCAAGAGTCACCTCCTGTGCCCCAGAGGATCATCCAGACCCTCCTGGAGCTCTGGCAGCCTTGGGGCTGTGCCCACTGCCCTGGGGAGCCTGGGCAGTGCCCAACCAGCCTCTGGGGGAAGAACCTTTGCCTGAGATCCAACCTGAGCCTGCCCTGACACAGCTCCAGCCATTCCCTGGCTGCTGTCCCTGGTCCCCCCAGAGCAGAGCTCAGTCCCTGCCCCTCCTCTGCCCCTGCCCAGGCAGTTGGAACTGCACTGAGGTCTCCCCTCAGTCTCCTCTGCTCCAGCTGAACACACCAAGTGCCCTCAGTGTCCTCACACGCCTTCAAATCAAGGCCCTTCCCCATCTCCGTGTCCCTCCTTTGGACACTCTCCAATGGCTCAATCCCTTCCTTCCATTGTGTCCCCCCAAACTGCCCCAATGTTGAGGTGAGGCCGCCCCAGGGCAGAGCAGAGCGGGACAATCCCCTCCCTGATGCCCCAGGACAGGGATGTCCCTCCTGGCTGCCAGGGCACTGCTGACTCATTCAGGTCTCCACTGAAGATTTCACCCCTCAAATGAGCCCTTCAGTTTTCTCTCTGACCTTTAGGTCTTTTTTCTCTCTGACCTTTAGGTCTTTCCATGAGCCCCTGTGACAGCCTCCCATTCCCTTTATGCCTTGTGAGGGAATGTCCTATTTTACATATTCTTTGAGGGAATGTTCTATTCTACATATTCTTGTACTTCTCTTTTCTTCTAAAAGAACTAACCCTGTGCTAAGCCTGCTACAGGATGGTAAGTGATAACAAGCCACAGGAGAGAGAGTAAATGAGTGATGAGCAGATGAAGGTTTCTAGAAATAATCGTAGAACTAGGAGTGGAGCTTAAAAGGTTGGAGCTCATCCAGTAATGTGGAGCTGCAGATTTCAAGCAGAAAATGCAAAACCTAAGGAAAAAAGCTGGAGGCCTTTTTAGAGCAGTGATGGGATTTTTAACTCCTTTAAAAGGTTTGCTAAAATGTTAGGCAATGAGGCCTCTTAGAAGTTATTTTCTGCAGACGAACTGGAGAGACAAGATGCTGTTTAGGGTCATGGGAAGGCACAGGCAAGCCCAAAAGACTTGAGACAGAGATATTATCTGAGCACAGAGAAATTCAGTTCGCTGTGATAAGGATGAAACCTGGAGAGACAGACTGGCAGGAAAATAGGATCTGATTTGTGATTCAGAGAATCATGGAATGGTTTGGGAGAGACCTTAAAGGTCATCCAGTTCCAACCCCTGCCATGAGCAGGGACACTTTCCACTCGCCCAGGTTGCTCCACCACCCATCCAGGCTGGCCTGGCACACTGCCAGGGATGTGTTGTGAGCACCAGCAGAGTGCCAGTGCTGTGCTGGTCTGAGGGATGTGGGTCTGTCTGTCTTGTCATGGCCACATGTTGCTGTTTTGCTCTGGGCTCGTGGGGTTGAACCCCCTCTGACAGTGAGGGAGTCAGGTCCTGCCTCAGGTGAGAACCTTGGTTCCTCTGGCTGCCAGACTGAGCAGTATCTCCAGCTTCCTCAGGCCTTGGAACACCAGGAGAGACCCAGCAGTGAAAGGGAACTCACAGCGGGAGCTTTTTGAATAAACAAACCAATGGAGCTTGAAGGTAAAGAGGCACCACTCACCCTGAAGACACCCTGGGATGACCCGGAAATCAGCAGGAGGTTTTGTGGCAGGAAGGGCCTTTATAGGCTGACTGGGAGCTCAGACATCAGAAAATCACAGTTCACACAAATGCTGGGCTCCTCCACACTGAAACTCTGACCAGAGGGGGTCTGGGTGGTGATCCAGCCCATCTTTGAGATAAAGGCAGGAGCAATCTCTGTGACTCCTGTTGTTGATACTCACTCTGCTCTTCAAATTCCATGGACATGAAGGCTGTACTTGCTCCCTGGGCAAATGTCCATTTCTGTCATGGTTTAACTCCAGCTGGCAATTGAGTACCACACAACCACTCCCTCACACACCCTCCCATGGAGGAGGGTCTGAAAAAATAGCCTGAGTGGAAATAAGAATAGTTTAATAACTGGAACAAAGCAAAATATAATACTGATAATACTAATCAGGGTAATAATAATGACAAGAATAATTAAAAACATAAATAAACCCCAAGAGAAACAAATGATTCCCGATACAATTGCTCACCATGTGGTGACTGATGCCCAGCCAGTCCTTGGACAGTGACTGGGAAGTGTCAGTCACCTCCCTTCAGTTTATATAACAAAAATGACCTTCTCTGGTGTGGAACATCCTCTGTCCAGTTCAGGTCAGCTCTCCTGGTCATGCTCCCACCCATCCCTTTGTGCAGCTCCTGGCTGCAGGGCCTGGGACACGGAGAAATCCTGGATTTAGAGGAAGCACAGCTTGGCCCCAACCCCATCAGTGTGTTATCAACCTCATCCTCACACTAAACCCCAACCACAGCCCTGGAGCAGCTACAAAGAAGAAAATGAACTCTATCCCAGCTGAAACCAGGACAATTTCTTTACTGACCTCCCTGCTGGAGAGCTCCTCCAGTGCTGCACTTTAAGCTCACAGTGAACAAGGACAGAAATATTCCTTCCCTTTCTTTAGCTGCCCTTTGTACGTCTGAGGGGGGCTGTCCTTGCTGGCAGTTGTCTGTGCTCAAGGTTCAAGGGGGCCCAGCTCCTCCAGCCCTTCACTAAATCAGAGACAAACATCACAGCAAGGTAAGGCTGATCAGGGCACTTCTCACACTGGTGGTGTTTGCAGAGCTCCAGATTTCTCATCCCTGGGCTGGGCTGTTCCCAGGAACTCCACACCTGCAGGGCTCAGAGCAGGGTCTGCTGCTGCCCCGGGGTCTGACAGGAGGCAGGGGGACCATGGCATGGGTTGCACGTGGCTTAGAGAGTGTATTTATGAGCTTGGAGAAGAGAAGGCTCCAGGGAGAGCTGACAGCCCCTTCCAGGGCCTAAAGGGGCTCCAGGAGAGCTGGAGAGGGACTGGGGACAAGGGATGGAGGGACAGGACACAGGGAATGGCTTCCCACTGCCAGAGGGCAGGGATAGATGGGATATTGGGAAGGAATTGTTCCCTGTGAGGGTGGGGAGGTTGCCCAGAGAAGCTGTGGCTGCTCCTGGATCCCTGGAATTGTCCAAGGGCAGGTTGGACGGGGCTTGGAGCAACCTGGGCTGGTGGAAGGTGTCCCTGCCCATGGCAGGGGATGGGATGAGCTTTAAGGTCCCTCCCAACCCAACCCATCCTGTGAATGTGTGATATTTGTCCTCCTGTAGAGCTCAGACATGCACAGGGTGATAAAGTTACAACATCCCTCCCTGCCTTCCAGCCCTTTTCCTTTCCCATCTGTCTCCAGCCACTCATTCCCATGTTTTTTAGCAATTGGCCTTTTTTCCCTTAGCTCTCTAAGTGTGCATCTGTGGTTCCTGAAATCCACACTGCTTTTCCCTCTTTCTCCAGTTTGGCAAGAACATTTTGAACCCTAATCCCTTTTCCCAAAAAGATTGCCAGCCCCTTCCCATCTCCTGTGCAAACACAACAATCACGTTTCATTCCATTATTGAAGCTGGTAATAAAAATATTGACCACTACCAGACCGAGGGCAGGTTCCCACAAGATCCCACCTGGATCAGAGCTCCAGACTGACAGGGAGCTGGGGAGAAGTGGCCCCTGGGAGCAGCTTTTAGACTCCTGAGCAGAGCTGTCATCTCGCCTGTGTTTGCTCAGCTCTGTGACAAGGGTGCCACAAGAGCCTGTGACAGAAACCTTCTTAAAATCAAGATATATGATCTTTGCCACTTCTCCCTCCTCTGCAGAGCCTGCTGCTCTGTCAGAGATGGAAATGGCACTGCTTTGACATCATTTGTTCTTTACAAATCTCTTGGTTGTTCTTTTCTCCTTGTCATGTTCCGGCTGCTCAAAAATCCTGTGGTTTTGTGCTTGGATCTGCATTTCTCCAGGACTGGAGAAGTTTAGAGTTCTCTGATTCATCTTTCTTCCTTGTTTATAACCTGTGCCTGTAATTTTTCAGCCTTCTCAAAACCACCTCATCCCACTTGGAAAGAAAACCCCAGAACTCTGTTGAGCTTGGAGAGCTCTGAGAAGTGGCTGGAGCAGAGGGAATCCCTTTGGGCTGGGAGGGTTTGAAAGCATTGATGAACAATCTCATGCCTTTGCCAGATAATGAACTTTCCTGTGGGTGATCACAACTAATCCTCTCACCAGCAGGGGCTTTCCCTCCCCTTTGACTGGTAAACTGGTGCTTCCCAAGGTCTGACTCCCATTTCTGAAGTTTCTGCACTTTGTCTCCTCCCAACTCCCGATCTGCCTTACTTGTATTTCATTTGTGTCTTGATCCTTCTGTTTTTATCTCCGAAAATCTGTTCTTTCTAGGATATTTCCTCAGCAACAAGACCTGCTTTTCACTTTTTTCCTTTTCCTTTCTTTATCCATTTCTTTTTCTCTTCCCTTTTTCTTTTTCTTTTTCTTTTTCTCATTCCCTTTTCTTGTTCCTGCAACTGATTTAGCCAAGCTGGTCATCCCTGGTTTTGCTCTGGCATTTCTTTCCAGTCATAAATCCGACGTACACCCCGGCTATCAGCTGATTTAAGAAGCCATTAGTCCTCCTGAGCTCCCCATTCTACTGCTCTGCTTTGATTACCAGCACTAATCAGCCCTCTGAAGTTCTTGAAGTCTGGTTCCTCAAAGCTCAGAGTCTTTAGTTTCCTTTCTTCCTTCCTTGCTCATCTAAGGATCATTAACTCTTGTCGTTCCTCGATCACACTTTTAGCCAAGTTCTCTCCCCCTTTCCTTATTAGTGAGGATCAAACACAATCTCAGTGTCCTTCCCGTGGCTTTTTCTACATCTCTGAGCCGTTATTTCCTCTGCATTAAAACAACCCCTGGAAAATTTATACCCTGCTCCTGCTTTTCCCAGGATTTAACAGGTATTTTAAGACCCCTGAAATCACCACCATCAGTGCTTGGGGGGTTTCTGTGAGGTGTGGAGGGACAGAGAGCTTTGTCCCCTTGTATCTGGGTGCAATGTGAGGTGTCACAAAGGCCTCACACTTTGTTTTTTTCCTGGAGGCTTTCAGTGTTCCTGCACTTTTCTACCTTCTGGTTCCCTCTCCAGCCTTGTAGCAGCATTAACTCTTTTCCCCATCTGTGTGACTTCCAAAAAAAAAGTGACTTTCCAAAATTAAATCATATTTTTGGGCATGACTTCAGACTCTGAGTTCCTTCTGTTTATTCCCTGCACCTTCTGAACTAATATAAAGCTTCTAAGGTGTTTGTCAGGTTGACCCACCGTGTCCTGCTTTCCATCATCTGGGAAGGCTGTAGGGAAGGGGTTCTACTGCCTCCCTGCTGGCCTGGGCAGTGTAAGGGGGGTACTTTTGAATTAGATGATCAATGGAGCATAGAGGCGTGAGAACGGAATCATGTCAGGATGTGAAACCAGCTGGAGTATGGTACAATGTAACTTATGGCACAAGCTAATTGTAAGGTCCATTGTGCTTTTTAGCAAGTCAGCTTGATATCCCCTATTATCAGAGCTGAGTTCTTCCTTGGTTTTGCTACATATTGCAAGATAGATACATCTACCCTTGAAACACAATGGGAGAGGTCATCCATAGGGGTGAGAAAGATGATGATGGGAGGAAGATTATGTGGGCAGGGGTCGCTCGCCCCTTGCCCTACAAGTAGGGCATGAGGTCATGATTAGGCGGGGTTTGGCTGCCATTCAGGCATCACCTTATACTTACTACGTACTGGCCCTACGTAGTGTAATGTGGAACTGATAAAAATGGGGTGTCGGAGCTGCTGAGTCGAGCGATGCTCATTCTACCACCGAGCCTGTGTTGCTCCGCGGGGACGCCCGCTAAGCACGGGCACCGACCAGCTGCTGCAGATCCTGACAGCCCTGGCCTGTCTGTGTGGGTAAGCACAGTTTGATAGGAAGCAACTGAGAGAACAAACTTTTTAATATCCTTTTAGTGTTCCTTTAATTCCCCTTTTATGTTTATAGTATTTTTCCTTTAGTTTCCCTTTTTACTAACCAATATCGTGTTATCCATAATATTGTGTTAAGATCCTTTTTTGGTATCCCTTTTTCACTAGTTAATACTGTATTAAATGCTGTTTTGTAGTATTTGTTTTAATGCCACCCGATAAGATAGTTATTTTGTATCCTTTTTTAGTTTTTAATTCCTCTTGCTAAGTTTATTACTATTATTATTATTCTCACTGTAATAAAAGATATTTTGTGTGCTTGAGTATTTTTTGGCACTTGTCTTTATTCCGGACATGTATCCGAATGTACTGTTACAGGCAGCACCAAGGGTGGGGGAAGACACACAGGGAATCACCAAGCTCAAAAAAGACCTTTAGGATCATCAAGTCCAACCCAGCACCACTAAACCACATCCCCAAGTGCCACATCCACATGTTTTTTGAACCCACCATCTCCCAGACCTCTCTGTTTCCCATGGTCCAGCAGGAGGGGAGGAAAACTCTGCTGCTTCCCAGGCAGCACCTTCCGAGAGCTCCATGTCCTGCTGTCCCAACAGTGCCACCCCAGGGCCCTCCTGGCTGGGGCACAGGGAGGTGCTGAGGAGGGAAAGCCCTTCTGGACTCCACGGTTGGCTCAGCCCCAGGCCATGGTGGGACCTGAGGGAATTCACTGCTGCTGGAGCTGCTGAGACACCCACCAGGGACCTGCTGAGACACCCACCAGGGACCTGCTGAGACACCCACCAGGGACCTGCTCAGACACCCACCAGGGACCTGCTCAGACACCCACCAGGAACCTGCTCAGGCTGCTTTGCATTTTCAGGGCAGGAAGAGTCTCCTCCAGTTTCCCCCCAGGACATGCCCCAGGTCCCTGCTGAGTTTGGTGACCCTCTGTTGGGAGCAGTCCGAGGCAACAGTAGGAGTGTCCTCTTAGGGACCCCAGATCCAGCTGTGTTCAGCCAGCTGGGATTCCCCTCAGGTTTCCCTCTGGTGGGAGGAAGGCCCCATGTGTCCCATGGTGTCTGGTTCTCCTCCAGGGTAGGAGCACAAATGGATTTGCCTCCTCTGGGAGGGAGGTGATGTCTCACTTGCACTCCAGGAACTGCTCAGAGATAGTTCCTCACGTTGTCCTGCATCCTCAGGGATCAAGTGCTCACCCTCTGTGGCTGCAAAGACCTTCTAGTGGTTCCCAGTCTGGTTTCTCCCCGTGAAGACTCCAGTGAAGAGTCACTGCCCTGGGTTTTTAGCTCTGCTGGCAGACTCTGCTCACAGATCTGAGTGCAGGAACCTCACCAGGGTGGCCATGACCCAGCTCTGAGCTGGTTTTTGGTGGCATGAAGGGATCTCCATCTCTGAGGGCTGTCCAGGAGGCTGCCAAATGGAGCCCCAGGGAGATTTGAGTCTGCACGAAATTCAATCATCTCCTGTGAAGAAGCTGAGGTAGAAACCCGACACCGTGTCCTCCCCTGGAGCACAGATCCCACTGCAGGAAACTCCCCCCGGACCTTTTTAGATGGAACTTCATTCCCGGGTGGGAACCTGAGACTCCTAAAAGGTACCTACCCCAAAACGTTATCCCAGAGTCAATCTGTGGCATTTGACAGATTCTGAAAGACCCTCAGAGGTAGAAATACTTTATAATACTTTAAATACTTGCATCCTGAGTCTGGCTTCCCAGCCTGGATCCACAGGGAACATGGAAGAGTTGCTGCCATGCCCATGAGTCTCTTGGATAAATCTCAGTCTTTCCTCAGCCATGTGCTCCCTCGGCCTGGGCACTGCAGGGGTGGAAGGTGTTGCCCAGTGGGCACATCTGGTGGAGCTGTTTGCAATTCCTCTGCCCAGGAGAAGGGTGAGCACCTCCCTGGAGGATTGGCTTGGAAAGGCAACGTTCAGGAGGTTGCTTTGCCCCTCCCTTCCATGCCAATGTGTGCAGTCATTCTGTGCTTTTCCAGAGCCCTTCCTTGCTGGTTGTCCCACTGCTGACTGATGTGCTTCCAAGTGCCCAGGGAAAGCTGAGCCCACCATTCTTCTGGAGAGTGAAACAATCCCCCAGTGTCTGCTCCAGAGCTGCCCTGTTTCTCTGGTGATTCCCCACATCCCTGGAAATTAAACTGCAGATGAGGTGCCAGGGATCTGCTGTACAGTTACAGGGATGAGCCTGGTTTTGGGAGTCTCCAGTGGGTTCCTGAGGGCAGCTCTTGGAGCTGGGAACCCAGACAGCAGCACATGGGTCACAATGTTCCCCCTAGAATCACAGAATCAGCTGGGTTGGAAGGGACTCTGAGATCATCAAGTCCAACCCTTGATCCAACCCCGCTGTGGTTCCCAGTCCATGGCACTGATGCCACATCCAGTCTTGTCTTAAAAACCTCCAGGGATGGAGAATCCACCACTTCCCTGGGCAGCCCATTCCAATGGCTGAGCACCCTCTCTGAAAAGAAATTCTTTCTAATATCCAACCTAAACCTCCCCTGGCCCAGCTGAAGACCCAGCCCTCTTGTCTTGCTGATGGTTGCCTGGGAAAAGAGACCAACCCCCCCCTGGCTCCCCCCTCCTGTCAGGGAGTTGCCGAGAGTGAGGAGGTCTCCCCTGAGCCTCCTCTTCTCCAGGCTGAGCCCCCCCAGCTCCCTCAGCCTCTCCTCACAGCACTTGTGCTCCAGTCCCTTCCCCAGCCTTGTTGCTCTTCCCTGGACCTGCTCCAGCCCCTCCATGTCCTTCCTGAGTTGAGGGCCCAGAGCTGGACACAGCACTCCAGGGGTGGGCTCAGCTGGGCTGGGGGATGTTTGCCCCTTGAAGGGGAGCCATGGGATGGAGCTGTAAACAAGCTCAGGAGGGGACCAAAAGCAGACAGGTTCTGGACTGCCAGGTAAAACATCCCTCGGATGTTTTTAAGGTTATTATGGGATATCAGTCAAGTGGAGTTTCTTGCGGATTGTCTCCTCACAGATTGTGAACAACCCAACATGCAGTTCCTAAAGCTCAGAGAACAGCAGCCTGCTGGAAACAGCTGCTTTTCTGTCTCTCAAACAGGTGATTTTTGTGCCCAAGCCCTCCTGTCTGCATTTGGATTTGTATCCATGTCCACAGCTTTTATGTGCCATGGATTACCTGGAATATTGAGGGTGGCCCCCCAGCCCCAAACCCACACACTGATGTCTTATGAACATTCCTGATGCCACAACATCTTTATTACTCGCTCTACTTCTATTCTATTCAAAAATATCAACTAGAGCACTACCAGGTCAATTATTTTTATTCTGTTAACAGAAACGTGCTCTCTCCTTGAGATAAAACATTTCTCTCTTGCACCCGAGGTCTGACCCTTTTTTGTGCTGTCAAGTACCTCTGTCATATCTCCTGGAAGTTCAGAAAACCACTAGCCAGGTCTCTCAGGAGCCTAATTGCTCTCTGGTCCTAATCCTTTCCAAGTTTTATTGCTAAAAGCCTTAATTAAACAAGAACTACCTGAAGAAGTTTAGCTCAGGGCCACATCAGGGAGCTCTGGAGAAGCCAATTTACTCCTCTGAGAAACCAAGCAGCTTCTGCACCTGGTTAACCCAGAGGTTTTACTCTCTCCTAAATGGAGAGAGTGTGTAATGGAGACCTCAGGTGTAAACATGTGCAAGGACAGTGGAAACAACTGAAGGTCCCAGTTCAAACCAGAGTGAACTCCCAAGCTCAGTGTGGAAACACCTGTTTTGGGAATGACAAAGGCTTTGGGAAGGAAAACCTCCCCCTTGAGAGCAGATTTTGGGGCTGTGATTGTCTTTCACTAATGACTAAAGAGCTTTTGTCCTTCAAGCTGGGCCATCAGTGTGGAGATGAGAAACAGGGCTCTGCTCCTGAGCCCTCCACTCCTGTTGGGCAGGTCACACCCCCCGGAGGAGTCTCACTGTCCCCTTTGGAAAACAGAGCAGAGAATGCTGCAATTTGCTTCTACAGCACTGAGAGAGCTCCAAAGGAGTGTTCAAGAGCTCCCATTATTCTAACAAATAGCAAATATCCACTTTAGAGCTGGAGTGCTGGAGGTGGGTGAAAACAAAGGGTGGAAACACAATTATCCTGTGCTTGTGCTCCCAGGAAACTGAGGAATCCCACACGGGGCTGTGTTGGATCTGGCTCACATGCTCAAGGTTTTGTTGATCAAAAGTCAGCCCAGGAAGTAATTTTCCCCTGTGATTGATGGGGAACCTCGTTGCTTTTTTTTGGTTTTCTGCTTCTGGGATTAAGATGATGAAATACCTCTGGCCTCCACGTTCTTTTCCTAGAACTTTCTTTTCCACAACTCTGTGGTCTTTGAGTGGCCCTCCTTGGGTGTGTTCCATGGGTTGTGAATTGTGTGCTCCCTGGATGTCTCTTAAATGATGCCCTGAAGTTGTACCTGTGTAGTCTTGGTTGTGTTTTCCTGTCCTGTTCTTCTCACAGATTTTTTTTCCCCGTGGATGATGCACCATGTGTGTGAAATCAAGGAATCCTGAAATCACAAAATCTGAGAGTCATAGAATGGGTTGGGTTGGACTGGGCCTTAAAGCCCTTCCACCCTCTACCATGGGCAGGGACACCTTCCACTAGCCCAGGTTGCTCCAAACCCCGTCCAACCTGGCCTTGGACACTTCCAGGGATCCAGGGGCAGCCACAGCTTCTCTGGGCAACCTGTGCCAGGGCCTCATCACCTTCCCAGGGAAGGATTCCTTCCCAGTATTCCATTTCACGATGCCCTCTGGCAGTGGGAAGCCATTCCCTGTGTCCTGTCCCTCCAGGCCCTTGTCAAAAGTCTCTCTCCATCTTTCTTATAGCTTCTTCAGGCACTGCAAGGCCACAATCAGGTCACCCCAAAGCTTCTCTTCTCCAGGCTGAACAATCCCAACTCTCTCAGCCTTTCCTCCCAGCAGAGCTGCTCCATCCCTCTCATCATCTTGGTGCCTCCTCTGAGCCCAAACACAAAAAGAAGAGCAGACCTGAGGATGTTTCTTATTTCTCTGTGATCTTCCCTTGCTCATCACCAGGGCACAGATTTATCTCAGTCCAACACTTTGCTTCGCTCAAAAGAAATTTTGCAAAACTTCAGCAGAAAAGTGGTCACAGCTCATGGACTTGTCTGAGTTTGGGCTTCAACACCCGCTGTTTTGAAGGCTTTCCAACATTTCTGAAGTTGGGCCTCATCCCTTCAGAGTCTGACAGTCATATTAATGTAATTAACCCCCCCAGGTCTCCTGTAAGTGCAGCCAGAGCTGCTTGAATTCATCAGCAGCTCGAGCAGAGGGAAGGGCCAGAGCTCAGGAATCAATTAATGGCACTCCAGATCAAATTGAAAAGTGATATTATTGCCTTCTCCTTCTGGGCAGTCGGGGCTGGGCAAGGTGGGCTTTGCATGTCAGACACAATTACTTCAAGGCTGAGAGCTGTGTGTCAGCTCCTTAATTTTTCTCCTCACTTTGCTGAAGAGAATCAGCCACCTCTGCAGCTGGGAATGGCCCAGAGAGAGCAGGTACCAAATTACACAGAGCACAACTGCAGTGTTTTGGGTAACAACCAAGATGGAGAGGCTATTTCCAAGGGCCTGGAGGGACAGGACAAGGGGCAACTGCTTCAAACTGCAGGAGGAAAGGCTTAGATTGGATATTAGGACGAAATCCTGAGGGTGGGGAGGCCCTGGCACAGGTTGCCCAGAGAAGTTGTGGCTGCCCCTGAATCCCTGGAAGTGTCCAAAGCTTGGACGGGGCTTGGAGCAACCTGGGCTAGTGGAAAGTGTCCCTGCCCATGGCAGAGGTTGGAATTGGATGATCCTTCAGGTCCCTTCCAACCCAAACCATTCCATGATTCCATGATTTTGGGTGCTCCTCTGGTTCCATAAATAGTAGGATACAGTGACCATTTGTGAAGGCTGTTCATGCCTGGCTGCTGTGCTTGCCTTTATTTTTGCATCATGAGAAAGCAGGACAAAAGATATTATTTCAATGACCAAAAAGATGGTTTTTTGCATGAGCACCTCAATAGCTGTGACTCCTTTACAGGCCACAAGCACTGTGGGACACCTTACTGTAACTCCAGGCGAAAATCAGAGACTATGGCCAAACAGGAACAAAAAAAAACCTAAACCAACCAAATATGTAAATGAAACTGGAGGCTTACATGATCCAAGGCTTGGTTAGATGTACCCTAACAGAGCCAATGTTTGGCAGAAGCCAACCCATATCTCTACAAACCAGGCAGTTTTGCATGTTCATGGTTTAACCACAGTCGCTTCTGAGATCATAAGACACTCCCAAAAATTGGAGTCAAGAAAGCCAAAGAGCTTCTCAGAGTTCAGGGAAAGATTTTAAGCTCTTAGAGAGTGTCCAAAGGAGGCCACGAGGATGGGGAAGGGCCTTGATTTGAAGGCGTGTGAGGACACTGAGGGCACTTGGTGTGTTCAGCTGGAGCAGAGGAGACTGAGGGGAGAGCTCAGTGCAGTTCCAATTCCTGGGCAGGGGCAGAGGAGGGGCAGGGACTGAGCTCTGCTCTGGGGGGAGCAGGGACAGCAGCCAGGCAATGGCTGGAGCTGTGTCAGGGCAGGCTCAGGTTGGATCTCAGGCAAAGGTTCTTCCCCCAGAGGCTGGTTGGGCACTGCCCAGGCTCCCCAGGGCAGTGGGCACAGCCCCAAGGCTGCCAGAGCTGCAGGAGGGTTTGGCTGATCCTCTGGGGCACAGGGGGTGACTCTTGGGGCTGGGCCTGTGCAGGGCTGAGGGTTGGACTTGTGGGATCCTTGTGGGTCCCTTCCAACTCAGCATATCCTGGGATTCTGGGATTTCAGTGCACAAACCCAAGTGACTGAAGCCTGGATGAACAATGGACATGGAAAACACAACTGCCTTTTCTACTGGAATACCAGGAAAGAGGTGGCAAATCCTTCAGATGCTCCATTGGTGAAAATTATTCCAGAAATCCATCACCTCCTCTAACTCCTGTTTCTCAGCCACCAGCAGTTCCCCAAACCAATTCCTCTCTGAGTTCCCCCACTGAGCTGGGGCTGCTCAGACAAGCTTGGCTTTCCCCCTGCCCGGGTGGCTGCACAAGCACTTCCAGCAAAGAATTCCCTGTGTGATGCAGTTGAATATCCAACCTCATGAATATTCAGGCAGCAGATTTGAAAATTCACTTTTGTGTGCACTTGGGTGCTCGGCTGAGTTCTTGGAAAGCAGCAGCACTGGGGACCCAGCACTGGGGTTTCCCACAGAATTTAGAGGCTCAGGAATCAATTCCCTTGTTCTCCTGGTGTGGGGATGGCAGGGGACAGTGTCCTGGGACTGTCTTCTCCCAGTGCTTTGTGTGGCTGCTTCTCTGCCCAGTTCTGCCCTCCTGGCTGGTTCTGACGCCACCACATCCCACTGTAAGGAATGAAAATCCACCAGGACCTGCCTGGAAGACACAGTTCTTTGTGTGCTGACTCTGCCCAGTACTTACTGGAATTACTGTCCTTAAATTCACTTGAAGCAGAAAACCCCCTTGAGCTTCCCGAGCTCCCAGATTGAGGGAGGTTTCCCCCCAGGGTGTGTGTCAGTCCTGGGGAGCTGCTGGCCCAGCCAGGATGGAGCTGCTGTTTTTCCAGACTGCTTCCCTGTGATATCCAGGAAAGGCAAAATTAAGACTAGGCTTAGTTCCAGTGTTAAACCAGAGTGGAGAGCAGGCAAATAATCACTGTTCTAATTAGTCTAATTACTTCAGAGATAGTAGTTTTCCCCAGGAACTTCTGCTCTGTCGCTTGGCAAAGTAAATGTGAGGCCAACTCAGGCCTGTGGCTGAGCAAGGGCCTCCCAGGAGGTGCTGGGAGAGGGAGGGGAACTGGAATGGTTTTCCAAGACCATTTAACTCCCCCCCCTCCGGACAGGGTGTAAAGGGGGTTTAACTCAAAAGAATTTACTTGTGTAGAAGAGGAAACACTAAAATACCCCCGTGCCTGATGAGTGGATAAAACTGCTGCACTTGCACCCATCTCCCACCCTGCTCCCACATCTGGGAATACTTTCCCTGCCCTCTCACCCTGCCTGTGCTCTGCTAATTCTGTACAGGACAATGGGGACTTTAGGCCTCGGTTTCTGCTCCTTAAGAGAGGTTCCATTTCCATGAACTTACCAACCTGTCACTTCTAAAGGTTTAACACCCATCACCAGGCACACAGGGCTGAAATTACAGAATCATGGAATGGTTTGGGTTGGAAGGGACCTTAAAGCCCATCTCATTTCAACTCCTCTGCCATGGGCAGGGACACCTTCCACCAGCCCAGGTTGCTCCAAGCCCCCTCCAACCTGGCCTTGGACACTTCCAGGGATCCAGGGGCAGCCACAGGCTCAACACCCTCACAGGGAAGGATTCCTTCCCAGTATCCAATCTAACCCTGCCCTCTGGCAGTGGGAAACCATTCCCTGTGTCCTGTCCCTCCATCCCTTGTCCCCAGTCCCTCTCCAGCTCTTCTGGAGCCCCTTTAGGCCCTGCAAGGGGCTCTCAGGTCTCCCTGGAGCCTTCTCTTCTCCAGGGGAACCCCCCCAGCTCTCCCAGCCTGGCTCCAGAGCAGAGGGGCTCCAGCCCTGGCAGCATCTCCGTGGCCTCCTCTGGACTCTCTCCAGCAGCTCCACGTCCTCCCTGTGCTGTTCCCAGGGCTGGAGGCAGCTCTGCAGGGGGGTCTCACCTGAGGGGGCAGAGGGGTAGAATCCCCCCTGCCCTGCTGCCCACGCTGGGGGATCAGCCCAGGGCATGGGGTGGTTTCTGGGCTGTCCAACCTTTCACCTATCAGCACCCCAAAGTTCTTCTTCCCAGGGTTGCTCCATCTGCTCATCCCCAGCCCGGACTGATCCCAGGGGGTGCCCCATCCCAGGTGCAGCACCAGCCCTTGGCCTTGTTGAACCACATGAGATTCCCAGGGGCCACTTCTCCAGCTTGTCCAGGTCCCCCTGAGTGTCCCTGTCCTTCAGCTGTGCCACTGCACAACAAAGGAGCTTTTTCTCCCTTGAGAAATTTGGGCTGGATCCATTTTTCCACTCTGCCACACATTTTAACCAGATATTTTTTCACCACATGCCACACTGGGTTTGGGGTTTTATTTTTTTTTCCTCCTCCCTCTCATGAAGAATACAAAATGTGATTTTTGCCTTCCCCCCCTTTTCTACTTGGTAACCTTACAAATGTTTCCGATACATGGAAGTGACACTGTGACAAATTCACTTTTCTTTTCCAGTTCTGTCACTTTTCCAAAGTTGAGAAAGTTTCAAGAAGCTGCCAGTGAAAAAAGGGAAAAAAGAAAGGAAGGGGCAAAGAAGGAATACTGATTTTTCTTGCATTCAGTTGTAAAAGCAAGAAAGGATAAGACTCCTATCTCAGCACAACTTGATGCCTCAATTTGGTGGGACAGAAACCCTATAAGAAGCTGTTTGGGGCTGCTGAGGAGATCATAGAATCATGGAATGGTTTGGCTTGGAAGGGACCTTAAAGCTCATCCCATCCCACCCCCTGCCATGGGCAGGGACACCTTCCACCAGCCCAGGTTGCTCCAAGCCCCGTCCAACCTGGCCTTGGACACTTCCAGGGATCCAGGGGCAGCCACAGCTTCTCTGGGCAACCTGTGCCAGGGCCTCCCCACCCTCACAGCCAACAATTCCTTCCCAATATCCCATCTATCCTGCCCTCTGGCAGTGGGAAGCCATTCCCTGTGTCCTGTCCCTCCAGTCCCTGGTAAATGGTCTTTCTCTCCCTTTGCTCCCTTCAGGCACTGCAAGGCCACAATCAGGTCACCCAGAGGTTTCTCTTCTCCAGGCTGAACAATCCCAGTTCTGCCAGTGCTTGGCCAGGTCCCACAGCCTCTATTCCCATTGCTGCCATTCCCTGGTCCGTGTCCAGCTGCCACTGGGGCTCAGCATGGAAGCAGCGGCCTGGAGCTGGGAGATGGAGAGGAGCAGCTCTCATGTCCCTGCAGTTGGCCCTGGCCGGGTGAGCAGAATCAGCAGGGACCAACCAACCCCTCTGGATTTCTTTCCTCTGCACTAACATCAGCCCAGACACCTGCAATCACGGGTGACTGGAGCAGATGAGGAACATGCCCGGGGCAGGGACTGCTGGGATGGAGTTTAGGAAGCTCCTCATCACCTCTCACTCCTTGTTCTTGCAGGCAGTCCCAGCAGCACAGGGGAGGCAGCACCAGTTTGCCTGGAGAAGATGTGACTCTCCACTGGTTTTGTGTCCCTGGGTGGCTTCCAGATGCACCTGAGTGGTGCCAGAAGGAGCACTTGCCAGATATCCCACAAATTAGAGATCCCAGCCCGAAGGAGAGCATGGATATACCCTGCCTAGGCAACCAGTCCCTGCAGGGCTCTTCTCTGTTTCTGGAGGGTTTTGTCTCAGTGTGGTATCACTGTTGTCCCTCTTGGAATGCTGCCAGTTTGAGGCTGTCACTGACAATTCCTTTGTCATGCAAACAGCCCCTCCCTCCTGCCTGTCCTGCTTGTTTCCCCTTCCTGTGGCTGCTGCTGGATCCACGGACTGGAGACTCCTGCACAGAAACCTTTCACACCCCCCGATTTAATAATCCCCTTGAATATGGAGAGGAGTCAGCCTTGCAGATCTGCTTATGAATAAATTAGCTGTGCTTTGTGAGACTAAACACATCTGCAGGCTCTGCAAACACCAGTAATGACACTGGGAATGTGATCGTGTGTCAGAGACAGGAGAGGGGCTGTTGCCATTGTGATTTGTTTTGCTCTGTTTCATTAAAACCTGGAGTTTCTGCCACCCTGCCTAAGCTGGTGTCTGTAGTGGGACACTCCCTGGTGTTTGGAGAGGTGCTGGTGGTTCCTGAGGGAACATCTGCTCCTCCTCACCATGCTCAGCTAAACCTTGTCTGGGCCTTGTCCCCAGCAAGCAGGTGTAGGAGTGGGAGCTGGAGTAGTGACAGCTGGAGTAGTGAGAGCTGGAGTTACTCAGAGCTGGAATAGTGGGATCTGGAGTAGTGAGACCTGGAGTAGTGAGAGGTGTAGCACTGAGAGGTGTAGTAGTGAGAGCTGTAGTAGTGGGAACTGGAGTTACTCAGAGTTGTAATAGTGAGAGCTGGAGTAGTGGGAGCTGGAGGTACTCAGAGCTGTAGTTTGCAGTACAACCACACACACAGAGATTCCACAGGATCTTTCCTCCTCCATCAGCCCGTGCTCTTCTCTCTGCCAACAGGCCCTTGTGTTTTCCCTCTGCACAGTGATCAGTCCTGGATATCCCTGTACACTGGATATCCTGGATATCCCTGTTTACGGGATATCCTGTACCTTCCTGGATATCCCTGTACACTGTATATCCTGTACATTCCTGTACAACCCTGTACACTGTATATCCTGTACATTCCTGGATATCCCTGTACCTGCTATATGCTGTATAGTCCTGTAAATCCCTGTACCCTGAAACCTGAGGTTCAATGGTACTGCTTGATGCAAAGCCCTTCCTGGGGTCTCCTGGCTTTGGGACAACATTGATGGCCCCAAAAATGTTGAATTTAAAGATGCTCCTCAGCACTCCTGGTCAGCAAAGCCTCATCTGGTCAACCCCTCATTCCCTGTTGGTAACTTCCAGTTGTTCCCTGCAAAGTGAGCCCAGAACTGTCCAGAGCTCCCAGTCTCTTTGCCTGCCTAAAAGGCTCTTTGCTCTCTGTCCTGCTCTTTGCTGCTGTTGCTCTGGGATGTCAGGGAGCAGCATCTGCTGAGTCCTGTTTTGGGCTGAGTGGTTCTCTGTCTGCTGCAGAGACCTGTGAACTCTCTGGAGTTCCAGGCCAGTGACCAAAGTTGTAGCAAGGATTTGGCCTTATCAAAGAATCACAGAATGTTCCGAGCTGGAAGGGACCCACAAGGATCATCCAGTCCAACTCCTGGCCCTGCCCAGACACCCCAACAATCCCACCCTGTCCCCCAGAGCATCATCCAAACCCTCCTGGAGCTCTGGCAGCCTTGGGGCTGTGCCCACTGCCCTGGGGAGCCTGGTCAGTGCCCAACCAGCCTCTGGGGGAAGAACCTTTGCCTGAGATCCAACCTGAGCCTGCCCTGACACAGCTCCAGCCATTCCCTGGCTGCTGTCCCTGCTCCCCCCAGAGCAGAGCTCAGTCCCTGCCCAGGCAGGAGCTGCAGACCCTGGTGAGCTCTGACCTCAGTCTCCTCCAGCTGAACAAACCAAGTGCCCTCAGCCCCTCCTCACACTTCTGGCTTCCTCTCCACACCCTTCCCCATCTTTGTGGCTATCCTTTGGATGCTCTCCAATAGCTTTAGATCCTTCTTATATTGTGGTGCCCAAAACTGCACCATCAAAACTGCAACCAAACATCAGCAAAATATGTAAAGAGCCCTGACCCCACTGAGTTGCTGGGATGTCAGTGCACCCTTGCTTTAGGCATTTTATCAGCAGTTTTTAATTTCTGAGAGAGATTAGTGTAGCAATAACCTTCTTCACAAGTTCAGCCTCCCTGCATCCAGCCCCTGCTTGGCTCTAGACACCACTCCCGGAGCTGCTACACCTTGGGCTGGAGTTCTTGGTGGCATCCCTGCAGGATGACTCTCCTCAGCATCAGCCTGGATTGCTGAAGAGCTGGACTGTGACAAGACAGCCCCAGGACTGTGGCATTGGCAGGTAGAAAGAAACCAGCACGTGGTTTTCTTAACTCTTCTTCCTGTGCTTCCTCATCCTCCTGAAATGATTCACTTTATTCTTGTCACCACCCATCAGTTCCAGCCACTGCAAATTCCAGCTGCAGAAAAAGACTCGATATTCTTCTTGCTCTGGGAGATTAATCTTACTGAGGAAATGGTTCTGGAATTACACCTGCTTAATTAAAAGTAGCTGCCTGATGCGAGATCAGTCTAACACAGACATTTTTGGCAAGGACGTGTGTCCAGTTTCCTCTCTCGCACTTCTGGAGAAAGTGGGTTTTCTGTACACCACTGCTTCTGACCTGGAGCAATTAGTGTGGGGCTCCAACAGACTCTGAACCCAAACTTCATCTGGTGTCTGTCTGGAATAGCCAGGAGTGAAATCACGCTGGTCCATCAGAAATCCTCATGGTTCCTGTCAGCTGCTTTTGCCTGTGGGATTCATCCCACTCAGTGCAGGTGCCTCCAAGGGAGTCACTCATGGCTGTGGGCTTTGGAGCTCACCCTAAAGGAGGGACCCAAAACAGCTGCCTCACATCCTAAAAATCCTGTTTCCTTTCTTGGATCTCAAGGCTCAACTCACTGGTTTGGTTGTAGATGTCTGAGGATCCCAGAATCACAGAACCTTTAAGATTGGAAAAGACCTTCAAGATCATCAAGTCCAACTGACTGTCTCCTTGATAGGCAGTTTCAATTGGGATAAATTAATCCCATCCTGAGCACCCATGATGAAAATCATTTCCTCTGTTACTCTTCAACATAGAATATCCACTCAACATTCTTTCTGCATTCAATATTGATCCTCCTGGGCTTGTCCACCTCTCCCACACAAAGCCTCTGAGAACAGGAGACCCAGCTCCTCACCTGGGACGTGTCCCCTCAGTCTGAGTCACTCAGCCCAGACACTGGGCCCTGCCTGTGCCACCCCTCTGTCCCAAACTGCTTTGTGACATCGGGGTCTTGCTCAGGTCCTTTGCACTGAGGCTTTGGGAGCATTGCTAAGCTGCTGGATCTGGCAATGCTGAATTTTAGGGGTTGACTTAAAGATCTTAGAGGTCTTTTCCAGCCTTAATGATCCTATGGATTCTCTGATTCCATGGATGGTTTTCATGCCCTTGAGTCACTGGTCCATGGGCTGTCCAGGCTGTCTGAACATCCCAGGTGGAGATCTTCCTTCCCTTCTCCCCTTGGGTCATTACAGGACCACATTCTTCCTGCAGTGTGTTTATAAAGTCCTGCTCATTTTCAGGTGTTAAACCCCAGATAATGATCCCAGTCTGAGCCAGTGCAGGGAGTTACTGTGACACCACTGAGGGGGAACAGGCAGCAGGATTAGTGTGAGTGTGTGACCACCGGAGTAGAGCAAGGAGAGAGAAGCACTGTAAGGAAAACAGGGAAGAGAACAGAGAAGAGGGGAGTAAGGGAAGAAAGAAAGGGATGCGATAAAGAAATGCACCGAACCATTCAAATTCATCAAAGCAAATGTGTTAGTTCTCCTGTTTGCTGAAGCAGGTCATGAATTATGTTCAGCAAACAGACAAACACAGTAACTAAAGGCACATTAGTTCTCTCATTTCTGTTTGTGAATGTGTATTGGAAGAGGAACATGATAGGAAAAGTAATGAATATGTGATATTTTTCTCTTTGAAATTAATAGCTGTGTATTTCACTGGAGATCACCTGCCTCAGTCTGGCCTGTTGTGTGCAGGAGCAGGAGCCCTCACAGTTCAACTGCAGCTCAGCTTCAGCTCAGCCTCCACTGCTCCACCACAGCAGGGTTATAAAAGTTGTTTCCATGGAAAAGGAAACTGAGACCCAGAAATGCTCAGGGTTGTACCTGTGGGGAGTGAGCTGGGGACAAGTCACAGATGGTGTCCCCAGGGCTCAGTGTTGAGCCCAGGCCTGTTTGACATCTTCCTCAATGACCTGGAGGAGAGAATTCGGTGCTCCCTCAGTCACTTCTCAGATCACACCGAGTTGGGTGGGAGTGTGGATCTGCTGGAGGGCAGGAGGGCTCTGACAGGGATCTGGACAGGCTGGATCCAAGGGCCCAGGCCAGAGGTGTGAGGGACAACAAGGTCAAGTGTTGGGTCCTGCCCTTGGGTCAGCACAACCCCATGGAACGCTCCAGGCTGGGGCAGAGGGGCTGGAAAGCTGGAAAAGGCCCTGGGGGTGCTGGTCAATTGAAAAGGTTGTCCAGCCCTGGCACAGCTGCCCCAGGCAGGGGTGGAGTCCCCATCCCTGGGGGGATTTAAAAGTAGTGTAAATGTGACACTTGGGGATGTGGTTTAGTGGTGGCCTTGGCAGTGCTGGCCATCCCAGTTGAACTTGATGATCTTGAAAGTCTTTTCCAACCTAAATAATTCTTTAATTCTGTGACTCCTTTCACTTCATTTTACCCATTTAGCAACTCAGCAGGTAGGTCAGACTATTTGCTCACACCTTTTTGTGGTCTCTGGAAAATATAAGGTCCTTTAATGAGTCTTGCTTGAGTCTCTCTGTGCAGGACTATGGGAAATATTTCTGATGCAGAGATGAAACACACTCAGGCTGCTGAACAAATACGATTTCCAAGCCACTAAAACATCTTTGCCTCCACATCAGCTCAAGGAAGACAAGGCCCTGCAGAGCTGTGTTTCTGTAACAGGTGACTGGGACCATGTGGAGGTTCAGAAGGTTCTGAGGGGGAGAGGACACACAAAGCTGAGATGAACCAGCTGTGGATGGTTGAGGAATCCAGGATGAGGAGGAAAATGCAAAGAACAGCAAACTGATGTGTCAGGATCACCTCCTGGCTCTGAAACAGGAAGAGGTGGTGGGAAGCATCGACCTGATGGCTTTTTCTGCCTCCTCTGGGCCATGGATCAGCCTCTCCAGAGACTGACTCCACCTTGTCTTATTGGAATATCAGCCTGTGGAGGCTCTTCTGTCTTGAATAGCAAAGCAAACAGCTGCATCTCCCTGCCCCAGCAGAGGCTTTCCAGGTGCTGACAGTGGAAGGCCAGCAGGGCAGACACGTCCTTGCAGCTCATCCAGAAGGGCAGGTGAGGATGGGGGAGGAAGGCAGGACACCCGTGAGCACCTACAGCCTCTCAAAGCTCCAGGTGAAAACCAACCACTCACCTTTCTGTGTCTTTAACATGATCTTCATAACTGGGAGAGCTGGGGGGGTTCAGCTGGAGGAGAGAAGGTCCAGGGAGAGCTGAGAGCCCCTTGCAGGGCCTAAAGGGGCTTCAGGAGAGCTGGAGAGGGACTGGGGACAAGGGATGGAGGGACAGGATACAGGGAATGGCTTCCCACTGCCAGAGGGCAGGATAGATGGGAGATTGGAAGGAATCCTTCCCTGGGAGGGTGGGGAGGCCCTGGCCCAGGTTGCCCAGAGAAGCTGTGGCTGCCCCTGGATCCCTGGAAGTGTCCAAGGCCAGGTTGGATGGGGCTTGGAGTAACCTGGGCTGGTGGAAGGTGTCCCTGCCCATGGCAGGGTATGGGACTGGATGGTCTTTAAGGTCCCTTCCAACCCCAACAATTCCATGATTCCATGACTCTGTGATGTGTCTTGGATGCAGCCAAGGGTCACCACACCACTGCTGCTGCATCACAGAGGCTTCCAAGTGGAGTGAATTGGCAGTCAAGAGCCAGTGGATGTGTCCAGGGATTCAGCACTTTGGGCTTGCAAAACAATCCCAGAGAGCACCAGAGGGATGGGAAGGAGGAAGGCAATGAAGAATGAGGTAAAAACCATGAGAAGAGCAAGGACACAGAGGAGAACAAGGGAAAATGCAGAGGGGAGAGAGGAGGAGACCTGCAGAAGGCAGAGCAGCTTTGCCTCTCTGGCTGCACGAGGTGTGTGGGAGGATGAGTGATGGGCCATGGGATGGGAATGCAGGGGCTTAATGCAAAGCTGAGATGCAAATACAATAATGGCAAGAGTTAAAGGGAAAATAGAGTTTTTCATGTAAAACTGATGTTTCTTCATAAACCTTTATTTATCTTAAAAAATGAAGAGCAATCTCTGAGCCATGTAAGAGCATTTATCACCCAGGAAGGTGAAGGCAGCAGAACGTGCAGATTCCTGGCTGGGTTATTCATACAAATCACAACCAGATTAGTACTGAGCCCACCTAATGTGGTAGTTCCACAATCCCAAACAAGCATTAGCCTTGCACTTGTTTTAAAAATGAGCATCTCCCGAAGTCCTGATGCCCTACAGGGCTGCAGGGGAAAAAATTCCATCTTATGGCCTGTCAGGCTTTGGGGACTGTTGGAAACGGGGATATATATCTATATATATTTAAGACATAAAGTAAGAGTGTGTGTGATTAAGAATTTGGGTGGTTCTGTGCTATAATTCTGGTGGCTTTTAAGCCTCTCCTTGTCAGTGATACTGGATGAGGGTGGATAGAGAAGTTGCCTGTATGGAATACAAAGAATAAAATTACTTCTCCTGCCTGACCCATGTCTCTGCCTTGTCCAATTTTCTATATTCCCCCACTAGCTCAAGTTTTTGAGCTGTCCTTCAGGCCCCAGCTAGGGATTACCTGTCTCTGCCAACAGCTGTAAAACAGGTGTCTGATGCCTCCTCAAAAAATTTCAACAAACCAGGGGAATAACAGAAAGAAAGAAAGAAAGAAAAAAGCCCAATAATATTTTACTAACCCATTTTCAAGGTCGCAAAGTCAAGCACTCCAAAATTAGGAAGTGTCAGATTTAAGATGCCTGTAAAATCTTCATTTAGCCTTGCTGTGTGTGTGCATTCTAATTCACTCTTAAATATGTGATCACTTGTGCTCTGCAGGCAGAATCCTGCTCGTTCAGGGCTCAGAATAGACTTGCTCTCTGAAAGAGCAGCTCTTCAATATTTCATTTGGTCTCATCGTTCAGTGTGTGGCTCCATGCATTATTTACTGCAGACAGCACTGAATACAGAATTATTAATTTCTTACCAGGTTTTTCTCTGGTGCCTCACTGTTCAATCTCCCTTCTTTACAAAATTTAATGAATATATCTTAACAATAGGGCCTAGAGGTGAATCAATACTGATGTTTCATTTTATGGGAGGAAATGATGCACACAATAAGTATTAAAGTCAAAACAATCCAAAGTGTCTCCTGATTTTTGGTGTACATTTTGATTGTCTGACACGACTTCCTTGAGCACTTCCATGTTTTTAGTTATTTATATTTCCAGAACATGTATTTCTATATATGTGTGGTTACTACCTTTGCCTTTTCAGACCTGCACAGACCTAATCTCACTCACCGCAGGGGCTCACAGTCAGCAGAGAGGAAGGTGATAGACCCAGGGGGGTTTAGTGCAGGATTCACCTCACCTTAAAATAGATATCAAACCCAGATCTGATTATCTTGCCCTTAACATGTTGCTTCTCTCCCTGTAGAATGAGGGAGCCCAAGGCAAATAATGAGTTAGGCAGCTAATTTTGGATTCACTGGCAGAGGTGAATCCCAGTCTTCCAGAAAATAAATAAGCAAAAAATCCTGAGAGACTCTGCAGCCTTATTTTTGCAGAAGTTGGATGAGGGAGGAAGAGAGACAATGGGTATTTTGGGGCTGTGGTGGGGGATTGTTACTGTGAAGGGCCTCACTCAGCTCCTGCTCCCATCACAATAACCCCAGACCATGGTCAGGGCTCCATCCTCAACCTTTTCACCTCCTGAGATGGAAGGGACCCACAAGGATCATCAGTTCCAACCTCTGGCTCTGCTCAGGACCCCCCAACAATCCCACCACGTGTCTGAAAGGCTCCAGATGCTTTTGTTGAGCTTTTCCAGTGCCCACCTTCTCTGGCAGTCACCTCCCGCTTTAGGCACCTTCCATCAGCTTTGTCTTCACTTGGTCTCTTCAGGATCCCTTCTCAGCCAGGGACAAGTGGATTGAGCCAATTCCACTTCAGTTCTGTCTTTGGAGACCACGTGCCTCTGCTCCATGGGGTAGTTTGTTGTATTTTGGCAATGAAACGAGAGAAGTAGTACAGAGAAAATAGGAAATACCTCCATAGGGAGGCTCCTGAGACCTCCCAGAGTGGGTGTTATGGAAACAATTGGCTGGTTTGGAGTGGGGAATCCAAGGATGTACCAGTGAGTGAGGGCAGATAAATCTCAGCTGAAGGGTTATTTCCACAAAGTCAAAGTCTCTGGCAGGCGAGAATATTTTCAGCTGAAAGAAATATTTACTTCCCAAGTAATTGCTTGTGACTCACTTATTATAAACTTACATTTCTCTTTTATAGTGCAATATATATATATATATAGTATGAAACAGAGTGGTTTATTTACCACTTAGGGTGGTTTCTTATTCTCCCCTACAAGCTGTGCTGCACACAGCATGAGATTCTTCAGCCCTCCAAAGACAGTGAAAAAAACCATTAAAATTCATTTCTGATGAACTGAATAATTTTTGGATCATTCAACTGTCATGGTTTGAGAAAGAAATCTTGTTTGGAAAGAAATCTTGTGCAGCAGGAATGCTGGAGAGTTTGTACCCAACTTGTGGTTCGGGGTTCATGTGATTCTGCAATATTTCATATTTCACTCGAAACAAACCTCCCTTATAACACTCAGATCCCAAATGAGATAAAACAGGAGGTGAAATAGAAGAATTTCCACTGGGCAGAAATTGCAGGTGCTGCTGGAAGAAAAGGCAGTGCCAGATTTTAGGTGGCACAACCCTGGTTCACTCCAGTGGCAACAAACCTGGCACTGCCCCGGAACGAAAGGGAACAAGATCTGAGGAGAAAAGTCACAGTGTGGGAAAGAAAAACACAGGGACCATCTCGGGCTCAGGGTTAAGGCTGAGGGAGGACATAACTGTGGCCTTGAAGTGCCTGAAGGGCACTGGATGAGATGGAGAGAGACTGTCTACAAGGGCCTGGAGGGACAGGACACAGGGAATGGCTTCCCACTGCCAGAGAACACGGTGAGATGGGATACTGGGAAGGAATCCTTCCCTGTGAGGGTGGGAAGGCCCTGGCCCAGGTTGCCCAGAGAAGCTGTGGCTGCCCCTGGATCCCTGGAAGTGTCCAAGGCCAGGTTGGACGGGGCTTGGAGCAACCTGGGCTGGTGGGAGGTGTCCCTGCCCATGGCAGGGGGTGGGATGGGATGGGCTTCAAAGTCCCTTCCCACCCAAACCATCCTGTCCTTCCATGGTTCCAAGCAGTGACTGAGGTGTTTGGTTGTGTTTAGTGCCTGACACCTCTCTCCAAATCCAGACATTTCCTTCCTCTCTGCACCTTGGGTTGGAACCAACTTTCTATTTCCTGAACAGTCTCTGATATGCAGAGTGGTTTGCAGTGTTTTGGCAGAGAGCAATCACCCCATGTCCCAGGCCAGGCCAGAGCTGCTCCAGGAGCTGGGAGCACTTCAGAGACCCCCACGAGCCTGGGACAGCCCCCAACCCACCCCAGCCCCAGGTGCAGGCAGTGCTGGGTGCTCAGTGGGGCAGAAAGCAGCCCTTGGAGGGGTTTGCAGGTGGTAAGAAGGTGTAAGATTCTGTGATCTTGCTGAAGCACATCCATGTGCTCAAGAGGACTGAGACAATGTTATAGAGAATAATTCCCCAGTTCTGGCATTTTCTGAGCACTCTGTGCTGGAATGAGCTATGTCAGCATTCCTTGAAGGTGACATTTTGATATAAAATAAGTTGCTTTTGGCTTGAAAGGACTATTATGGTATTTAAACTGATTTTATGGACTGAGAGACTTTTCCCTGGTAGCTGTGGAATGAGCCTGAGAACTTGTGTTTAACCAAAGCATCTATGGAACAGTATCCAGATTTTGATGTGGTGGGGTCTGCACTTCTGGCCCATCAGGAGGCTCTTCCAGTTGTTAATACTTCTATTTCTAACTTAAATATGTGCTTCTTTACCATCAGGCTGATGGTCACTTCCTCTGGTACTTTGCAGAGCATGTTTCCATTTCCTTCCCTCCCAGGCTGTTTACAGACCACAGAAAAAGTCGTTTTTCAGCCTTGTCTATTCTTTTTTTTGATAGTCAGAATGTATTGAATTCCTTCTGTGTTTCATAAAAAACTCATTTCCCAGCCTTCAAATAATTGTATTGCTGTTCACTGTTCTATCCTCAATTTTTCACTTGACTAAATGCACTATTCCAACATTAATCCCACCATTGCCTTGTAAGATGTAAAATAACCAACTAATCCTGTGTTTATCTCTTTGTGGATAACACACCAATCTTTTTGTCATTGCACTGGGTAGATCACATTGAAATCTTGTATTTTGAGTGGGAAAGCGGTCATTTTGGGGTAGAGAGCTAGCACAGAGGGTTATACCCTTTGCCAAGGGCCACCTCACAAAACAGTTGCTGGTGGAGGAATAGTGGGTCTGTCCTGATGTTGTAGAGGGTTGTCACAGGTCCCTGTCTTCTCTTCATGCTTGCCAAAATATTCACTGTATCTCTCTGTATCTGTCCCTACTTCATCCTGCTGAGCTCCTGAGTAATGAACTCAAACAGACCTGCCCCTGGGAGAGGTTTGGAGGCAGCAATGCCAGAAGTGTCTCGGTGTCACCAGGGCAGTCCCAGCCCAGATCACCAGATCGTGTGCAGGGCTTTAATGGACAGTTTGTGTTGCACATTTCTCTCTTGATTTAGAAGTTCTCCCTCACTGGGAATTCTTGTGGGAGATAAAAGGACCAAATGATCAGCAGATACTGAACTTCTTTAATGCCCCCATAATTCAGCATAAGAGCTTCCATTGATCTGCTCCTTGGTTCTGTCAGGCTGAAACCAGAATTTGGCTCAAAGGGCCAAATCCTCTTGTCTTCTTAGTTAGTGGTTGAGAAGGTCCTTGATGTTCTCCTTTCACACCATGTGTCCTTCACACACCACATGACATTGTCCAGTACTCCAAAACAAGAGAAAAAAAGCCACTGCTAGTTTGGACTCCAGGAGGAGATGAGGGAAGGTGAGAGCACTGATTAAACTGGTGAACTCTTGTGAGTATTTTCTTATGATCCTTAGTTGAGAACTACATCCTACAGATCAGGAGAAAAGGGAAAAGGCAACCCAAGAGTGCCCAGAGTTATTATTTCAGGAAAGATTCCAACAAAGCAGATTCTTACCCTGAGCCTCAGCAACAAATGCTGAGCTTCTATTTCCAAGTTGTTATTGCTGCTCTAAGTGCAGTCTCAGAGGAGGTTTTACTGCCAAACTTAGCACATGCCTCTCTTTGCTCAACCTCCAGTACATCAGAGGAAGGAAAGGAGCCAGGTTATGAAAGAAGACAAGAACTTGTCAGGAAACTTGAAGCAGAAGATTCAAACAATAAAGGTTAGTCCATCACAGCTGGTGGAGATCCTTTCTCTGTAGTGAGGAATCCCATTATTCTCTGTGGAATCCCAGCTGCTCCTGAAGGAGATGAGAGCATCCCAAATAGATTGGACTCAAATGCCTTGATCTAAAGCTTTTTCAACTCCATATTATGAAAACCATTGAAGGCAGTTTGCAGGCTGTTGTATCCTCTTGGAGGACGTGTCTCCAAGCAGATTTTTCCCTCAAGGGATCTGTGAAGGACCTGCTGGAGATCCCCAAAGCTTTGCTGTCAGTAAAGTGTGATCAGCAAGACATTTTCCTGGGTGTTTTGCCCCCTGTTTTCATGCAGACAAATCCCCTTCCTGCTGGGCACAGCTCTGGTTAAACTAAACTCCTCAGCTGGTTGGATTACAGGCATTTTGTTCACCAAAACAGAGTGTTCTTGGTACCAACCCTTGGTTCTTGTAGGCTTGGTTTGGACAGTGCAGACAAGTAAACCTGCTCTGAAGAGCATCATCTGCTGTCAGTGATCATCCCCTACAAGGAGCTGAGTGTTTCTGAAGGGTCTGACAGGGAGGGCTCTCTGTGCCAGTGGGGGTTTGGTGGATGCTGAGGAACAGGGAGAACAGAAGAAGATCACAGAATATGTTGAGCTGGAAGGGACCCACAAGGATCATCGAGTCCAGCCCCTGCCCCTGCCCAGGACACCCCAAGAGTCACCCCCTGTGCCCCAGAGGATCAGCCAAACACTTCTTGAACTCTGGCAGAGGCCCTTGGTTACCTGCAGCTCTGGAACTGCCGAGATGAAGGTGCGATTCCAAGGCCTCAGTGGAGCCTGAACCTGCCCCAGCTCATTTTGAACCCAAGAAGGGTTTCCATCAGGCACAGCCGCTGTGGTAAAATTCATAGAGCATTTCCTGGAGAACCTCCTTCCCCCTTTGTGGTTTGGACCTGTCATTCTGCCTGAGTGTAACTGGCTGTGGAAGAGAAAATGAACAATTATTCCAATTATTCCTTAGTTCATCCCTTCATCTCATGGTCTTGTAGATTCACCCCTTCCCCTTCCTCCATCCAGACACTTTCCCTCAGGATGGAGAATCACAGTGTATGTGGCTTTTTCTTGACTAGAAATCCCTTTCACAGACCTCTGAATCAATCCAATCCCATTTGCTGCCCTTTTCCCTTTTTTTTCCAAGTTCTGGTCCACCCTTTTTGAGTTGAGGACCAGAACCACACCAAGTGGGCAGCAGGTGCCTGCATTTTACATATATTTGCTGCCACATTGTCTTTTGTTGTGCCAATAATTTCTAACATTTTTTTTCACTAGTTTAATTCACTAAGCTAATTTTAGTTAATTCAACTCCGTGAATGTTGATAATTTAATTACCACCCTGTGTTTTCTATGTTTTAAACAATTATTTTTTCATGGGAGGACCTCCCCTCTCATTCCATTCCTTATCTTCGTGAAGTTGTTTGTGGTTTTTTTTTTTTTTTTTTTTGGTTTGGTGATTTTTTTTGGTGAAGGACTTTCTAAATTCCTTTAGAAATGCAACTACAATATCAGCTGGATTTCCCTTACCCTCATGTCTATGGGCTCCTTCAAAGAACTACACCAGGCTGTAAATCCTGATTTCCCTTTCCAGAACTGCATGGACTCTTCCCCACTACACTTTATTTATCCACGGATCCTCTTATATTACAATTTCTGTCAATTAACCCGGTACAGATGTGCTGCCACTCTGGATTTTCCTGAACTTTACATTGGATCTTCTTTAAAAATTGAGGCCACACTGATGATTCCATATTGAAGTGTCTTGACATTGAGACATTTTTACATTCCACTTGCACACCAGATTTTAATTCAGCAATTTCGCAGTGGAGTTCCCTGGGTACCCTGGGAAGAACATCCTCTGGTCTGGGGGATTTGTTAATACCTCTCGACACGCTCCATGATCTCCTCCAATATGGGAATGATCCTTTGATGCGGCCCCTTATAAAGACAAAAATTGCTGTGCAGGAGCTCCTTGACCCTGTCATGGAAAAACCAGCTGCAAACATGGGATTAGTTCTCTGCTGTGCACTTATTTATTAAATTTTGATTGCCCTTTTGCATTTCCAGTACCCTTTTTACCTCTGTATAGTCCTGCTCATTTCTCTCGGTCTTCCTAAAGTCCTTTTGGAAATAGGAATTTGCCCACAATGCCAGGGTGATCTCTCTGATTTCTCCACCATAGACAAGGACTTAACTCTTCCAACCATTCCTTTTATTTTATTTTATTTTTATTCCTTTTCATTTTATTCTCTTTTTTAAACAAAATACAAAACAAGAAATAATTTTCATTCAGTGATTTAGTGCCCATTTTTGAAGTTAAACACATCACAATGGTTTTCTTTATTTTTTTATTCCACAGGTGCTGAATATCAGCACTTTTTGATGACTATTGTAGCAGGTTCCTACAGAACCTTTCAGCTGGGTGCTGTGCATTGGCTGCACTGGATGCAGCCAAGCTGACAATTCATTTTCCTCTTGCAGTTCCTCTGACTGATTTTTCCATTTTTTTGGGGCATCGTGAATGTGCTTTTCATCCCACACACCTGAGTACATAAAGCTGGGAGAGAGGGTTACCAATATAGTGGTTTCTTGGTTTCTGTGAGTCTGATTCCCCTTCCTGTAAGGCTGAATTGGAACACCAAGAAAACGACCTCATGTTTCCCATGGCAAGACAAGCTTGTGGCTGAGAAAGAATCAGGGCCTGGGACATGTGGGAATTGTCACTGGCAAATAGGTCCTACTTTTCCCTGACCTAGGAAAGCTCAAACCAGCAGCCCTGGCCAAAGAAAAGTGCAGGAAGGAGGTACAAGTCCACAAGTCCTTGTCTGATTCCATTTCTGACATCAAATCCTTCTCATATAAATCCTTTTTCCATTACATGAGCTTTACTGTTACAACCAGGGCCACAGAAATATTTGTCAGCACAGCTCAGTTTGCCACGTTCAGCACAGAATATACAGGGAACAAGAAATGCAATCACCAAGGAACAACCCAACCCTTCCAGCTCCCCCTCCCCAGTGCAGTGCCAAGGTGGGTCACAGCAACTCCTATTGCCTGGTTCATTTATTACTCCAGCCTGACCCATATTCTGCTTTACAAGCTGTCCTAAATTTTTTTCACCTTAAAATAATTTAAGTTTCTTGCCTCTACTGCACTATTTGGAAAGTCATACCAGGATATAATTCCATAATAGTTTTTTTGGTTTTTTTTCTGCCTTACAGTCTAAATTTATTCATGACCAAGTTGATCTTATTCCAGCATCATCCTCTAACTTACATATTCTTTTTTTGTACTTGTTATTTACTCACTCAGTGTATTTTAAGGAGCCATCATATTGACTCTGAGACATTATTTTGCTGGTTTAAATAGGTCTGGGAGCTTCTGAAATCATTGCAGCCTGAGCCAGGCCAGTGTGAGAGCTCCTTCCTCAGCACTGGGATTATCCTGTGCCTGTGTTAGGGCAGTGAACACACACCAGCCACAGGACCAACAGTCTGAGGAACAGCAAATCCATACCAGGTCTTCATTATCCTCGAGCATCCTCCAGCTCTGCATTAATGTGACCCACTCTGGCTGACCCTCTGTTTTATAATTCTATCAAAAAAGGACTTGATGGCACTTAATTGATCTGTTTTCTTGTGCAAATGAAGTGTCATTATGTGTGCTGTGATTTCCAGTGAGAGAGGCAGAGCCCCACTGGCACTGAGCATCCCCACACAGTCCTTGAGCCATCGGGTGCTAAAGGGACATAAAAGGAGTTGTTACCCCTGTGGGGTGATTTCAGGTGACACATCCCCACCGGAGCCTTAAAGTTGGAAAAAACCTTTAAGATCATCGAGTGAGTGCAACTGTTCCCAGCACTGCCAAGGCCACCACTAACACATGTCCCCAAGGGCCACACCCACATGTGTGACCCCACCACCCCCCTGGGCAGCTGTGCCAGGGCCTGACCACCCTTTCCATGAAGGAATTTTCCCCAACACCCAACCTGACCCTCCCCTGGCACAGCTGGAGGCCGTTCCCTCTCCTGCTGTCCCTTGTTCCCTGGGAGCAGAGCCCGACCCCCCCCGGCTCCCCCCTCCTGTCAGGGAGTTGCAGAGCCAGAAGGTCCCCCCTGAGCCTCCTTTGCTCCAGGCTGAGCCCCCCCAGCTCCCTCAGCTCCTCATCAGACTTGTGCTCCAGCACATTTTGTGCAGCACTGACCATCTCCCACGTGGCACCTTCAGCTGTCGTTCTTCCAGATGGAAAATTTACTTTCCATCATCCCCCTTCCCTTGGTGGAGGAGGTTTTGTTTGTCTGGTTTTTGGGGTATTCATTTTAAGTTCTGCTCAAAACTCTGTGAACGAATGCTGGAAGAGCTGGAGTCTTTCAAGGGACCACATGGAACAAACCCACATTCTCTCTTTCCCACTTTTCTCAGCCATTCCCAGCTCTGTGGCTGCACTGACACCTCTTGAGCCCTGACCCTGGCACAAAACACTCGATACCTTGAAGGTGGTTGGCAGGTGAGTTTGTCTTGCACAGATACCAGCACTGACCCATCCAGTGAATTCCTGGATTTTAGTTCCATGAACACCAAACCCACCTTCAGCCAGCCTGGAATCTGCTCCAGATCAGACCTGAATCACAGCGTGGCCTTCACCCTCTCTCCTCCCAGGAACTGCCAAGCAGGGGGGCAAAAGGAGTCACCAACTCCCTCCCCAAGCAGCCCAAGTCCATTCTGGGGAGTTTTCCCAGTGTTTAAAATACCAAGGACAGATTCCTACCCTCCCCTTGATCTCGTCCCTCACTGCATGGTGACCCCCATGCCCTTCCCTGCTGCAGGATCCTAAACCTGAGACATGGCTCTGCTGCCCTTGTACTTGAGCCCAAACAACTCACGGAGCTGTAAGTCCCTCTAACATTTCATTTATTGCTCTAAAGCTACCAGGGAGCTGAGTGCATCTCTGAGTGCTCAGGAATCCTCTGTGTCCTGGGAGACAGCGTTTCCAGTGAATGCCTTTGTGCCTCTGCAAGGCTGGGAATGAGCTCAGCCTGCAGCCTGAGCTGTGCTTACACTTCAGGCTCAAAGCACCGCACAAATTAAGCAGGAAAATGGGATTTTGATACCACCTGCAAGAAGAGGTTCTCTGAATTCCTAATTTGTGTGAAGTCTTAATGGCCTTTCTTTTTCCATTCCTATCATCTCTCCCCTCCTCTCCTTCCCCCCCTCCCCTGCACACCAGTGTGGATGGGAGGCCGTCCGTGGGGTGGAATTATTTATGAGAGCTCTGCAAATGTAGATGTACTGTTTCCAGCTAATAGAGCTCAAATCACTTGCACTGCACCATTAGAGAGGAAACCTACCCGAGTAAATTATATACAGGCCATAAATGGAAGCAGTTGTAGTGTTTTTATGGCTCTATAAAACTCTGGAAGTTTATTGCTATTGAACAAACATGTAATCTGATTCTCAAAGCTGAATATGAGACCCCAGTAGGGTCCAAAACCTGCATTTACCTTCAGACCTCTCACCATGTTGGTCACATCGTGGAAATTGTGTTTCAATGGCAGGTTTTGAGAACCACTGAATCCATTTGAGAACCATTAAACCCAGGACTCCTGTCTAGAAGATATCCCAGCTCGGCCAAACATAGGGAAATACAAGAATTCAGTGGAACAAAGCAGTGGCTTCAGTTTAATATTCTCTTTGTCTACAAAGAGGCCTTAGGAGGACTTCAATAAAGAGCTGAAAAGCAAAGATGTTTTGGACTTCTTAAACTCAGTGTTCTGCTGCCTGTGGAAAATGAATGTATAATGTTTTTTTCTATTTAATGAAGAAGATTCAGATAAAATATTGCAAAAACAAACAAACCCAGGCCAAGATGGAATATTTAACACTGGGTTGCTGACCTGATTTGCCAGGATTTGTAAGCCATAGGCCATACAAGGGATTTTTCTAAGGGCTGGTGAGATCCCTCTGAACAAACACATGAGCTCAGATGAGCTCTGAGCTGAGCTCTGCCCTGCAGGGATTAGTGGGACAGCACTTCTGTGGGGGCAGGACACGGGTGTGATCAAAGCTCTGATCCAGGATTCCTTTCTTCCTTGCCTCTGCCCCTTATTGTTATTTTTACTCTCCCTGTTTCCATTTGAAGCCAGCCCGGCCTTTCAGGGCTTGAGTGAGCACAGAAATGTTTGAACTGCTCCAGGTCTGTGTTCTTTCCCTCTTTTTCAGGGACATTCAGGGCCTGTGACACGGGGTTTGTTCTCATGGCCTGTGGTTTCCTGGCAGCAACACTGTCCCTTGGAGCAGAGGGAGCATGGACAACTCCCAGGGAGCATCTCCCAAGGGTCACAGTGACCCTGGGCTGCACAGGCTCCCTGTCCCCTCGGAGAGACCCTTTGGCACTGGGACATTTTACTTCACCCATTTCTCTGGGCTCAGTGGGCCTGGGGTTTGCAGATGTTTGGGCAGGTCAAGGCACACGGAGCCAGGGGATGAAAGTTTATCCTGCAGGAATGATCTCAAACCCTTGGTAGGGAAGGATGGAGAACGGAAGGGGTAGAAACAGCCCTCTGGTGAGGAGCTGCACTTCTCCAGTGTCAGGGATGGAGGGGGGGTTGGAACATCTGAACCCTTCACCTCATTAGTTACTTCTGCCAGTTGGGAAGGGCAGGGATGGCTTGAATTCAGTCTTGGGATGGCAGGAATATTCCAGAGCTTCTCTAGGTGAGTACTTGGCAAAGCTGAAGGTCTGCACAAAGTGTGGGAGTGCACGGGGTGGTGTGGGTGCTAGAAGGGTCTGGAGTGGGAAGCTCTAAGGGTTGTGGTGTAGCTCTTGCACCTCCACGTGCTGCACATGAAGTGCAGTGAACCTCCTTGAGACCACGGGTGGCTCTGATCAGTCCTGACATGGCTGAAATTAAGTGTCATTTCCTCTGGCCAGTGTTTTTCCTGGCTAAATGCTCAGGTGGATGATATGGAGAGGAAACTTGAAGTGGTTTTGAGATAATTTTATAGATGTGTGATGGTTCCTTGCACTCAGTAAGAGCAAGAGCAGACTCAGGGAGGCCACTTGTGTCTTGATGTGTCTTGATCATTAGATGTGTCTTGAGGAAACTTCCAAGCTCCTGCAAAGCCAGCACTGCTGAGTCAGCAGCTGGAGGGTTAAAATCTCTCCCAAATGAGAAAATTCCAACTCATCAATAGTGACAACAATGTGTAATAATTTAGTAGTAAAAACAGTAATAAAATATTGTGATGCTGGTGGTAAAAGAGAATCAAGAGCAAGAAATGCTGTATTTTTAGCTTGGGGAAATGTGGTTATCAGTGACCACTGATCAGCTCTCCACTATTAGCTGAGGTGCAAAATCATTTCAAGTGTAGCTGTCACCAATAATTAGCCTCAGATGTATCACTGAAGAGAAAGTCCATGTAAGGAATAAGAAAATGGAAAATTCATTCCAGCAAGGCCCCCATTTCCTTCAGTGAGTGTGGTTTGGCAGAGGGCACGAGGGACTCCTTGGACACCAACGTCCTCCCTCACCCCCCCAGCCACGTGTGGGCCATGTGGGCATGATCCCAGCTGCACATCCAGCTGCATTTGGGCAGCAGCTGGAGGACCTTTGAAAGGCTGAGAGAGTTGGGATTGTTCAGCCTGGAGAAGAGAAGCTTTGGGGTGACCTGATTGTGGCCTTGCAGTGCCTGAAGGGGCCAGCGGGAAAGATGGAGAGGGACTTTGGAAAAGGGATGGAGGGACAGGACACAGGGAATGGCTTCAGACTGACAGGGTTAGATGGGATATTGAGAAGGAATTGTTGGCTGTGAGGGTGGGGAGGCCCTGCCCCAGGTTGCCCAGAGAAGCTGTGGCTGCCCCTGGATCCCTGGAAGTGCCCAAGGCCAGGTTGGACGGGGCTTGGAGCAACCTGGGCTAGTGGAAGGTGTCCCTGCCCATGGCAGGGGGTGGGACTGGGTGGGTTTTAAAATCCTTCCAACCCAAACCCTTCCCTGATTCCATGACCTGGGTGCTGCAGTCACTCTGCACGTGGCCAGTTCTACCTGTCAGCTCCCAGTCACACTTCTGTAGTTACATTATTTCCTCACTGAAAAACAAGTTTAATTTTAGGAACATGAGGCATTTTTTTTCTGTTTCCACCACATTATGAGCTGCACGTGGTGGCATCTGTTAAACCTAATGAAACCCACAGCAGGGGAGAAAACAGAGTACCCCACAAAAGGAGAGAGCGGGAGCACAGGCAGATGTAAGGGGCTGAGAGCTCTGGGCCCAGACAATGCAGCCTTTTTTCATCATTTCACTGTGGGGGGGATGAGAGAGGACTGGGATGAACGAGGCCACGTGACTCCTAATTACAAGAGGGATTTTTTTTAGAGGAGCAGATCTTTCCCTAAGGAAATACCTCCAAATAGCAAGGACAGATGATGTGTCCTTGTGCAGGATTAGCAGCAAGGGGAGCGTGGGGAGGTCCCTCTGTGCACCCCTGGGAGCTGAACCACGGCTCAGGCTCAGGGATGCAGGAACCAAAGGCACAGATGGATCAGGGAGAATGAAGGCACTGTGATTCAGGCAGTTTGTGTGGAAAGCAATAAATACAAAAGGTAGAAAGAACAAATGTTTGTTCTCCTGAAAGTAGGACAAGAGGAAGGGAGAGCTGTAGATTGTATGTGGAGCTGAACAAAACCTTCCTAAAGAACAAAACCCATCAGTGCAGGCGGGGACTGAAGGTGCCCACAGATGTCCAGGGAAGAGCCCAGAGTGGGAATTCAGCTGATCCAGGCTGTCAGGCAGGAGAAAAGGCAGCTGCCAGACATTTGCCTTCTGTCAGCAGCTCTGGTACTATGGGGTTGCTGATCACATGGAATTACAAACTCAGGAATGCTGATAAGCAGCACTGTTGGACTGGAGAAAGGCAGCCCCTCTTTGAGGACAGACTGGACACCACTGGGCATCACTGGGCTGCTGAAAATGAGCTCAGAACACCAAGGTTGTGGGTTTGATCCCTGTATGGGCTGTTCAAGTAAGAGCTGGACTTGATAGTCCTTGTGGGTGCCTTCAAACCCAGACTGTTCTGTGAGAAGGAATCTGTGACACAGAAGGTGTCATCACCTGGGAAGGGCAGGAGCTGGCACAGCAGGGCCTGGAGGAGCAGGGCAGTGCAGGACTGGGGGGTTCCTCACAGAGACGGGGAGAGACAACAGGGTTGTTGGGATGTGGGGAGCAGGGAGATGGAATCCAGAACTACATTGTGCAGATGGGTGTTGGAAATGAACCCTATTGCAGCCTGTGGGGCAGCTGGGCACTGGGGAAGGGGACTGGTGGTGAGTCTTTGATTGAAGTCCTTGTTCCACCTGTGGAAATGGTGCAGAGAGAGCAGCAGCCAAGCAGCAGTGAGAGGACATGGGGTGAACTGGGGGGATTGGGAAAAAAATCTTATTAGGAAAAAAATCCTCCCTGTGAGGATGGTGAGGCCCTGAAGGGGCTCCAGGAGAGCTGGAGAGGGACTGGGGACAAGGGATGGAGGGACAGGACAGAGGGAATGGCTTCCCACTGCCAGAGGGCAGGGATAGATGGGAGATTGGGAAGGAATTCCTGGCTGTGAGGGTGGGGAGGCCCTGGCCCAGGTTGCCCAGAGAAGCTGTGGCTGCCCCTGGATCCCTGGAAGTGTCCAAGGCCAGGTTGGACAGGGCTTGGAGCAACCTGGGCTAGTGGGAGGTGTCCTCTGCCCATGGCAGGGGTGGGAATGGATGAGCTTTAATGTCCTTTCCAACCCAAACCATTCCATGATTCTCTGATCAACACAGCTACTGAACCTTTAAGAAACCTGCTGTTCATTTGCTGTGCCAGGGGACCTCTGTGTGGGTAAAGAGAGAGCACAGACTCTCTTCTGGAGAGCAAAGACTCGTGGGAAGGGTGAGATGTCCTGTCAGCTGAGGTTTGTCCATGTGTACCAAGGTGAAACCAGGAGACCAGCCCTTGGTTCTGAAGGAGCTCCTCAGCACCAGAGCCAGGTGTCCTGGTGTTCTCAGGTGCCCAGGCTGCCAGGGTGAGATTCCTGTTGCTGGAGAAGCAAATGACAAGAAAGAGGGTCCCCAGCTCAATCAGCAGTAGGAAGGAGACCAAGCAATGGCTGCAGGTGATGCAGGAGTCCTGCAGGTGATCCCAGTAGTGATCCCTGAGTGCCTGTGTGTGGCAGGAAGGTGTCTCTGGATGCTGGGATTGTAGCCTGGCTGCCTGGAGAGCAGTGGGACTGTCCCAGGGTGCTCTCAGGGGCTGGCAGCACTGTGGAAGGAAGAGGGTGGGAACTGCCTTCAAACCAGGAATGAGGTGAGGGCCAGACCTGTCCACGGCAGATTTCTCCTCACAGCTGGCAGGGTGATGTCTTCCCATGGCCATTCTTTCTGTAGAATGGTCTGAAAGAGGTGATGGTGCAGGACAACACCACATTCAGGAGCTGGACCTAATCCTCGTGGGTCACTTCCAACCCAGAATATTCTGTGATAACCTGCAGTGTCCTTCATCACTGTACCTTGAGGACACAGCCAATCTGTCCCATCCATGACAATCTCAGGGGGTTTGGGGGTGGCAGCTCATGGCCCCACTTTTGCTTTGCTGATGGTGCAGTTTTTATGCTGCTCTTTGGCTCTTTCATCAAAGAGCTCCAGGACAGAAGGCCAGGACTGATGAGAGTCATGGTGACCTTCTGTGGGATACCTGCACTGGCCAGGGGGTCATGCCATTGTGTGCTCCAGAGGGCTGGAACTATCCATGGTGGTGGCAGCAGGTGGTCCTTGCTTGGTGAAATCCTCCTGTAAAACTGAAATGCTGTCTCACAGGAGGCTTTGCCTCAGCCTCACTGAACATGAGAAGGTCCTGATTCCATGTTCCACTGGGAAAGGGTTCCAGGCCTACCTATACTTTGGGTGGTTGCTGTTGTAGCCAGAATCTCTCAAATACAGGATTCATTTCACGTCCTTTATGAGGAACTCCCTTGGTATCATGGGCTTTGTCTAAGCATTTGTGTTGGAGGGACAGATTAATGGGCACAACATTCATTAAAGGAACCTCTCTTAATTTTCTGAAGCTCAAAATACCCCTGGCAGTGACTAGATGGGGCAATGACCCTCGACAGAGAAGGAAATGGAGCTTCCTTTCCTTAAGTCTCACTTTCCTCCCTCAATGTTTACAAGGAGTCACTGGCATGGAATGAACGTTGTGACATGGATTTGTTAAACATGAAAGGCACATGCAAAGCTGCAAGGCCAGGGAACAGTGGCATAATCTTTGGGGGACCTTGGGGATCAATAACATCCCAAGTTTAAATCTCCCAGGAGGAGATCAAACCATCCTTTCCTGGAGCAACAACCTCCAAGTACTGGTTTCACTCCAGTTTCTTACAAGAAGCTTTCAGCAGGGAGAGCTTTTCTTCTCCAGAACAGCCCTGTGGACTGGAATTCCTTGGATGTCCTTGGCCCACAGCAGCCTTGGACGGTGGAGGGGGTGGTAGAGGACTGGAACAGGTTTTCCTCCATCCTCCAGAGGAGCTGGACACAAAGCCTGGACCATCAAGGGGGAGGACACAGAGCAGAGCTGAGCCCTGGGAGGGGGTGGAGGAGCTCAGCGTGTCTGTGCCACCTGAGCAAGGCTCCATTGCTGAGGGAACTTCAGAGCACAGAGCACTTCACAGATGATACTTTAGGTGCTATGAGGGGTATGATTTACCTGCCCAACACTCTGCTTTAAAATCAAGCTCTGCATCATATCATTAGAGCTCTTCTGACAGTTTAACAGGCAGCTGCTGACAGGCTCTGCTGGCACTCTCAGTGTCAGCAGAGAATAATCAGGGAATAATCAGGTAATGATACTTTTTCCTGGGGGTCTTGTTCCTGAGTAGTTTGTCTTATCCAGCACTGATTTAGCAAAAGAGACATAAAATCATTGTTAAAAAAATTTAGAATCAACACAAAGGTTGGCATAAAAGTGTACAATGAGGATGAGAGATCACAGACCAGCTGGCTTTGCTTTGAGGGTCAGATAGAAAGTATGAACAAAAAAACAAGGGAAGCATCACAAGTGTCTCAGAAGAGGCACTAAAATATGGTGCAAACACTCCCTGGAGTCCAGGATCAGCCAGAAGATTTCCTGAGGGGGCCTTTCCATGTGCCACCAGCCCCAGCAGTGGAAGGTGGGGAGGTGTCTCCCTGACAGTCTGTGGCCATGGCTGTGCCTGTGAGGGGAGACAGAACCTCTGGGAAGTTTGCTTTCCATCTTCTGATGCTGCAGGTTTCCAACCTGAGAGTTCCCAGCTCCTCAGGGTCCCAAAGCCCCCCCAGACTGCAGGTATGGAAAGGGTTTTTTTTGTCTGTTTCCAGAGGAACAGTATTCTCCTGCTCATAGCAGTTATCCATCATCTCTGCACCAGCCAAGCTAAATGAGCCAAATTTATCCCAGTGAGGAGTTCAGTTCATGATTATAAAATTGGAAACACAGTGGGATTCCTCTCATACGGTGCTGGGACCTAAAATGTGGGCAGGCTCCTCAGTTGGGGCTCTGGGCTCCTTTGCTGCCTCAGAGAGCAAAGAGACCCCCCAGAAACCATCCTGGGCACCCTCCAGCACCCAGCTGAGGTGGGAAGGGCTGCTGTGGGAACACCTCTCCCTGCACTGAGGGAATGCAGGCAGTCCAGAGGAGACAGGCGGCTCTTTGGTGGTGGAAATGGCTCCAGTTCAAACGGTGAGATCAATCTCCCTCCTGACTGAGGAGGTGAAATGGAGCGTGAGTTTGCTCACCCATGGCTGCTGCAGATGATTTAGGGGGGGATGAGGTGATCTCTGAGCCCTCTGTCTCCCCCTGTGCCTCTGGGTGATGGAGTCATCCTTCTTTCAGCTCTCTCCCTATTTATTGCATTTCCCATACTTTATAAAGCAGTGTTTAATCCTGCATGTCCCTCCACCCTCTGATCTCTGGGTTACAGGGCTTCCTCCTCTCTCCTCGTTTCATGGAGCTCACTTAGGAAACATAAATATGACAAACGAGCATTATCCTCTTCTCAGTCCTTGGTGGATTTGCTGCTCTTACTCTGCTACACCATTAATGCTCTGCCTCCCTTCTGCATTAACCAGCCTTTCCTGAGCCTCAGACCATTGCCAGGGCTGTCAAAAATCTTTGGAAGCTGTACAGAATGAAAAGCTCAAACTGTTCATCAGCTCTTCCACGGGTTACACATGAAAAAACGTTAATTTTGGGACATCACAGCAGATCCAACAGGCTGAGAGAGGTGATGCTCCAACCACAGCAAGGCTCAGCATGGACTCAGAGGAGGCACCTGCACACAAACACACGTATGTACACACACATGGAGAGCTGAGCCCCTGCATCCTAGTCTCACCAGTTGCTGGCAGTTGGACACATGAAACCCTGAGGCCACAAGAATCTTCTAGTTGTGGATACACCCCCCCAGCCCCTCAAAATAAAGTCCCTCCCCCAGGTAAAGGGCCAGGAATGGATTTTACTACAAAGACAGGACAAGGCCAGGCAAACCCACACACCAGCCATCCACTGACACATAACTTTTATCCCCTTATTCTTCTGTTTTCCCAGACTTGTTCCTCCCCAGAACACTTGGATACCTCCTTTCCCCACCTGTATTTGCTCCCTAAACACCCCATAAAAAGTTGCCTGCCCAAAAGCCCTTTCCCTGCATCCCATGGTGTGTCCCACATCCCCAGGCATCCCTAAAGTGCCTTGGCAGTGACACCTCGTGGTGGGTTCACCCCTGGCCCATAGGACTGGGACAGCCCTGGGAGGGGCTCCCTTCCCTGAGTCCATAATTTGGGTTTCCTGCCTGCCTTTGCACCCCTGTGCTGCTCCAGGACTGTGGAGATGAGCCTTGGATGGGCTGGTGGCTCCTGGGCTGGGCTGGGAGCAGCTGGGCCAGGGGGTTATTTGGGCTCCCCCACCCCTGTGTCTCTGGGCCCCTTTGTGGGGCTGCAGAAGAGTTTTTACCACCTAAGCCAGCAATTAGCACAAAGTGTAATCTTGGCATAAAAGCACATTTTCCCTTCCACCCTCAGCTACCTTCTGTCAGTTTTGGAGCCCCTGGCACTGCAGAGACATTTTCTGTATTTTAATGATACTCTTTTTAGATGCCCCACCCCCCTTTACCCTGCTGGAGAAGTTTAATTTTCCCTTTGCTCCTCACAGAATCACAATCCCTTCTGCCCCAGTCTCTCATCAGACACCTTAAACCAGGCTTTGTGTTGGTTGTCACCTGCTTAACCTCTAATTCCTCCTTTCAAATCCTCTTGCCTTGTTCCCAGCTCGGACAGAGCTGTGAGGGAAGGTGGGAAGTGGGCCCTCTGTGCCCCCTGTGCCCTCCAAATCCCCCTCCCTGTTCTGCAGAGGGAAGGTGGAGGCAAAGCTGCCCGGGGGGGTGTTTCTTCTGGGAGTTGTTATTGTTGCTCAGCTGGAAACGATGAGGAAGCTGAAGCAATTCCTGTGGAAGGAGGGAATCTATTTTTATACAGAAATATCTATTACTCTGTGCTTAAACCAACCCCTTCTCATTTCTGTTCTCTTAAGTGAAGGAGATCAGTCCCGGGAGGAAGAGACAGGAGGAGGCACTGGAAGGGTTGAGGTGTGAAAGGGCAAATCTTGTTCTGGTGGAGATTTCTGAGATGAGCCTGTGCAGGGCAGGGGCTGGGACAGGAGGGGTCTGATAAAAACCACCTGGTGCAGCCTTTTGGCTCTGCTGCATGAGGGGAAAACACAAAAGGCTTCAAGACCTCACAACAAGAGAGACACTGAGGGGCTGGAGCATGTGCAGGGAAGGGAACGGAGCTGGGAAGGGGCTGGAGCAGCAGGAGCAGCTGAGGGAGCTGGGGGGGCTCAGCCTGGAGCAAAGGAGGCTCAGGGGGGACCTTCTGGCTCTGCAACCCCCTGACAGGAGGGGGGAGCCGGGGGGGGGTCGGGCTCTGCTCCCAGGGAACAAGGGACAGGAGGAGAGGGAATGGCCTCCAGCTGTGCCAGGGGAGGGTCAGGTTGGATACTGGGAAAATTCTGCACAGAAATGTTTGTAAAGCATTTGAACAGTGTGTCCAGGGCAGTGGGGGGCTCACCAAACCGGGAGGTGTTAAAAATAAAGGTGGATGTGACATCTGGGAGCGGGGTTTGGTGTCCCCATGGTCACTGGGGTGGTGCTGGGTGGACAGTTGGACTTGATGATATTAAAGGTCTTTTCTAACCTTCACCATCCTGTGATGTTGTGAGCCCACAAGCCTGCCCAGCCTCCTGCAGCTCATCCCAGGGAAGGCACTTGGGAACTGTCCTCCCAGCCTGAGGTCTGGAGGGCACCCCTGGGGAAGGGCACAGGGTGAGGGAGCACAGCCAGGGGTGTCACAGCTCAAAACAACTCTTCTCTCCACTGCTTGCAGGTTTTTCTCCCTGGCGAAGGATCCAGCATCTCCTGCCCTGTCCTGGCTCTGCCTCCAGTGGGCTGGTCCTCTCCAGCTGAAGGTCTGGGGGTGCCTCTGACCCTTAAACACCTTTAACACCCCCGGCTCCCCCTCCGCCCACCCTTGTCGTGTCCTTTTCACTTGTGCTCAGTTTTTACCTTTATCTACCTCTCCCTTGACCTTTCTACTTTTAGTTCTGCAGTAGCTGCTGATAAATGTTAATAATTCCAAGTGACAAACAGCCACTGGGCCACATCCAAGAAAATGGTGCTTATTTAACATCTCAGGGCAAAACAGTCCCAGGGAAATCAGACGGTGATCTGATCCCATCCTTAACAATTGCACAACTTGCTACCTTCCCAAGGAGGCCTCTTTCCACAGCGTTTGGCTGAAATGGAAGCAGCCCAGCATATAATAATGTAACCCCCTGAATTATGTGTTTAATAGGAAGCATTCAGTCAGGAGAAGAAAACCCCAAGCATTGAATCTATAAATTATTGAATTTAAAAAGGGAACAAGACATCTTTGGCCAGAAATAAGCAAAATGCCTTCTCATAAGCTTTCTGCTGAAAATTCCTGGTGTGCTCCCAGCTCACTGACACCCTGCCTTGAATTGTTGCTTCAATTCCTGTTTTGGTTGTCACCACTCTCAATTATTTTAAAAAAGGACCTAAAATAGATTTATATTTCTCTGATTTTATTAGACAGTAAAAAAAGAGAAGCCTGAGCTGCAGCAGTTAAATAATTTATGACCTTTTGCTAGAGGGGCAAGAAGACCTAAAATAAAAATAAAATGTGTGTATTGGAAAGGAAAGGTTTGGATCTTATTATTTTTTCTTGCCCACTGGTTTTGCTGGGTGCAATTTGAAGAGATATATATATATTCAATGAAGAAGTTTCATCCCCATCACACAACTCCTTATTATCATCAAATTCTAACCACCGGTTCAGAGCAGCCCCATCTCACTGGAGCTGAGATTCTCTTCGATTTCATGGTGCTGGAGCAGAGCTGCAGGAGGAGGTGAGGGCAGTTTCTCGCCTGAAAAGGTATTTACTGGAGGGCCTGTACTTGAGCATTAAGCAATGATGTTTCTCTTTCATGCAGCTTTGAAAATCAATATGTTCCCCTACAGTTCCTCTAATTCTGTCATTAACTCTCCTGCACAAAAAGCACTGTTAAACAGCCCCTGAGCATTGCTGGGCTTCACCAGCCCAGGATCTGCCTCCTCTGCCTTCAGAGAACCACAGAACCACTGAGGTTGGGAAAGACCTCTGAGACCATTGAGCACAACCCATGACCCAACCCTGCTGTGTCACCCAGACCATGGCCCTGCTGCCACATCCAGTCTGTCCTTTAACACCTGCAGGGCAGTGACTACACCCCATTCCAGTGGCTGAGCACTCTTTCCATTAAGAATTTCTTCCTGATGTCCAGCCTAAACCTCCCTTGGCACAGCTTAAGGCTGTGCCCTCTTGTCCTACTCTGGGAGCAGAGCCCGACCTCCTCCAGCTCCCCCCTCCTGTCAGGGAGTTGCAGAGAGTGAGGAGGTCTCCCCTGAGCCTCCTCTTCTCCAGGCTGAGCCCCCCCAGCCCCCTCAGCCTCTCCTCACAGCACTTGTGCTCCAGTCCCTTCCCCAGCCTCATTGCCCTTCTTTGGACACTCTCCAACACTTTGTCTCCTCCTGCTCAACCACAGAGGCTTTCCCTGAGCCACTGGATTGTTTTGGACATCTGCTATTACAGGGGAACTCTTCAGCCTGGCCCAACATTCCTCCAGAGCTGGATTCCCAAATGTAACACAAGTTCAGCACTTGGCTGGTGCTCGTAAGATCTGAAGGTATTTTCTTTTCAGTGCCCACAAATGCCAGTGTCAAACTCCAGCCTGCAGAGATTTAGTCCTGCTGCAGCTGTGAAGACAAAAATACAATGGCTTTAAGCTGAAAAGGGTAGGTTTAGGTGGAATATTGGGAAGAAATCCTTCCCTGTGAGGGTGGGGAGGCCCTGGCACAGGTTGCCCAGAGAAGCTGTGGCTGCCCCTGGATCCCTGGGAGTGTCCAAGGTCAGGTTGGACAGGGCTTGGAGCAACCTGGGCTGGTGGGAGGTGTCCCTGCCCATGGCAGGGGGTGGCACTGGATGGGCTTTAAGGTCCCTTCCAACCCAAATCACTCCATGATTCCATCATTCCATGACATAGATCTGCTGCTGACTCACTGTGCCGGACGTGGTGGATGGCACCATATGGAATAAACATCCATAATAGGCAAATATTCCACACTGTGCTTCAAAACTACATCTTGCCTGTCCATAGGGCTTAGTGGCTGATTTAATTTGCCAGCAGGAATAATTTATTCCTCCTAAATACATATTCTATCTCTCATTCTTGTTGACACCTCTCCTGTTCTATCTCTCCTTGATAAGTTCCCAGTCTTTGACATGTCTTAGAGCAATGAGTTCTACAGTTAATTATCTATTGTGAAAACCAATTACAATAAAACAAACAAAATCCAGTCCCTGCTTCTGCCCAATCTTCTTCATTAGTCTTCAGTCTGATATGTGTCAATAAAGTATAATTCCGTACAAGGCAGAGTCAAGATTCCGAGCACACCCACTTGTCCTCAGTTTGCTCAATGTGATGTTCCCAGATTTCATCTCCTTCTAGACATGAAAAGCTTGTTGCTGTTTCCCAAGTCTCTAATCATTATGTTTGCTGTTCCTACCCCAGCTTTTATCAGTTCCCTTTCTAGCAGAGTTCAAGATGAGGTCACCTTGCTTGGAGATGCCTTGTCATTGTTAAAGTACTATCTTCCTTTGGTTGTTGTTTTTTTAGGCCACAGCTTCCTATGCCACTAAAAAACGGCACAGATCATGGGACACAAGGCTTAAAGGAGCCTCAGGAGATCATTTAATCTCCCACTTGAATTGAAGCACAGCCAGGGATCAACCCTTAAGAGATGTATTAATAAGGTTCTCCCCTGCAGTTGTGCAGATATAATTGTCCCTGCTCTGTTCCTGCACTTCTCTCTCTGGATGGGCAGAAGGCTTTTTATTATTATATTACTGAACTATCTTTTATGCAAAACCAGCTGTTCATTTTTTGCCCTTTCACCCTGTACAAGATGGACATCAAGTTGCTGTTCCTCTCTAACTGCATTTATGTTGTTGGCACTGGATTGCCTTCCCTCGCTTCTCTTTTCTAGAAGGGAAAATTTACCAATTCCTCACTGATTTCTCCACGTGGAACCTCTTTTTCTGGTTTCCCTCCAAGGTACCCGCATGAATATGAAGGTGCCTTGACAGGAACAGCCCCAGCAGGAAGCTGATGACCTCCCATTCTAAATGCCTCCTGCTGCTGTATTCCAAGGTCAGGTTTAGGTTCCTGGCTGCTGTTCATCTGCTTGTCATCAGGAACTGGAGTGACAGGACAAGGGGGAATGGCTTCAGACTGACAGAGACTAGGTTTAAATGGGATTTTGGGAAGGAATTCTTGGCTGTGAGGGTGGGGAGGCCCTGGCACAGGTTGCCCAGAGAAGCTGTGGCTGCCCCTGGATCCCTGGAAGTGTCCGAGGCCAGGTTGGACAGGGCTTGGAGCAACCTGGGCTAGTGGAAGGTGTCCCTGTGGATGGCAGGGGGTGGAACAAGATGAGCTTTTTGATCTCTTCAAACACAAACCATCCTGTGATTCCTGATTCCAGGATTATTCTTTGCAAAGGCTCCACATGGAGTTTGTGGCAGACTGACTCTGAGCTTGGGCTGTGCTGTGCTGCTCTAACTATTCCCCATATTGTATTTGTACATCTGATTTCTCCTTCATCCAAATGTATGTGCCTGAAACTTGGCTCCAGCAGTAGAGTTTCTGCTCCCATGTTCCTGGCAGCCCATTTGTTTCTCCCTCCTTCAGATTGCTTCCCCTACAGATAGACTGTGCTGTGAACCAGAGCAGGAGCTGAACCACCATCCATGTCACACTTTACAAATAAAGAAGAGGTATTTTTATTCGGAGTTGTCTCAGGGAGCTGTTTTGTCATGCAGCCCCACCAAGAGTTGATCATCACACCTAAAAGGGCAGCAAATTTATACCAAGGCAGAAATGAGCAGATTGGAGGTGGGGGAGGGATAGAAAATTCTCACCCCAGCTTTGATGGCAGGGGTGACCTCACCTGCCTGAACTCCAGCAGCCTGAGCTGTTTGCATTTGTCTCTGCTGAATTTGATTGCATTTATTTTGGGTCATGCCTCCAATTCACCAAGATCATGTTCAAATCTGATCCCACCCTCCAGAGCACTTTGAAATCTTCCCAGTGTTTGTGTCTCAGAACCTCCAGAACAATTCCTGTCTGTTATCTCCCCTCTGAACTGTGAGAGAGGCTGTGAGTGAGCTCTGCAGAAAGCTGAGAAGACACCAGAGGTGACAGCATTGAAAGAGTTGTGTAATTCCCATTTTTATCCTGTGAAGGGTTTGGCACATTTACAGAGCTCCCGGGGTGCTGAGGTCACCAATCATCTGCCAAAGCAGACAGGGTACACTTCAGGATGAGTTGTAAGGGCTTCCTGCCAGGAACATGGGGACAGGTGGCCCCTCAGTGGGACGGGGGTGTCCCCAGAAGTTGTCGGGCACAAGGTCTGAGGCAATTCCATCACTGGAGGGCTGGAGGGAACGTGCCCAAAGCGGGAGGACCCACAACTCCTCCAGCTCCTTCCCAGGCCTGTTTTTCTAGGAAATACATTTGCTTAAAAGTAGAGGAAGAAAATTTGATGGATTATCTAAGTGTTATCTGGGGATGGACCAGTTGGAGACATTTGCCACATAACAGTTCTCTGCAGTGTTAAACTCCTTGTGAATGAACTTTATGGGATGAAAATACACATTTCCTACGTAGCTCAATACAAATTCAATTGTGTTTTGTGTTTTATTTCTAATCATCTTTTCTGTTTCCACATGTGGCAAATATTGCTCTGAACCTTCCCCTGACATTTGTGATGTTTCCTGTGCTCAAAGCCCATCATTGTGACACTGCTGCTGCAGCCTGGAATGCTCCAAAAGGCACAGGCATTCCACAGGGAATCCCATCGAGTCCACGGGGACCCCATGGAAGGCTCAGAGAGCTGTGGGCTGAGGAGCTGGATTTTCATACTTCTGAAGGTCAGGGCAAGGTCTGAGTTGATCATTGCAAGGTTTGGGAAGGGCACAAACATAAATCTACTCTGTTTTCAACCAGCAGGAATCAGGTGTCCATCTCAGTGTGAAGACACTGCCTGAGTTGCCAGAACATGTTGTGCCACTTTTCACAGAATCCCAGAATCATTTTGGTTGGGAAAGACCTCCAAGACCATCGAGTCCAACCTGTGCCTGATCCCCACCCTGTCCCCCAGCCCAGAGCACCGAGTGCCACCTCCAGTTGTGCCTTGGACACTTCCAGGGGTGGGGACTCCAACCCCTCCCTGGGCAGCCCCTGCCAAAATTTATGGCCATAGTGAATAAGGGGCAAAGATGTTTTGAGAGAAAAGTCTTCTGAGCCACATTCTAATCACAGATCACTTCAGACTTCACACATTTACAGCAAGCAACCAACATGCTGCACTAGTATCCTTCTGAGTTTTTTAGACTTTAGTTAAGAAGCAAATTCAGTCTTTCAGCTGAGGGCTCATAAAGCTGCCGCAGAGAACATGGAATAAGAATGGCCCTTTTCCTCAAGAAGAACCTGTAGAACTCATTTGCCTGGTTGTCCTGCTGCTGCTGGTCAGCAAAACTGATCTGTGCAAACACTGGAGACAAGTTCACACCCAGACTGCAGCAGGAGGGGTTCTGTGACCAGTCTCTTGCCAGCAGTGGCTGCAGAAGCGGATGGTGACAGAGCCCCTGTCAGACAAGGATTGGACTGGGCAGGGCTCCTCCCTGTCAGGGGGCCCTTCCCTGTGCCTGGAAATATCCATTATAGGCACTACAGGGACTTTTTGTGTTCCCACCTGAGCTCTTGGTCCTCTGTGGCCACAACGTAACATTTGTGCCCTGTTCTGCCTTAGAAGATGTAAAACAAAACTGCTGAGAGCCCTCAGCACAGGCCAGAGCCCTGTGGGACAGAGCCCACCCTGGGCTGGACCACCAAGGAAGAGAATCCCAGTGTCACAGAGCATGCTGAGCTGGGAGGGACCCACAAGGATCATCCAGTCCAACCCTGGCCCTGCACAGGCCCAGCCCCAAGAGTCACCCCCTGTGCCCCAGAGCATCATCCAAACCCTCCTGGAGCTCTGGCAGCCTTGGGGCTGTGCCCACTGTCCTGGGGAGCCTGGGCAGTGCCCAACCAGCCTCTGGGGGAAGAACCTTTCCCTGAGATCCAGCCTTCCCGGGGTGATTTCTCCCCAGTTTCCTGCAACTCGTTTTTCCCAAACACTCTTCCCATTCTGCCGTGTGGGGCCGTGTCAGAGCCAGGATATATCACACCCACCTCCTTCCTCAGCCCCTGCACAGGTTATCCTGCCAAGGGGAAGAAATTACGTTGTTGCAACATGAATAGTTTTGTGTCAAATCCATGTAGGTTCTATCTTATTACCTTATATATCCTCCAGGTGATTATAAACCCCTGCTTAACTGCTTATTCCAGGATTTTTCCAGGTATGAGGTTACACTGACCTGTCTGGATTCCCCCAGGTTACTCAATTACTCCTTTTTAATGGCAGGTGTTGTATTTATTCCCTCCAGGTCTCCTGGGATGTCATTCTCCCTCTCTGTGCTCTCACAAGCGAAGGCTGAGGATCCAGCATTTCAATAAACTCCTATTTCCTTCCTCCCTTCAAACCAACTGCGTCAATAATTGGTAAAAAGATAACATTTTCTGACTCCTTAAGCTCTCTCCATATCATCTATTATTTACTCTGTGTGGGATTATCCAAGGATTTATTTCATTTTCCATCTTCATTTCATACCTTCTGCTAATTTATTTTCACATTTAGTTTCCACTCGTGATAAGTTTCCTTTCTGGTTTGCAAATCCCTGAAAATCACCCAATGAAGCCACAAGTTTCTTCTATTACAATTATTTTATTTTTTTTCCCCTGCATTAAGGCTTTCTGTCAATCCTTTTTTTTTTTGTAAGTACCTGATCTCCTTCAGTCCTTTTTTGTTTGTATTTTTTTTCCCATGAAATCACCAAATTTCTTGAGTTTTCCTTCCTCAGAGTTTCCATTCCCAAGTGTCTTTTAAAGGGTTAAACATTATTAATCCATGCTAAAATTTTCTGTGGTGAGATCCTAAATCACCCAGAAGAACCTAAAATTTCAGATCCTCTCAACCACCCCCTTCTGCCAATGTGTACAAGCCAGGCTGCAGGATTCTCCCAAGGCCATTCCAAACATTCTGGCAAAGACTCAATGGCCAATTGCTTTCTTTAGGCTATTTTTGTTTAAAACTTTTAGTATATTTTCCATTTATCCATTGGATGCAGTGTGAGCTACACAAAAAGGGCTGCAAATGACCAATTATTGCATCTGTTTGCACTCCAGCTCTGGAAAGCTTGGAGGTCTTGGAAAACCAACTCCCTCTTCCCTTATGTTTCTTTGCTGCGTGTTTTGGGATCTGCACGAGCAGAACATCAGCAGAACAATATCTGCACAAAGCCCACCCCTCTCCTCAATTTAGAGCCTTCCTGCCTGCAGGGGAACTGTTTCTTTAAAACACCCTTGCAAATGTGTTCAGCAACCCCTCAGTCTTTGGGCATCCCATTTATTACTGATTATCAATCACATTTATTTCTGATTATCAATCATATTTATTAGTGATTATCAATAGACTTGTCCTACTCTGCTTGAGTGGCCTCCTGCTTGTCCCAGATCTGCCTGGGCTCAGTCCTTTTGTGCCATCAGCCCATTTTTGGTGGTCACTTCGAGTCCCCCAAGCAGCAAAGCTCTTCATTATCTAATTAATTATGAAGACAACAAAATCCTGCCTCATATGGAAGAAGCAGATGAATGATCTGCAACCTGGTGTTCCCAGAGGCTCTTCCTCCTGGATGTGTGGTTTGCTCTGGACAGGGTAGGGCAGGTGGATCCTTCCAAAATCATGTGTTTGTGTTTGCTCTGAGCTCCTACACACAGGGGTGCCCTTTCCAGCACCATCGAGGGCACTTTTCATGGGGACAGCTCTGTTCCATCACAGTCACAACCCCACTTGGCAGAGGGGATGAGGGGATGAGAGGATGCAGGGGATGAGAGGATGCAGGGGATGAGAGGAGGTAGAGGATGAGAGGAGGCAGAGGATGAGAGGAGGCAGAGGATGAGAGGATATAGGGGATGTAGAGGATAAGAGGGTGCTGCCACTGGAGAAATCACAGGGAAAGCAGTGGAATCTGGTGACTAGATATGGAGAAGCAGCAAATTCAGCTCTGCAGAATGAGGGTTCCTCAGCTCTTTCCCTAATTTGAGCCCCAGCAGTCTGAACACACCTTCTACACCCCCAATTTCTGCCCAAACCCATGAGGAAGAGCCCTGTAATCCAAGAACAGTGCTGTAACTTTGTATTTCTGCTTGTTTTTCTGATATCCTGGGCCTGATATCTTGGTCCAATTTTCTGATGGCAGTAAAGGGATCAAAGGAAGGCACAAACTGTGCTGTTCAGCAAGTCCCAGCCTGTCTCTCTCAGCAGCTCATAGTTCCTCCCAGATACCCTTTGAAAATCAAATCTTCCTTTTGTGTTCATGGGGTAAGTTGGTGGCAGAAAAGCAGGGAGAAAACACAGTGGAAACTTCAATGTGACAGATTTCAGTGGATCTGCTGCCCCTGGGGAAAGAGATGTGTGTGGAGCAAAGCGAGGGAAGATCCTGGAGGGATATCAGCCAAATAAATCCAGGCAACTTCCCATATGAATGGTGTGCACTCCATGAAAACATGAGTTTGATCTCTGGCTGTGACACTTCTTCACTGGGATATTCATCCCCCCAGACATTTTTGTGATTATATAGGATTAAAAGCAAACCACACCCTGAACCTGATATGACTCTGGGGTAGAGGAAGAGTGGTTGTGTGGGAAGTGGATCCTACCTTCACTTGGAGTTGATACAAAAGCAGAAGGTGCAGCATCAATTCTTAATAAATGCAACAAAGGGACAACAGTTCAATCATCTGTGAACATTTCATAAAATTATTCCCCGGAAAATATTTGTAGGAGCAAATTTTGTCATGAGAATTTGGGATCTGGGCAAACAAAGAACCGACATTACAGGACTATCCATCTAAAATCCATGAGTGTGGATCATGATTAGCAGGCAGGCAGGAGCAGGGGGAGGACAAATGGGGAACGTGGAAAATACTAATTCTGAGCAGGCCTGAGGAGCCTGATGGAAACAAACTGAATGTGAAATCCCAGAGCAGTCCAAAGGCAGCATCTGGCCAGGAGCTGGATTTTATTCCCAAGATAAGTTTCTATCTCAGCGAGTAATTGGAGAAATAGTTGCTGAAAGGTGGATTCCATCTCCTGCACGAGCTCCTGCCTGGAGCTATTTCTGTCCAGGCATCTCTCAATGACCTCTAGGCTCAAACTCTACATCTTCAGGTCCATACCCAATAATTTCTCTTGCTTATGCACACCCAGACAGTAAATGATATTCCAGCATTAAAAATCAGCTTTCCTCTCATTTTTATCTCTGCAATAAATAACTGTGAAGTCAGTCTAGTAGCCACTTTTAGTAGTAAAAGAGATAAAATATCTACAAAATAGTTTAATACAACAAGTCCTTTTGAAAGGAAAAAAAAAAATCTATGTGACTCTCACTAGTGATGGATTCAGCTCCTGGGAAATGATGGGATTTGCAAATATTTTTGCTCACTACCTGCAGCAGCCTCAGAGTTTTACTTTGTGTTTGAATGGGTTTCCTGGAGGCAAGGCCTGACCACAGGACGCTCCTGCTCAGAGCAGCAGCTACCGCAGGTGCAAAGGAGGACAAAAGCTAAGGAAGAACAGGGATGCTGGAGCAGGATCTCTGCTGGAATGGGGTCAAACAGTTCCAGCAATGCCATCTCCTGTCTGCAAAGCTCTCAGGGTGGGCTGAGGGGGGTCAGGTTGCTTTTGGGGGTGAACTGGGCTAAAATCAGGCTGATCATCAAAAGTTCAACACCCTGAGCCTGAGGGGAAGATGTGGCAGAGCTGGAGAAGTGTCCTTGTCTAAAAATGCTGAGCTGGCACAGCTGCCCTGGGGACACCTGAGTGACACTCCAGCACTTCATCCTGGAAAAGTCCAGCCCCGCTTTCAAACAGCAGGTTCTTCCAACATCCCCTTCTCGGGGGTGTGTGGAGATTCCTCCCTTGGGTGGGGACCCCTCCAGGTCACTCCTCGAGGCTGAGCCAGAATTCCTTTCGAGTTTCTTCCTTCCTTCCTTCCGAGTTCCTTCCGAGTTCCATCCTTCCTTCCGAGTTCTGAGTTCCAAGTTCCTTCTGAGTTCCGAGTTCCTTCCTTTCTTCCTTCCAAGTTCCTTCCTTCATTCCTTCCGAGTTCCTTCCTTCCAAGTTCCTTCCAAGTTCCTTCCTTCCTTCCGAGTTCCTTCCTTCCGAGTGCCGAGTTCCAAGTTCCTTCTGAGTTCCAATTTACTTCCTTTGTTCCTTCCTTCCGAGTTCCTTCCAAGTTCCTTCCGAGTTCCTCTCTTCCTTCCTTTCGAGTTCCTTCCAAGTTCCTTCCGAGTTCCAAGTTCCTTCCGAGTTCCTTCCGAGTTCCTTCCTTCTTTTGAGTTCCTTCCTTCCTTCTGAGTTCCAAGTTCCTTCTGAGTTCCGATTTCCTTCCTTCCTTCCTTCCTTCTGAGTTCCTTCCTTCCAAGTTCCTTCTGAGTTCCTTCCAAGTTCCATCCTCCCTTCCTTCCGAGTTCCTTCCATTTGTCCGAGTTCCTGCCTTCCTTCCAACTTCCTTCCTTCATTCCTTCCTTCCGTGTTCCTTCCTTCCAAGTTCCTTCTGAGTTCCTTCCAAGTTCCTTCCCTCCTTCCTTCCCAGTTCTGAGTTCTTTCCTTCTGAGTTCCGAGTTCCAGGTTCCTTCCTAGTTCCTTCCTTCCCTCTGAGTTCCGAGTTCCTTCCCTTCTTCCTTCCAAGTTCCTTACTTCCTCTTGAGTTCCTTCCTTCCTGCTGAGTTCCGAGTTCCTTCTGAGTTCCGAGTTCCTTCTGAGTTCCTTCCTTCCGAGTTTCTTCCAAGTTCCTTCCAAATTCCTTCCGAGTTCCTTCCTTCCGAGTTCCTTCCTTCCAAGTTCCTTCCTAATTCCTTCTGAGTTCCTTCCTTCCGAGTTTCTTCCAAGTTCCTTCCAAATTCCTTCCAAGTTCCTTCCTTCCAAGTTCCTTCCTAATTCCTTCTGAGTTCCTTCCTTCCTTCCAAGTTTCAAGTTCCTTCCTTCCTTCCAAGTTCCTTTTGAGTTCCTTTCTTCCTTCCAAGTTCCAAGTTCCTTCCTTCCTTCCAAGTTCCTTTTGAGTTCCTTTCTTCCTTCCAAGTTCCAAGTTCCTTCCAAGTTCCTTCCGAGTTCCTTCCGAGTTCCTTCCTTCTTTCCGATTTCCTCCCTTCCTTCCAAGTTCCTTCCAAGTTCCTTTATTCCTTCCGAGTTTCTTCCAAGTTCCATCCTCCCTTCCTTCCGAGTTCCTTCCATTTGTCCGAGTTCCTGCCTTCCTTCCAACTTCCTTCCTTCATTCCTTCCGAGTTCCTTCCTTCCAAGTTCCTTCTGAGTTCCTTTCAAGTTCCTTCCCTCCTTCCTTCCCAGTTCTGAGTTATTTCCTTCCGAGTTCCAAGTTCCTTCCTAGTTCCTTCCTTCCCTCCGAGTTCCGAGTTCCTTCCCTCCATCCTTCCAAGTTCCTTCCAAGTTCCTTCCATCTATCTGAGTTCCTTCCTTCCTTCTGAGTTCCAAGTTCCGAGTTCCTTCTGAGTTCCTTCCCTCCGTCCTTCCAAGTTCCTTCCAAGTTCCTTCCTTCTATCTGAGTTCCTTCCTTCCTTCTGAGTTCTGAGTTCCGAGTTCCTTCTGAGTTCCTTCCTTCCTTCCTTCCTTCCTTCCGAGTTCCTTCCTTCCCAGTTCCTTCCTAATTCCTTCCTAGTTCCTTCCTTCCTTCCTTCCGAGTTCCTTCCGAGTTCCTTCCTTCCGAGTTTTATCCTTCCAAGTTCCTTCCTAATTCCTTAATAGTTCCTTCCTTCCAAGTTCCTTCCAAGTTCCTTCCTTCCAAGTTCCTTTCGAGTTCCTTTCTTCCTTCCAAGTTCCAAGTTCCTTCCGAGTTTCTTCCTTCCTTCCAAGTTCCTCCCTTCCTTCCGAGTTCCTTCTGAGTTCCAAGTTCCTTCCGAGTTCCTTCTAAGTTTCGATTGCTTCCTTCCTTCCTTCCTAGTTCCTGCCTTCCTTTTGAGTTCCTTCCTTCCTTCTGAGTTCCAAGTTCCTTCCTTCCGAGTTCCTTCCAAGTTCCTTCCCTCCTTCCTTCCGCGTTCTGAGTTCTTTCCTTCTGAGTTCCGAGTTCCGAATTCCAAGTTCCTTCCGAGTTCCTTCCTTCCCTCCAAGTTCTGAGTTCCTTCCCTCCTTCCTTCCTTCCTTCCTTCCAAGTTCCTTCCTTCCAAGTTCCTTTTGAGTTCCTTCCTTCCAAGTTCCTTCTGTGTTCCTTCCAAGTTCCATCCTCCCTTCCGAGTTCCTAGTTTCTTCCATTTGTCCGAGTTCCTTCTGAGTTCCTTCCTTCCGAGCTTCCGAGTTCCTTCCTTCCTTCCGAGTTCCTTCCTTCCTTCAGAGTTCCTTCCCTTTAAGTTCCTTCCTTCATTCCTTCTTAGGTCCTTCCGTTCTTCTGACTTCCTTCCTTCCTTTCAAGTACCTTCCTTCATTCCTTTGAGTTCCTTCCAATTTCCTTCCTTCCGAGTTCCTTCCCTCCTTCCTTCCGAGTTCCTTCCTTCCGAGTGCCGAGTTCCAAGTTCCTTCTGAGTTCCAATTTACTTCTTTCATTCATTCCTTCCGAGTTCCTTCCTTCTGAGTTCCTTCCTTCCTTCCGAGTTCGTCTCTTCCTTCCTTTCGAATTCCTTCCAAGTTCCTTTATTCCTTCCGAGTTCCTTCCGAGTTCCTTCTGAGTTCCAATTTCCTTCCTTCCTTCCTTCCGAGTTCCTTCCTTCCTTTTGAGTTCCTTCCTTCCTTTTGAGTTCCTTCCTTCCTTCTGAGTTCCGAGTTCCTTCCTTCCGAGTTCCTTCTGAGTTCCGAGTTCCTTCCTTCCTTCAAAGTTCCGAGTTCCTTCCTTCCTTCTGAGTTCTGAGTTCCGAATTCCTTCTGAGTTCCGATTTCCTTCCTTCCTTCCTTCCTTCTTTCCAAGTTCCTGTCGAGTTCCTTCCAAGTTCCATCCTCCCTTCTGAGTTTCTTCCATTTGTCTGAGTTCCTTCCTTCCTTCCAACTTCCTTCCTTCCGAGTTCCGAGTTCCGAGTTCCTTCCTTCCAAGTTCCTTCTGAGTTCCTTCCAAGTTCCTTCCCTCCTTCCTTCCGAGTTCTGAGTTCTTTCCTTCCGAGTTCCGAGTTCCAAGTTCCTTCCTAGTTCCTTCCTTCCCTCTGAGTTCCGAGTTCCTTCCCTCTGTCCTTTCAAGTTCCTTCCTTCCTTCTGAGTTCCGAGTGCCTTCGGAGTTCCTTCCTTCCGAGTTCCTTCCGAATTACTTCTGAGTTCCTTCCGAATTACTTCTGAGTTCCTTCCTTCCTTCCGAGTTCCGAGTTCTGAGTTCCGAGTTCCTTCCTTCCAAGTTCCTTCCTAATTCCTTCCGTGTTCCTTCCTTCCTTCCAAGTTCCAAGTTCCTTCCAAGTTCCTTCCGAGTTCCTTCCAAATTCCTTCCTTCCTTCCTTCCTTCCAAGTTCCTTCCTAATTCCTTCCGAGTTCCTTCCTTCCTTCCGAGTTCCGAGTTCCTTCCTTCCTTCCGAGTTCCTTCCTTCCTTCCTTCCAAGTTCCTTCCTTCCAAGTTCCTTCCTAATTCCTTCCTTCCGAGTTCCTTTTGATTTCCTTCCGAGTTCCATGTTCCTTCCTTCCTTCCAAGTTCCTTTTGAGTTCCTTTCTTCCTTCCAAGTTCCAAGTTCCTTCCAAGTTCCTTCCAACTTCCTCCCTTCCTTCCGCGTTGCTTCCAAGTTCCTTCCGAGTTCCTTCCTTCCTTCTGAGTTCCGAGTTCCTTCCTTCCAAGTTCCTTCCTAATTCCTTCCGAGTTCCGAGTTCCTTCCGAGTTTCGAGTTCCTTCCTTCCTTCCTTTCTTCCTTCCAAGTTCCGAGTTCCTACCAAGTTCCTTCTGAGTCCCTTCCTTCCTTTTGAGTTCCTTCTTTCCTTCCGAGTTCTGAGTTCCTTCCTCCTGAGTTCCGAGTTCCTTCCTTCCAAGTTCTTTTTGAGTTCCAAGTTCCTTCCGAGTTCCGAGTTCCTTCTGAGTTCCGATTCCTTCCTTCCTTCCGAGTTCCTTCCTTCCGAGTTCCTTTCAATTTCCTTCCGAGTTCCTTCTCTCAAAGTTCCTTCCTTCATTTCTTCCTAGGTCCTTCCGTTCTTCCGACTTACTTGAGTTCCTTCCAATTTTCTTTCCTTCCGAGTTCCTTCCCTCGTTCCTTCTGAGTTCCAAGTTCCTTCCTTCCGAGTGCTGAGTTCCACGTTCTTTCTGATTTCCAATTTACTTCCTTCCTTCCTTCCTTCCTTCCGAGTTCCTTCCAAGTTCCTTCCGAGTTCCTTCCTTCCTTCCTTCCTAGTTCCTCCCTTCCTTCCTTTCGAGTTCCTTCCGAGTTCCAATTTCCTTCCTTCCTTCCTCCTGAGTTCCTTCCTTCATTCTGAGTTCCTTCCTTCCTTTTGAATTCCTTCCCTCCTTCCGAGTTCCTTTCTTCCTTCCTTCCGAGTTCTTTCTGAGTTACGAGTTCCTTCCTACCGAGTTCCTTCCGAGTTCCTTCCTTCTAAGTTTTGAGTTCCTTCCTTCCTTCCAAGTTCCGAGTTCCTTCCTTCCTTCTGTGTTCTGCGTTCCAAGTTCCTTCTGAGTTCCGATTTCCTTCCGAGTTCCTTCCGAGTTCCTTCCTTCCTTTTGAGTTCCTTCCTTCTCTCTGAGTTCCGAGTTCCTTCCTTCCGAGTTCCTTTCTTCCTTCCTTCCAAGTTCCATCCTCCCTTCCGAATTCTGAGTTTCTTCCATTTGTCCGAGTTCCTTCCTTCCTTCCAACATCCTTCCTTCCTTCCAATATCCTTCCTTCCTTCCATCATCCTTCCTTCCTTCCTTCCGAGTTCCTTCCGAGTTCCTTCCGAGTTCCTTCCTTCCAAGTTCCTTCTCTCCTTCCTTCCGAGTTCTGAGTTCTTTCCTTCCGAGTTCTGAGTTCCGAGTTCCAATTTCCTTCCTAGTTCCTTCCTTCCCTCCGAGTACTGAGTTCCTTCCCTCCTTCCTTCCAACTTCCTTCCAAGCTCCTTCCTTCCTTCTGAGTCCCTTCCTTCCTTCTAAGTTCCAAGTTCCGAGTTCCTTCCGAGTTCCTTCCGAATTACTTCTGAGTTCCTTCCTTCATTCCTTCCTTCCTTCCTTCCAAGTTCCTTTATTCCTTCCGAGTTCCTTCCGAGTTCCAAGTTCCTTCTGAGTTCCGATTTCCTTCCTTCCTTTTGAGTTCCTTCCTTCCTTCTGAGTTCTGAGTTCCTTCCTTCCGAGTTCCGAGATCCTTCCTTCCGACTTCCTTTCTTCTTTCCGAGTTCCTTCTGAGTTACGAGTTCCTTCCTTCCAAGTTCCTTCCTAGTTCCTTCCTTCCCTCCGAGTTCCGAGTTCCTTCCCTCCTTCCTTCCAAGTTCCTTCCTTCCTTCCGACTTCCTTCCTTCCTTCTGAGTTCCAAGTTCCTTCCGAGTTCCTTCCTTCCGAGTTCCTTTTGATTTCCTTCCGAGTTCCTTCCTTCCTTCCAAGTCCCTTCTGAGTTCCGATTTCCTTCCTTCCTTCCAAGTTCCTTCCTTTCTTCCTTCCGAGTTCCTTCTGAGTTCCTTCCTTCTGAGTTCCTTCCTTCCTTCCAAGTTCCGACTTCCTTCCTTCCTTCCAAGTTCCTTTTGAGTTCCTGCTTTCCTTCCAAGTTCTGAGTTCCTTCCGAGTTCCTTCCGAGTTCCTTCCTTCCTTTTGAGTTCCTTCGTTCCTTCCGAGTTCTGAGTTCCTTCCTCTTGAGTTTCGAGTTCCTTCCTTCTGAGTTCCGAGTTCCTTCTTTCCTTCCTTCCGAGTTCCTTCTGAGTTCTGAGTTCCTTCCTTCCTTCCGAGTTCTTTCTGAGTTCCAATTTCCTTCCTTCCTTCCTTCCTACTTCCTTCCTTCCCTCCGAGTTCCGAGTTCCTTCCCTCCTTCCTTCCAAGTTCCTTCCAAGTTCCTTCCTTTCTTTCCAAGTTCCTTCCAAGTTCCGAGTTCCTTCCTTCTGAGTTCCTTCCAAATTCCTTCTGAGTTCCTTCCTTCCTTCCAAGTTCTGAGTTTCGAGTTCCTTCCTTCTGAGTTCCTTCCAAATTCCTTCTGAGTTCCTTCCTTCCTTCCAAGTTCTGAGTTTCGAGTTCCTTCCTTCTGAGTTCCTTCCAAATTCCTTCTGAGTTCCTTCCTTCCTTCCAAGTTCTGAGTTTCGAGTTCCTTCCTTTTTTCCTTCTTTCATTCCTTCTTTCATTCCTTCTGAGTTCCTTTCGAGTTCCTTCCGAGTTCCGAGTTCCAAGTTCCTTCCTTCCTTCCAAGTTCTGAGTTCCTTCCAAGTTCTGAGTTCCTTCCAAGTTCTTTCTGAGTTCCTTCCTTCCTTCCAAGTTCCTTCCGAGTTCCTAGATTTTTCTGAGTTCCGAGTTCTGTCTGAGTTCCTTCAGAGTTCTTTCCTTCCAGGTTCCTTCTGAATTCCTTCCAAGTTCCTTCCTTCCGAATTTCTTTCCTTACTTCTGAGTTCCTTCCTTCCAGTTCCTTGTTTCCGAGTTCTTTCCTTCCAAGTTCCTTCTCTTGAAGTTCCTTCTGAGTTCCGAGTTCCTTCTGAGTTCCTTCCAAGTTTCTTTTCGAGGTCTGAGTTCCTACCGAGTTCCTTCCAATTCCTAGTTCCTTCTGAGTTCTGATTACTTCCTTCCTTCCTTCCGAGTTCCTTCCTTCCGAATTCCAAGTTCCTTCTCTCGAAGTTCCTTCCTTCATTCCTTTTGAGTTCCTTCCAAGTTCCTTCATTCTGAGTTCCTTCCCTCCTTTCTTCCGAGTGCCAAGTTCCAAGTTCTTTCTGAGTTCCAATTTACTTCCTTCGTTCATTCCTTCCGAGTTCCTTCCAGGTTCCTTCTGAGTTCCTTCCTTCCTTCCGAGTTCCTCCCTTCCTTCCTTCCGAGTTCCTTCCAAGTTCCTTTATTCCTTCCGAGTTCCTTCCGAGTTCCTTCTGAGTTCCAATTTCCTTCCTTCCTTCCTTCCGAGTTCCTTCCTTCCTTTTGAGTTCCTTCCTTCCTTTTGAGTTCCTTCCTTCCTTTTGAGTTCCTTCCTTCCTTCTGAGTTCCGAGTTCCTTCCTTCCGAGTTCCTTCTGAGTTCCGAGTTCCTTCCTTCCTTCTGAGTTCTGAGTTCTGAATTCCTTCTGAGTTCCGATTTCCTTCCTTCCTTCCTTCTTTCCAAGTTTCTGTCGAGTTCCTTCCAAGTTCCATCCTCCCTTCCGAGTTCCGAGTTTCTTCCATTTGTCTGAGTTCCTTCCTTCCTTCCAACTTCCTTCCTTCCGAGTTCCGAGTTCCTTCCTTCCAAGTTCCTTCTGAGTTCCTTCCAAGTTCCTTCCCTCCTTCCTTCCGAGTTCTGAGTTCTTTCCTTCCGAGTTCTGAGTTCTTTCCTTCTGAGTTCTGAGTTCCAAGTTCCTTCCTAACTCCTTCTTTCCCTCCGAGTTCCGAGTTCCTTCCCTCTGTCCTTTCAAGTCCCTTCCTTCCTTCTGAGTTCCGAGTTCCGAGTTCCTTCGGAGTTCCTTCCTTCCGAGTTCCTTACGAATTACTTCCGAGTTCCTTACGAATTACTTCTGAGTTCCTTCCTTCCTTCCTTCCTTCCTTCCGAGTTCCTTTTGAGTTCCTTTCTTCCTTCCAAGTTCCAAGTTCCTTCCTTCCTTCGAAGTTCCTTCCTTCCTTCCTTCCTTCCAAGTTCCTTCCTTCCTTCCTGCCTTCCAAGTTCCTTCCTTCCTTCCTTCCGAGTTCCTTCCTTCCTTCCGAGTTCCTTCTGAATTCCTTCCGAGTCTCTTCTGAATTCCTTCCGAGTCTCTTCCTTCCTTCCTTCCTTCCTTCTGAGTTCCTTCCTTCCAAGTTCCTTCCTAATTCCTTCCTTCCGAGTTCCTTTTGATTTCCTTCCGAGTTCCATGTTCCTTCCTTCCTTCCAAGTTCCTTTTGAGTTCCTTTCTTCCTTCCAAGTTCCAAGTTCCTTCCAAGTTCCTTCCAACTTCCTCCCTTCCTTCCGCGTTGCTTCCAAGTTCCTTCCGAGTTCCTTCCTTCCTTCTGAGTTCCGAGTTCCTTCCTTCCGAGTTCCTTCCTAATTCCTTCTGAGTTCCGAGTTCCTTCTGAGTTCCGAGTTCCTTCCTTCCAAGTTCCTTCCTAATTCCTTCCGAGTTCCGAGTTCCTTCCGAGTTTCGAGTTCCTTCCTGCTTTCCAAGTTCCTTCCTTCCTTCCTTTCTTCCTTCCAAGTTCCGAGTTCCTACCAAGTTCCTTCTGAGTCCCTTCCTTCCTTTTGAGTTCCTTCTTTCCTTCCGAGTTCTGAGTTCCTTCCTCCTGAGTTCCGAGTTCCTTCCTTCCAAGTTCTTTTTGAGTTCCAAGTTCCTTCCAAGTTCCGAGTTCCTTCTGAGTTCCGATTCCTTCCTTCCTTCCTTCCGAGTTCCTTTTGAGTTCCTTCCTTCCTTCCAAGTTCTGTGTTCCTTCCAAGTTCCTTCCGAGTTCCTTCCTTCCTTCCGAGTTCCTTCCTTCCGAGTTCCTTTCAATTTCCTTCCGAGTTTCTTCTCTCGAAGTTCCTTCCTTCATTTCCTCCTAGGTCCTTCCGTTCTTCCGACTTACTTGAGTTCCTTCCAATTTCCTTCCTTCCGAGTTCCTTCCCTCCTTCCTTCTGAGTTCCTTCCGAGTTCCTTCCTTCCTTCCTAGTTCCTCCCTTCCTTCCTTTCGAGTTCCTTCCAAGTTCCTTTATTCCTTCCGAGTTCCTTCTGAGTTCCAATTTCCTTCCTTCTTTCCTCCTGAGTTCCTTCCTTCATTCTGAGTTCCTTCCTTCCTTTTGAGTTCCCTCCCTCCTTCCGAGTTCCTTTCTTCCTTCCTTCCGAGTTCTTTCTGAGTTATGAGTTCCTTCCTACCGAGTTCCTTCCGAGTTCCTTCCTTCTTTCTAAGTTTTGAGTTCCTTCCTTCCTTCCAAGTTCCGAGTTCCTTCCTTCCTTCTGTGTTCTGCGTTCCGAGTTCCTTCTGAGTTCCAATTTCCTCCCGAGTTCCTTCCAAGTTCCTTCCTTTCTTCTGAGTTCTGAGTTCCAAGTTCATTCCTAGTTCCTTCCTAGTTCCTTCCTTCCCTCCGAGTTCCTTCTGAGTTCCTTTATTCCTTCCAATTTCTTCCGAGTTCTGATTTCCTTCCTTCCTTCCTTCTGAGTTCCTTCTGAGTTCTGATTTCCTTCCTTCCAGTTCCTTCCTTCCTTCCTGCCTTCCTTCCGAGTTCCTTCTTTCCTTCCGAGTTCCAAGTTCCTTCCTTATTTCTGAGTTCCTTCCTTCCGATTACTGAGTTCCTTCCCTGTTCCTTCCCTGTTCCTTCTTGCTTGCTTGCTTTCTCTCTTTCTCTCTCTCTCTTTCCAATTGACAGTTCTCCCTGTGACTTCTTTGTCTTTCAGGCAGCTGTGGTTTGTTGTTTGCTTTAATTTTGGTGGTTTTTTTTTCACTTATTATTTCTACACTTCCATTTACTTCTGTTTTCTCTTTATTTCGAGGGATCCTTGCCCTCCTAAATCAAGATCTAGTGCTTTCATTGTTTTCCAACATGTAAAGGGAAAAAAATCCTCCAAATATTTTCTCATCCAGGTGAATCCCAGACATGTGTGGTAGGAATGATGTATCATCTGGGTTATGATGTTTAATAGACAACTTTTTCTCTAAAACCTGAGGCTGGTGTCACATGGCTGTGCACCCACGGGTCTGGCTGGGCTGAAGATGATGTGAGAGTCACTATAAGCAGCTGATTTTTGGTACTATCAAGAAATATATATATTTTTTACTGTGCAGACCATCTCTACTTAGTGCTTTTCCAGTCAGTCACCAACTGATAAACAGCTTTCTCTTTTTCATTAATGTTTCCCTTCCAAACAAATCTTGTGCTTTTGATCTCACAAAATAAAAAGTGGTTTATCTTCACTTTTGTGGCTCAGTTGACTGCTAAACCCCAAACTTCATGAGTGTCTCCTCAGTTCTGGAATGTTCCAGCCCTTGATCCTTGAGCTGCTCCCTCTCCCCTCATGGTCCTGTACTTCCCCTCTTCTCCTTCAGGATACAGTCACCTCTTGCAGCATCACCTCTGCCCCTGGGCAGGGATTAATGAGCACTCTGAGTTTGAGCTGATAATGAGGGTGAACAAGTTGTAACCTAATGAGCATTACTGGGGAGGAGTAGGGAGGGGAGGGTCTGCCCAGCTCATAAACCAAGTTGCTACATCAGCTTATTGAGAGTGGGCATTTCCAGAGTGTGAAAAGAGTGTTTCTGTGCCTGGCTTCCCTCACACTGCTCACCCTTCACATCTGCCTTCAAAAACAGAGGGGGTAAGGGGGAAGGGGAGGAGGTGTCAAATTGTGGAGAAAATCCAGTTGAGTTCATGAGAAGATTGGTTGCTTTACAGAAGAGGTTTTGTGATGTTTTTCACAGAATCCCAGGATATGCTGAGCTGGAAGGGACCCCCAAGGATCATCCAGTCCAACCCTGGCCCATCCCCAAGAGTCACCCCCTGTGCCCCAGAGGATCAGCCAAACCCTCCTGCAGCTCTGGCAGCCTTGGGGCTGTGCCCACTGCCCTGGGGAGCCTGGGCAGTGCCCAACCAGCCTCTGGGGGAAGAACCTTTGCCTGAGATCCAACCTGAGCCTGAGATCCTGGACCCTGACACAGCTCCAGCCATTCCCTGGCTGCTGTCCCTGCTCCCCCCAGAGCAGAGCTCAGTCCCTGCCCCTCCTCTGCCCCTGCCCAGGCAGTTGGAACTGCACTGAGCTCTCCCCTCAGTCTCCTCTGCTCCAGCTGAACACACCAAGTGCCCTCAGTGTCCTCACACGCCTTCCAATCAAGGCCCTTCCCCATCCTTGTGTCCGTCCTTTGGACACTCTCCAATGGCTCAATCCCTTCCTTATATTGTGGTGCCCAAAATTGCCACAGTGCTCAGGGTGTGCCCACAGGAGACACAAGCCAAAGACCAAAGCTCTTCTCCAGTCTCCTCCCTTGGGTCCCTATGGAGGGATTAGTGTGGCACATTGACATAACTGTGTTATTTATCCCTGCCTCTCATGTACATGAGTGTCTGACCCTCCACAGCAGGGTCAGTTTTAATGCTGGTAGATAGTTCTCATGGATTATGTTGAAGTGTAAAACTCTTCCTGGCCTTTCTGGGTAGCTGGTGCTGTTCTGACACATCACTAATTAAGCCAAGAGTGGTATTTATAGGCTTGACTGAACATAAAGTTACAGGGAGATCATCTGATAAATTAATATTTTGTATGTCACTCATCAGGATCTGCAGCTTCTTCCTGAGGGGCAGAGGAGGGACAACACTAACTCTGTGTGACCAGGGACAGCAGCCAGGGAATGGCTGGAGCTGTGTCAGGGCAGGCTCAGGTTGGATCTCAGGCAAAGGTTCTTCCCCCAGAGGCTGGTTGGGCACTGACCAGGCTCCCCAGGGCAGTGGGCACTGACCAGGCTCCCCAGGGCAGTGGGCACAGCCCCAAGGCTGCCAGAGCTCCAGGAGGGTTTGGACAACACTCTGAGGGACAGAGTGGGATTGTTGGGGTGTCTGTGCAGGGCCAGGAGTTGGACTGATGGTCCTTGTGGGTCCCTTGCAACTCAGAAGATCCTGTGCATCTGTAAGTGTAGTTTAAAAAACCTTTGAGGGTTCCTCCCTACTGGAAGGACAGACCTGGCAGAGTCCTCATACCACCCAACTCCTGACCACCAGTGAGTATGTGGGAGTTCAGAGAAAGGCACCCTGGATGGGCCATCCGTGAGTGCCACCAGCCTTTCCCAGGTCACCCTGAGGAGGTTAAGAATTGCTCATCACTGTGACAAAATGCAAGAGCTGGCAGTTCAATATAGGACAGTGCAATTATGTGCCCTAATTGGAATGAATTAATATTCAGAATGCCTGGTAGGTGCAGAGCTGAATGGCTTTCAAATGCAGGATCAAACTTTGATGGTGATTGTTCTGCCATGATTATGTGGAATATGGTTAAAAGAGAAACTTTCCTCCTTCAGGCTTTAGCTGTTCTTGACCTGGAAAGTGGCTGTGGAGGATCTTCCCTTTTGGAGGAACTTCCCCCCAATAGTCCTGCATTCCACCCTGGGCCTGAGGGGCTCAGCCTGCCCCCCTTTCCCCTGGGGGGCTCTGGGGAGGTGTTAGAAGGACATAGCAGGTTGATGTTCTCTGTTCCCAAAGACACTGGAAGGAATCGTTTGAAGGAATCATTTCCTTTTTAGCCATAGGATTTATTTTTGGTTAAGACTCCTGGATAAATGGACAGAGAAAAGCCTACATGGTATTAACAAGACTCTAAATGGAAGGAGCAATTCCTTTCATTATTGATAACAAAGTCATCTTGCCCAGAATAGCAAATGAGGCAAGATTGGCACTTTGAGATAAGGCCTTGATTATTGTCTGTGGAATTTATTACATTCTATTATTTCTCCAGATAAAACTTTAAACCATCTTTCTTAAATGCAGACAGTTGGTTACTCCTTCCACAGAACAATCATGTGTTATTTTATTAACTTTTCCATTCTTGTTTATTTTCCTATTTTATTTTAATTAATACAGCACAGAACATTCAAGGAGTCTGAAGCTCTTTAGCTGAACATTGGCCTCCAACAAACTGCTGGAAGAACTCAAAGTAATGAGTAAATTATTAAATAGCACTAAGCCAATTCATAATTCATCATTATTGAAATTTATACCAATGGTTGCTGGTGAGGAAGGAGATGGAAGAGGATGGTATTGGTCAGCCAGTTGGAAAAGTCCCTGCAGGACTGGGGAGATGGGAGGAGTGAGTGGACCCAGCAGGAGAACTGGAATGTGCTTTGGGATGACTGCAAATGCTCTGCTCCTGAAAGATTTAGAGGAAGGTGGACTTCACTGGGAGAGAAAAATGCAGGGTAGATAAAGTTACAGCTGCTGGAACAGAAACTAGAGGGAGTCAGGAACAGAGCTTATGGGGAGGAACTGGAATGAAGAGAGAATCCAGGGAAACCTGCAGAGCTGAGGAAAGGAAAAATGGGTGAAGAGAAGACACCCTAGGAAATCCTGGCAACTCCAACTTACGATACTTCAGAGAACATCAGGAAACTGGGAGCCAGTGGGGAAAGAGCTGACAGTGGTGGGGTGCAGAGCTGAGGGGCAGTGGCAGAGGGTTTGGGCTTTGGGGCAGGAAAGGGTGGAATGGGCAGCACTGATGGGCCAAATCCAGCTCCTTGTGCTGGTGTATGAACTATAAAGCCCCTGAACAAAACCTGTGAAGGTGGAGTCAGCAGTGCCCTGGCAGCCAGGAGGGACATCCCTGTCCTGGGGCATCAGGGAGGGGATTGTCCCGCTCTGCTCTGCCCTGGGGCGGCCTCACCTCAACATTGGGGCAGTTTGGGGGGACACAATGGAAGGAAGGGATTGAGCCATTGGAGAGTGTCCAAAGGAGGCAGCGAGGATGGGGAAGGGTCCCAAAGAGAAGCCTGAGGACACTTGGTGTGTTCAGCTGGAGCAGAGGAGACTGAGGTCAGACCTCCTCAGGGTCTGCAGCTTCTCACAAGGGGGGACCAGGGACAGCAGCCAGGGAATGGCTGGAGCTGTGTCAGGGCAGGCTCAGGTTGGATCTCAGGCAAAGCTTCTTCCCCCAGAGGCTGGTTGGGCACTGCCCAGGCTCCCCAGGGCAGTGGGCACAGCCCCAAGGCTGCCAGAGCTGCAGGAGGGTTTGGATGATGCTCTGGGGCACAGGGGGTGACTCTTGGGGCTGAGTCTGTGCAGGGCCAGGGGTTGGACTGGATGATCCTTGGGGGTCCCTTCCAGCTCGGGATATTCTATAATTCCATGAATGACAGCAGTCTATCCCCCCAAGTACCAGCTCCTTCCAATGTCACAGCAGGAAGGTTTTCCTGCCTAGGGGACAAACTGGGTTAGTGTTTGTCACAGGAACAGCTCCAGCTGCTCTTGTGCCTCCTTCATACCTTGCACAAGGCTTAGTTTGCACCAAACCCCACATGGACACAGCTGTCCAGGTGAACACCTCCTGGATGCTGTTCTCTAGATGACTTTAATGCCAATATCTCAATATTTGTGTCCCTCCCAGTGGTGGAACAGAACCATGGGATCCCTGGCATCCTTTCTGTCCATCAGATTGTCCTTCCTTGTTCACCCAGGCTGCATGAGGACACTTTCCGTATGGTGCCACTTCTGATATCCTTCCAGCCAGGATTTCCAAGAGAGTCAATTAAATTATTTTTATAAAAGTACATAAAGATCTCCCCTTAGCAAGTTTGGTTTCAATTAGCTGCTTAATAAAGTTTTTCTCTTGGACAAATCCCCTTTTTGCTCATCCTACACCTCTATGAAATTCTATGACCAACCCATTCAGCTCTTGATCCATTACAAAGACTTTTAGCACTTTCTGCAAATAATTAATCCAATTTGGATCAGAGGGATTATAGATGGTCTCAGTCCTCACTGGATAACACTTAATCCTTACTCAGCACTTCCAATTTTACCCAGTCTATGAGATACAGGAGGCAAATCAGGGCAGGTTCATAGTAAATGCTCATGTATCATGATTTAGGAGGAGAATGGCTGCTCTTGATGCAGAATTAGGGACAGTGAGAAATTCTGCTTCTTGCACGACATTTATTACAAAAAATTGTGCCCACCAAAGGAGCAAATGGTTGAATTATGTGTTCAGAGGCTGCAGAAAAAAAATAGGAAATAAGTAAAAAGAAGAAAGATGTGAACTTTAAGGAAAGCTTTATGGGTCACATTATCAAAAGTTACGTTTCAGAACAGCTGAATGGATGTTTCAGAGCTCTGATCCCAAACATGCACTTTAACTCTGAACTACTGCTTCTCTTAAATCATAACCTATTTAATAACATTTGTGTAACTTCTCTCTCCTGCTCCAGGGCCTGTGCAAACATCCCCAACACAGAGGAACTGTGCCAGGGGAGGCTTTGCTGGTTGGGCTCTGCTCTCACTCCCCTTTCCTCAGCAAGTCATTGCTCCCCAGTCCTTCCAGTGACTCCCATGAGCAAGTACTGGGGTCACTGGTCGGCCCTGCAGCTGCTGTGGTGCAGTGGGAGGAAAAGATTCCCTGGGGATTTTGTCACGAGGGAGCAGCCCAGATGAAACTGGGCTCCCTGGGCTCACTGGCTGGACTCACTGTGCTGCCTGAGCTCCTGGGGATATTGCCTGAGGAACTTGGTGGAGGAGGAGCAAATAGGTGAGTGAACAAGGTTCTCCACTGCCCTGCCCTTCCTCCTCCCCAGCTGAGCTCAGGGGAGCATCTTTCTCATGGATTTGCCCGGGAATTTCCTACAGTGGCAACTTTGGACATACAAGAGGCCTCCCAGTCCAGAAAAACTAAATCACAGGTCAACTTGCAGCACCTCCAAGCAAACCAGGTCCAAAAAGAGTTCATTCCAATCTTTGAGAAAGCCCTACAGTGCTCTGAGGAGTGGTTTGATCTGGGAGTCAGATGATTCCCCAGAAGGGTGCTCAGGCTGTCCACGGCAGTGGTGGAGTCCCCATCCCTGGAAGGGCTCAAAAAATGTGTGGATGTGGTAAATGGTGAACATGGTGGTGCTGGGTTGATGGTTGGACTCGATGATCTCACAGAGCTTTTCCAACCTTAACAATTCTGTGATTCCAAGGTATAACTGATAAAACACCTTATTCTTCCTAACACTCCCCCTGGAGTGAGGTGGGTGAAGCCCAGCCCTGGCTGTGTCCCTGCACCTCCCTGGGAACTGTCTCAGCTCCTGCCCTGCCAAGCTGAGAGTGTCACAAAACCATCCAAGGAAATAAAACCATGAAACCCATGAAACTTGGTTCATTTATTTCATTCTTCACTTCTGGAGAACTGAAGCTCTGCTCTGAATCAATTAGAACAAGCCCCAGGCAAATTTGAAGGTTGATTTAATGAGGGACCAGCTTTGTCTGCTTGGATCATTGCAGTTGATTGGGAGTGGATGGGAAGTTTGTTTCCAAAGCAGGAGCAAGGCAAATGTACCACTGGGGCTTCATCATTCCCTTTCCCTGACAAACAGAAGTGATCCATCCTGGATGTTATTTCCATTGCAGGGGAGAGGCTGCAAAGGTTTTGCAGTGCATAAGCACAGAGACAAACAGGGGAAGCTTCTGCCTGCACCAAACATCCATTTTTTGCTCCAGGAGTCTGGAAAAAAAGGACACACTCTTTTGACTGCTTTTCCATTCACACTTGGTGTGGGACATCTCTCATCACTGGTGTTAAAAACCATGGAAAACTTGTATATTCTTGCCCAAACTGTTCTGTTGTCCTTTCTAAAAATGTCGTATTAATTGCTCTACATCCTCCAATTATTCAGGATGATCCATATTGATAAGGCAGTTCCCAAACAGCCCATTGCCAAGTGCCAACAGGGATCCGAGTGTGGCTGCCCAGGGGACAAATGAACCAGATGGCAGCACCTTCTGCACTGCCAGGATGGCGGAAAGGAGACCTGTCAGATGGCAAATGGGTCACTGATGGGAGCCCCTTCCAAGCTCATGGTGCCTCAGCCTGGCTGAAAATGTTGGAGGACAAATGAAGTTGTGGCTGTGGAGGAGCCACCAAAGGCCCATCACCTCACTCGGCCCTTCATGACACAGCACATTTTATTCCCACATTTCCTCTGAGCCCTCCCCAGCCATAAATCATGCAGCACATTTGTAGCACCATATTCCTGGAGTCCATCCTGAATTAATGTGTGCTGGCACCAACAGCGTGTTCACAACATTATTAAACTACTCCAGCAGGGTCTGGGATGTCAGGACAGCCCAGAGCAGACTCAACTGAGCAAAACGTCCTCATTGCAAGGTCGAGTCACATCCACCTCTGGAAATTAAAACACTCCAAGGCTTCAGTGTCTGAGTTACTCAATTAACCAAACCCAAAGCCTTCAAATATGTTGGTGTAAAATAACCACCAACCAAGTCACAAGGCTCCCCCAGCAGAGGACTTTGCATAAAACATTCCCTGTCTGCTTTTTGCCATTTCCACAGAGCTTTATTCCTGTCAACAGGCTTTAACTTGACCAAAAAGGGGTGTATTTTTCCATGGATTCTGCAGTGTCCGCTAGAGACCAGAATTACCCCTTTGCAAATAACTGGTTTGGGCTGAAAATCAGAAGGGGTGTAGAGATGTTCAAAGGAAAGCTGTAATTTTCATCTTTTTAGCCATGAGAAAGCAAAATATTCAGCCTGAGAAAAGGGTGAATGATATTTTTATGTAAGAAGAAACAGGAAAATTGCAAGGAATTTAAAGAAAAGGTTTTAGAACAAGAGTTAAGCACCTTAACCTGTATCTGTGCCTAGAATCAGGATGAAAATAACTTTTTATTTTCCTGTGCTTCTAGAAGAATATTCTTTTGACACATTTTTCCAGTGGGAAATGGCTTTGCAACTAGTAGTAAAGCATAAGAATGTCTCATTTTCTTCCATTTGCTTTTTCTTTCTTTTACCTTTAAGAACTGTGTTTTTTAAGGTGGGGTGGGGAGCAGAATAAAAATCCCTCAGTTTTTGAATAGCTGAACCATTACTTTAAATAATATATACAGAAACCACATTTCTGATGAAAATTAATATGTCAATAAATTCAGCCCAGCCCGACAGAGCAAATTCAGGCTGTTTTCATGGTAATCTTGGTACTTTTTGCTTTTCCTTTTTCAGCTTGTAGCCTTTTGCCAGGACTTGGCTGATACACACTGACCCCCCTCCAAGGTGGGAGAAGCAGCAGCTCCTCCCAAGGTCCTCCCAACCTGCCTGGAGCTGGTGTGGAGCACTGGAAAAAGGTGCTGGAGGCAAATCTGAAAGGGCAGAGTGGCAGGAGACAAAGGTATTTACAGCCCCTTTTTACTCTAATTCTGCCTCATTTTGTCTGTGGTTTCAGATGTTTTTCCCATTTTGTAGTTCTGTGGAACCCACCTTTATTTCTAAACTCCCTCATTCCTCTCAGGGGGTGCCTTTGATAGGAAGAGGTGAATAAGAAACTTTCCCCATGCAAGAAAAGCCAGCAGGTCTGCTCTGGATGTTCGTCAGGACTTTCCTTCACCTTCTGCACCCCAGCCAAGTTGTCCTGCTGGGAAATCCTCCACTGACCTCCCTGGGGAGCTGCTCCAACCCCACTGTCACCCCACACCCCACTGGAAATGTGGAAGAGGTTTGGAAGGACCGTGACTGAAGTGTTCTGACCAGGAGACCTTATTTTCTACCTTCCAGAAGAGGAGCAGGTTCTGAATGTTTCTGCAGGATACCTGTGTGGATCTGCTGGGGGTGGGGTAACCCTGCTGGCCCATTTTTTGTCCTGCTCCCACCCAAGGGCCATTTCTGTTCCCTGCACATCTCAGCACCTCCCAGTTCCTGTGTGCAGGGCACTTCACAGCACTCACCACATCAGACATCCCAAGACATCCCATCCTTATTCCCAACCCTGTCAGTCACCAGTGACTGCCTCCGGAGGTCTAAGCCAAGAGGTTGGGGATTCCTGGTGAGAACTGTGTCAGGCAGAAGCCCAGAATTGAATCTGCCTGATGGTCTGTGGCTCCTCTACCCTACTTTTTTGGCACTTGGAAAAGCAAGAAGTGTTGGTGAGGAAGTGCAGGGATGTTTCTGGCTGACTCAGAAGAAAAACTTTTCCTGTGTCTTGGATGGAAGAAGGAAACCAGGGAGTCCATCAGTCCCTCTTGCTCTCAGTCCCTGATTGTCCCTGGGAGCCCCTCCAGCTTTTACTCTCCAACCCCTGCAACCTGGCACCCCCAGATCCCTGGCATGACCATTCCCTTACTCCTGCACATCACGTGGCACTGCCCAGGGCAGTGGTGGAGTCACCATCCCTGGAAGTGTTCAAAAAACATGTGAATGTTTGGGGACGTGGGTTAACGGTGGCATTGGCAGTGCTGGGGAATGTTGGACTTGATGATCTCAGAGGTCCTTTCCAAGCCGGCTGATTCTATGATTCTGTGATCTCAGAGGGTTTTCCCAACCTTATGGATTCCATTATTCTATAATTCTAGGACCGCTCTTCCACCCACCACTTAAAACTCTCTGCCTAACTGTGCCACCACTCTCACCTCTACAGGACTCCTGAGGTGTCCTGTGCAGGGCCAGGACTCAATGACCCTTGTGGGTCCTTCCAACTCAGCATGTTCTGGGATTCTGGGACCGCTCTCACATGTATCTGAACTGGTTCTGCCCTGCTCTGTCCCCTCTCACCACACCTGAGCAGTCTTTGCAACTCCCTCCCTGCCCAGTGGCTCCTGTAGATATATGACCACGTTGTACAGACCCATGGAATCCCAGAATGGTTTGGAAGGGACCTTAAAGCCCATCCAGTGCCACCCCTGCCATGGGCAGGGACACCTTCCACCAGCCCAGGTTGCTCCAAGCCCCGTCCAACCTGACCTTGGACACTTCCAGGGATCCAGGGGCAGCCACAGCTTCTCTGGGCAACCTGTGCCAGGGCCTCCCCACCCTCACAGGGCACAATTTCTTCCCAATATCTAAACTAAATTTACCCTCCTTCAGCTTAAACCCATTGCCCATGTCCCGTGTGTGCCTGTGCATCTCCCCACACCGACCACTGACATTTGCTCAACATGAGACTCCATTTCCCTGTGCGACACTTTGTTTGTCAAGGCAAGAAACCAGAAGATAAAGACTTTCCAGCAACAGCCTGGATTTCTTCTGAGGTTTCCTCTGGAGCAAGTTTTCCCTCCCTCCCTCCGTGCAACATCCAGTCAATATTTGAGTTGATAATAAAAATCTATTTTCTTTTCAGCTTCCCTGACTCTGCTCCGCTCAAGAACAACATGTGCCTTGTGTTTCCTTAGCTTTGCTTATCAGATCTCCAGCCAAAATGAATGGCCAAATCTCTTACAAACAGAGAAATTAAATGAAAACAACACCAGTGCCAAGTTCTTTGCAAACAGAGAAGTGAAATGAAAAATGCCAGTCGCTGTAGATTCACCCAGCACGTTGAATTATTATCTGTCATGGCCTGTTCTTACATTTGTCCTTTCCCTAGGGTTGATAAATAAGACTTCCCACAAGTTCTGAAGCTGTATCAGGAGTTGAGTAGCAGATACTGTTAATAAATCTTGGGGGTTATCTCTCTGCCTTGCCTGGCAGCCCAATAGCTCAAAAGTCTCGCAGTTTCTAATGTCTTGCTTTTTTTAACACACAACTTTGAAATCCCTCTTTCCTCCTCCACAGGCCCAAAGGCCAGGCAGGTGCAGCTGTGGCTGCAAGTCCTGATTTTCAAGGGAAGACCTTTGGGCTGATGCACTGCTGTCATTGTCCTGATTTTGTGCCTTCCTGTGGATAACTGGGGCTGTTGTGGTGTTGGTGTTTCATGGTTGGGCAGGGTTTGGTACAACAGACAAAGCTGTGTCAGCAGATGGGCTCACTGCTGCCAAAACACCCCAAAATCCAGTCTCTCATGAAGGCCAGGCTTTGGAAGCCCCATTTCTGGCCTGCTCTTCGAAGGTAGAAGAGAATCCTCCAGCCAGAGGGGAGGTGGGTCCCATGGATTACCCCGTTGAAGGGGCCTGAGGTGATGAAATCGGACTCAGACCATTAATTTATAGACACTTGAGGTGAAATGAAATCCAGACATGGGACAAAGGAAAAAAAAAAAGAAAAATACAGTCTAAATCAGGTTTATTAAGATTCCTCTTAGGCCACTTCCAGTCTTTTGCTTGGAAGCAGAGTCCTGTAGGACACGGCTCAGGGCCCAGGCCTGGAGGTGAAGAGCACCTTTGTTCAGCAGTGTCCAGTCCGTCATCCCCTCCCTTCCCCTGCCATTCCCCCTCAGCCTGGCTCTGCTCCTCTGCCCAATTCCCACGGGAGTAAGGAAGGCTCTGCCTGGACGTTCCCCAGGTCCTGATGGTGCTCATGGAGCGATGTGTCCCAGCTGTCCCATGGCTGGGGTTGTTTCCAGACCTTCTGCTGCTCTGCTGGGCACCCACTGCCCAATCCTGCCCTACACTTGGTGTGCAACTTGCCAGATCCCTTCTCTGTCACATCTCTGTGTCCCAGTGTTCCCTGGGAGCACTGACCACCTTCTGCTCAAGGTTGACTTTTCCCAAGACGTCTTGGGTGACAGCACATCATGTTTTGTGGCCTCCTTGTGGAAAAATTGTTTTATGCACAGATTCAGTTTTTAAAACTGTGCTTGAACTAATTCATATTTCTCTCATTGTGCTGGTGTTGTGGGAATCATAGAATTATCACAGGATCATGGAATGCTTTGGGTTGGAAGGGACCTTAAACCTCATCTCTTTCCACCCCTGCCATGGGCAGGGACACCTTCCACCAGCCCAGGTTGCTCCAAGCCCCTGTCCAACCTGGCCTTGGACATTTCCAGGGATCCAGGGGCAGCCACAGCTGCTCTGGTCCTGTTCCAGTGATGGTCTGGCTGGTTCCTCAGCCCAGGGGGTGAGGGAGCAGCCATCAGTGTGACAGCAGAGCTGAGTAGGGCATGGTTGGCAGGTGCCTTCTGCAAACTGGATCTGCTGAACTTGCTCAGAAAATCTCTTCCCCCAGAAGCCCCAATACCTGTCCTGCTGTGTCTGTGTCAGCTGGAAAAGAAGTGGCATCAAGCAGAATGGGCATTTTTCTTCCTTTTGTAATGTTTTTTGCAATATCCTCTGTGGGCTCAGATGTCTGCAGGGAGGATTTGTCTGTGAGTGTCTCCTGTGCTGTGCCAGGCTGTGCCTCTGTCACAGTCCTGCCCTGGAGGACAAAGAGGACACTGAGGACACTTGTCCTCTCTTGCCATGGTGGGATTTGTTTCCCAGGGCAGTTCAGCTCTCTGGGCAGCCAGAAATATTTACCTGGAGTTAGATTACCTTCTCTAAACCACTTTTACATTCAAGGTGAAATTACATGCCCGACAATTCTCTTTAAATAAGGAAATTTTCCACTTCCAAAGCTACATGTGGATGCCAGAGTTATGCACTCCAACCTAACTATTTATTCCCCTATTTCTGCTTTTTTTTTTGTTTTGAATTGAAAGTAGTATCCATCTCCTGTCTCCTCCTTGCTGGAGCTACATTGTTCATCAGACATTTATTAGCTTGTCTAGAGGCTTTGCTATTATTCCTCTCAGAGTTTTCTCACTTCCTCTACTTTTTGTTCCCTGACAAAATAACAAAAGCCTTACTTTCGCTGTCTCATTTTTATCCCTTCTCAGCTCTTCCTTATCACACTCTTTTCTTGTTTCTATTATCAACAGGCTTTGGCAAGGCCTTCTGTCTGCAAACTCTGAGTCTGTCTGCACACCATGTCTGGGGCTTTCCAGGTGCAATTTCATTTTCTTCTCATTTCTTAACGCTGGACTCTGGTGCCCGCATCCATGTGCTGCTGCTGCTGCTCCTGCTGCTCCCTAAGTTTATGAACAGTCTCCATATTTCAAATACTGGATCTGTGCATTAAGCACAATGGTCCCGTTCAGTGAACAGCCCAGCTCTGGGGAAACCTGCGTGCTGAGGTTATTTGCTCTTTTCCTTCAGCTACATTTATTTTAGAATCATTGAATCTGTTGAGTTGGAAGGGACCCCCAAGGATCATCCAGTCCAACCCCTGGCCCTGCACAGGCCCAGTCCCAAGAGTCACCCCCTGTGCCCCAGAGCATCATCCAAACCCTCCTGGAGCTCTGGCAGCCTTGGGGCTGTGCCCACTGCCCTGGGGAGCCTGGGCAGTGCCCAACCAGCCTCTGGGGGAAGAAGCTTTGCCTGAGATCCAACCTGAGCCTGCCCTGGCACAGCTCCAGCCACTCCCTGGCTGCTGTTCCTGCTCACACAGAGCTGGGGTCGGAGCTGCCCCTCAGGAGGGAGCTGCAGTCCCTGGTGAGCTCTGACCTCAGTTTCCTCTTCTCCAAATGAACAAACCAAGTGTCCTCAGCTTCAGTTTTCCCTCCAGACCCTTCTCCATCTCCTTGCCCCTCTTTGATCACTCTCATAGCTTTATATCTTTCTTGATCTGTGGTGCCCCAACCCTTTCACCTTCCTGCTGTGGGCATTGCTGTCAGCAGGGAGAAAGCTGCAGGACTGTACCTGATCTCCACACTGCAGAAACCAGCCCTCCCTGCCTCCAGGAGCAGCCCGGGGGGGGGGCAGGACAGGCCAACAATTGGGATTCTTTCCCCTGTGCCTGCCACTCCAGGTGTCCCTGCCACTCCGTGCTCCAAGCTGAGTGTCTCTGTCTGGGCTGAAGGTGGCACCAGTTGCCACCCCGCATCTCAATATAACAAGACACACACTCATGCACTCACACATCCACATTTATAACCCAAATGTTCGTGTTCCAGGCTCTCTTGGTGGTATTTTCCCTTATTCTAAAATTAGGGAGACAATCACACCTTGCTCTATTTTATTTTATGGGAAGCATTACCCAGTTTTGCTCCTAAAATAGTGTGTTCTGTATTCCCACACATACCAAGAACACCTGATGAAGAAGTTTGGAGGTGCTGGAGATCCCTGTTCTTTAATTAAATAGTCATACCAATGGGCACATGGGAGCACATTGGGTTCTGGCAGGTAACTAAGCTCCCCTCAGAGGCAGCAGAGGGTTCCTGCTTTCCAGATCCCTGGCAGCTGATTCTGAAGCCACCAGAGCAGAGTGAAGGGTGACGCATCAGCCAGGCACAGAGACACCTCTAAGGGACAATGCCCAAGGACTGGGGGGCTGGGGATGGACAGGACCCCTCCAGTGGGCTGGCTGAGGGTGACCAAAAGCTTTGCAGTGTCTCCAGAGGGAATTGTCTCACAGGGGGAATGGTTTTGCCCCCATTTGGGCACTAAAGTTGGATCCCCCTCTACACAGAACTTGGATCCCTGCACCCAAAACAGAAGGTGATTTATCCCACTCTCAGCTCATACAAGATCCTGCCCAAAGGAGCCTTTTTTCTTCCATGGGCTTTAAACTGAGCCTCAGGCAACTGTTTCAGAGCCACTGCCTTGCTCTTCAGCCCCGGATGGAGTGGGCATGGTCCACCCTGGGTCTTCTGTGCATCCTTCACACCCTGCCATGGTCTCCAGGTGCTCCTTGGCCCAGGGATGGCAGCTGCACTCCTGTCTCTGCTTCTCTTTCTGACCAAAAGGGATGTTCCACATCATGGAACATCATGCTCAGTGTATAAATTGGGGGAAGTTACCTGGAAGGGGTCGATCTGGATTCGGGAAGGGGGGTTTGGCATCAGTAGGCAGTGAACAATTTTATTATGCATCACTTGTTTGTTTACTTCTTCTTCTCCTGTTCCTCCTCCTTCTCCATTATTATTGTATTTTACTTTATTTTCAATTATGAAACTGCTCTTATCTCAACATCCAAGTTTTATTTTGATCTTCCTCCCCATTCCACTGGTGGGGGGGAGAGAGGGAGGGCTGAGGGAGCAGCTGTGTAGGGCTAAGTTTTCATCTGGGCTTAAACCACAGCAGCCCATGGCACATCCATATTCCTGATGCTGGGTAGGAGAACAAGGATGTCTTATGGCTCAGGGAAACACAGTTTGCTACACAGGAAGGCTCTTCCAAATCAAATTAGGACATGACTATAGAAGAGCTGTAGCATTCCTCCCTGATCCATTGAGAGCTGGATAACAGGGACACCATGGGGGGAATGTATCTCCTGGACAGGGAGGCAGCTCTTCAAAAGCAGGGCTGAAATCAAGAGCCCTTGAAGGTCTCCCCAGCAGAGCTGCCTGGAGGATTTTGTGCTGCAAACAAGAGGCTGAAAAAGGGGTGCTGGGAGCCAAAGTGGACAAGGAAAGAGATGAGGTGACAAAGCAGCAGCCAGACCTCAAACAGGTGCTAGAAGTGACAGAACATGGGAAAGGGCTTCAGAAAGGGCAAGAACCAAACAAAGGAACCATAAAAGGGAAGAGAGAAGATTGCAAAAAAGGCAGCACCTGGGTCTGTGACCCCCACGGATCAGAGATGGTCCCAGAGATCCAGGGGGATCTGTGGATGGGCTTTGATTCCTCCAGGGATGAAAGCTGGAGCTACGGGAACACACATGGACAGCTGGCAACACACCCTGTTGTACCTGGGAAAGGTGCTTGGACAGCAAATAGTGCAGACAGTGACAATGACCCCTGATCAGGGAGGACTGTTGGATGAAGCCATATTGGCAGACTCATCTATTTTTGGATCAGAATGGGAACAATCACAGTAAAGGCTGAAACAAAGCTGTTGGTGGCTATACCAAGAACAGTTTTTTATGAGCAAAAGCATCAGGATCAACTGGTTTCTAAACAGCCTGAGAGTGATTTTTTTATTCCAATTGACCACCACAGAATAAAAAGTAATTTATTACCTTTTCTTTGGTACCACAGGCACTGAAGTAGGTTAATTGTAGCTCCAGATGCACGGTTTGATATTACAGCAGGGCAGAATTTAGGTCATTTAAGTGTCCTCTGGACAGGTTCATTTTAGCACATAGAAATTGGACTTATCTCTGGAACAGAGTGATGGAAACAGAGAATCACAGAATCAGGGAATGGTTTGGGTTGGAAGGGACCTTAAATCCATCTCGTTCCACCCCCTGCCATGGGCAGGGACACCTTCCACCAGCCCAGGTTGCTCCAAGCCCCGTCCAAACCAGCCTTGGACACTTCCAGGGATCCAGGGGCAGCCACAGCTGCTCTGGGCAACCTGTGCCAGGGCCTCACCACCCTCCCAGGGAAGGATTTCTATTGTATATCAAACCTAAATTTCCCCACTTTCAGTTTGAATAGACATTAACAGGGGACAGCTCAGCTCAGTTTAGGAAATGGGGAGCACTTCTATCCAGGGGAATGAGGTGCAGGAAACAGCCCCAGGGCCCCTCCACGTGCTCTGAGTTTGCCTGGAGTCACCTCTCCCAGTTGGAGATCCATTTCCCCTTGATCAGTAACTGCTAATGTGTGCAGTGCTCCTGTGTAAGGCCAGGCTCAGCTTAAACCATGATGGATGGTGGATATAAAGGTGATGGATGAAGTATGTTAATTACACAATTACAGGGAAAGTGGAAAAGGGTGCTGGTAAGAAGTAAAATTACTTTGCAGGCCAATACCGACTTCTGGAGCAGAGGGAGGAAACACAAAGTAGGACAAGACAGGGCTCTGCCTGCAGCAGGACTCTCCTGAAACCTTGTCCAAGGTAACTCCAGCCTGGCTGGGTCAGGCAGAGGATGGGAGAGTTGTATATTTGCATTTTGTGGCCAGGGCTACAAGATCATTTTTCTACATGTGATCCCTGAGTTAATCCTGCTGAGGGTGGAAGCTCAGACAGGGCGGTTGCTCTGAGCACCCTCTGTGGAGGAGAACAAGAGCTTTGGTCTAAACACAGAATCCGAGGATGTGCTGAGTTGGGAGGGACCCCCAAGGATCATCCAGTCCAACCCCTGGCCCTGCACAGGCCCAGCCCCAACAGTCCCCCCCTGTGCCCCAGAGCATCATCCAAACCCTCCTGGAGCTCTGGCAGCCTTGGGGCTGTGCCCACTGCCCTGGGGAGCCTGGGCAGTGCCCAACCAGCCTCTGGGGGAAGAAGCTTTGCCTGAGATCCAACCTGAGCCTGCCCTGACACAGCTCCAGCCATTCCCTGGCTGCTGTCCCTGGTCACACAGAGCAGAGGTCAGAGCTGCCCCTCCCCTGCCCCTCAGGAGGGAGCTGCAGACCCCACTGAGACTCCCCCCAGTCTCCTCTTCTCCAGGAGAACACTTTTCTGTCCATTAGAATCCAGGTGTGTAACACTCACGCTGCCATTTCCAGCAGGTCTTGTACTCAGAAATAACCTCAGGAGCCTGAGAGCTCAGTGACCCTGGAGAGGAGCCCCTGGGATGAGGACTCCCTGTGGAGTGAGGAGTCCCTTAGATGAGGAGCCCCCCGGGAGCAGTCTCTGCTCGCCCTGCTGTGCATTATATTCCACTCACGCCTGGAATTGTTGTCAGGGTTGCGAGTGCCCCAGTTTCTGTAATCAAAGCCTTGCCGAGATTTGCATTTCGAACCGCAGATGCTGAGAGGGAGCCGATTGCATAATAGCCAGCTTTGTTTATTTGCTTAAACTGCAGCTCGTATTACATTTGGAAAACAAACAGAAAAATGCCTGGTTTTCCCCTCAAAACACTGGGAGGGCAGTGGAGCAGGGGGTGCCCTCCCTTGTGCCCTGCCTGGCTGCCAGGGTGGGTGCGGGGGGAGGTGACCAAGGTGGGCTCTCCCAGCCCGTGTCTGTCAGAGATTACATGTGAATTAGTGTCATCAGAGAGCTCGGCTCAGGGCTCTGCCAGCGAAATGCAATTGAAAATTCACATGCTAATCCAGAGGGCTCATCCAAAGAACACATTTACATTCCTCTTCCACCTTTCATCCCGCAGGATCCCCCCAGAGCGTGGTGTTATGTTCCCCTACACAAAGGGCTTTTATTCCCTGCTGGATTTCACTGTGCAGAGGGGAGAAAAACACCAAAAGGTTTCATTCACGCACACACATGAAGTTTTTTGGGCAAAAGCACAACATGGACATGACATGCAGTGGTAGAGTCAAAGTACTTGTGACCCTGCAGAGGGTGAGCTGTTGTATCTTCCCTTTGCTAAGGGTGAGGGAAGCTGAACATCATTTCCAGGGAATTGCCCCTTCTCTGGATCCCTCTGCCAAGGGAAAAGCAGCCAAACCTCTCTGCACTGAGGGGGCACCAGGAGTGGGGTGATGCAGATGCCTCCTCTGATGAGCAGTTCCACAGAGATGCTTCTGGAAACAAGGTGACTCCAGGGTGTGATTTTTGGGTTAAATACCCCCAGGAACGACCATTTGCAAGGCACTTGGGAGCAAGGGAATGCCTTTATTCAGTTATCACAGTCTTCTGTAGAGGGATGAGGTGAAGGGCTGCAAAGGGGTGATGTGTGTGTGTGTTTTGTCACCTCTGGTTGTCCTGGCCTTGCCTCTGGCCCACACTGCCTAATTTGTAGTTGTCACTTGCTGGATGATCATTCCAAGAGTGCAGGCTCCTTCCACTCGTCTGGTTTCACCTCTGCTCCTTGAAATGCACCTTTTATACACATGTCCCTCTTTTTACATGACAAGAGGGTAATTAGCTGATCATTTCCAGTGCCCTCCATGGTTCCTACCTGGATTGTACAATAGGACTGTAAGAGTGGGGAGTGCTAAATCGGGGGCTTGGGGCACAAAGGTTTGCCCAGAGAAACACAGACTCTTGGGGTGTCCTGTGCAGGGCCAGGGGTTGGACTGGATGATCCTTGTGGGTCCCTTCCAGCTCAGCACATTCTGGGATTCTGATGATCGATTTTGTGGCAAAGCAAGGAAATGAATTCCCAGATAAGACCAAGCCAGTGGGCTGCTCCCCAAGCCAGGGGAAACAAAGAAAATTGAGATTTGAATGTGGTTTGTGACTCAAAATACAACTGGAGGCCTCACAAAAGAAGTGTCATTCCAGTGAAATGACTGGAATGGGGCTGAAATGCCCATTTTTGCCATGTTCATTCAATGGATCTGAATATGCAGAAAGGAAATGTCCTGCTCCAGATAAAAAGACCAGGAAATATAGTGGTGGAAGGGGACTAAATAGGAACTGTCTAATATTAAGAAGGATAACATAAATGTAGATCCTAGAGAAAACTCTTGGTGTTGAGATTTGAGGCTGGGAAAAGGCTGGAATGTGCCTTCCTTGGGACTGTGCAGCCAGAGTTTGTCATGGGGAACCTTTGGCAGCACATACACTAAAATTGGAATGATACAGAGAACTGCTAGAAATGCAAATAACCCTCCAATAAAAGGTGCAAAGGGAAGAACTCTCTGTGGATTTAATAAGGGTTTTTTTCATAGAAGCATCTTTTGTCTCCCAGAACTGGGAGAACTGGGTTTGAGAAGCCAGGAGGGTTTTTTACACTGCCCCTGTAAGACATGGGAGGATAATTCCCACAGAGCAGCTGTATCGTGGTGTCCCTGATGGAATTTAAGGGTTCTCTTGGGGAACCCTCCAAGACATGAAAGAGTTTTCTCACCTTTCTCCCATACAGCAGCACATGCTCCTCTCCTCCCAGCCCACGTGGCTGTGGCTGGAAGAGAAAATCCCTGCACATACTGGCTGTGGTGTTTTATGATCCCAGGCTCACCCCACGAGCTCACTGAAAGAGTTTTACACCAAAAAAATGTAAGGCCTCAAAACCCACCTGATAGTTTTTTTATACCCACAGGAAGAAACACGACAGCGCTTTTCAGGAGGTCAAAATAACACACTTTCACTGGTAAATTTTGGAAAATAAGGGAACTTGGCACAAGTTGAAAGCAAACATTCAACGGACAGAAAGCATTTCACAAAGCAGTGACTTAGCAAATCCCACCCAGCCAGGTTTAATTTACCCAAATATCAAGAAAAGGAAATTAGGAGGAGAAGTAAAGAAAGAGAGGGTGAGAGGGAGAAAGAAAGAGGAAAAGAGAGAGGAAGAGAAGGAGAGAAAGAGAAGGAAAGAGAGGGAAGGAAAGAGAGAATTATAGGTACCACCTTGGATCCAGCACAGAACCAGCCAACAGATGTCCAAGAACAACGTGGAGGCCTCATGGTGTTGGTTTCTATTTGCTCTGGACTCCAGGTGGGACTGCTGGTGTCCCAACCATCTGGGCTCTGGGTGTGCTGGGGGGCACAGTGACTGCCAGGGGCACTCCGGGCTCCCAAGGAGGTGGGTATGGGGTGCAGAGCACCATCCCACCTTGGCAGGACCTGACCTGCCCCCTCCTGCACACACAGGGCTGTTTCCAGCCCTGGAATTCCGTGCAGTGTCTCCCAGGTGTCCCCCCAACCCCAGGGCTGTGCGGGAGGGTCAGGGCTGGCTGGGAACTGCAGGGCAGGGCCGCAGACACCTCCAGGGGAGAGGCCCTGAATGGGGGGATGTGCTGGGAGTACAGCAAGGGGGACTGCTCCAAAACAGCCCCCAGATAAAAGCAGACAAGGCCCGGACATGACCTTTGTTGGGAGCTGAGAGCTCTGATCAATCCGTGTGAGAGGAGCTGAGGTGGGGAAGGGAAGGGCACAGGGAGGATTGACTGGGATTGATGAGAAGAATGGAGGGGCTCTGTGGTGGGTTTTGGGGGCAGGAAGGTCTGTACCCAGGCAGTGTCTGTGAGAGGGAGGGAATTCACCCCCCGGGACAGGTTTAGCCTTGGCTGCTCATTCCGACCTTACTGAACTGAGGGGGAGTTCAGTGTGAGGGGATTGTTCACTGAACAAGGGAAGAATTGCTTTTATTCAGGGTGGGGAGATCACACGGGGCACCAGTTCTGGATCCCTTTCCCCACCCACAACGTGGGAGAGCCCATTTCTAGTTCCATCTCCATCTGAAGAGCCATTCCGACGTCTTGAGGGACGGGAAAGGGGACTCCAGCGACAGGGTTTTCCAGGCCCCGAGCCTGGAGGGGAGAGGTGCCCTCCCCTCCCCTCCCACCACGCACGTGGCTCCATGGCAGGCACAGAGACAGCACACCGGCGTGGAGAGGAGGCAAGAGAGAGTTTATTGTTGGGAAGGGGTTTATAAAGCTTTTAGGAGGGTCAAAGGGGAACCAATCCCAAGTTCAGGGTCACAGAAAAAACCATCACGTAAAGGGTCAACAGCCAACAGGAAGGGGTTAACCAAGGACCAATGGGACACCTCTGGACACCTTCCCAGGACACTCTGTATGGGAGACAATAGCCCTTCACAGGGGGGTGTTGGGAAGAGGGAGGCAGTGACACTGCAGAAAATACAAAAAGCCATTTTGAAACATATTTAAACCAATTTCTCATCAGATTCACTGCTACAAGAGGGTGAACCTGCTGCTTGTACAGGGCAAATGTTTCCTAGAATCATGGAATCCCAGAATGGTTTGGGTGAGAAGGGACATTAAACCCCATCCAGTCCCACCCCCTGCCATGGGCAGGGACACCTTCCACCAGCCCAGGTTGCTCCAAGCTCCGTCCAACCTGGCCTTGGACACTTCCAGGGATCCAGGGGCAGCCACAGCTTCTCTGGGCAACCTGGGCCAGGGCCTCCCCATCCTCACAGGGCACAAATCCTTCCCAATATCGCATCTAAACCCAGCTCAAAGCCACTCCCCCTTGTCCTGTCCCTGCACCCCTTGTCCCCAGTCCCTCTCCAGCTCTCCTGGAGCCCCTTTAGGCCCTGGAAGGAGCTCTCAGGTCTCCCTGGAGCCTTCTCTTGTGCAGGTGAACCCCCCCAGCTCTCCCAGCCTGGCTCCAGAGCAGAGGGGCTGCCTCCCTGGGAGCAGGGGGACTTTGTGCCCACAGGCTCATTTCTCCATTGCAGTTTTGTCATCTGCCCCTGGAACACCCCCATGGAAACTCCCCCCCTGCCCCATCCACATCTCCCCTCCCAGCCCTGCACTCACACCCCTGCAAATTCTCTTTGCATCAACCCCCTGCCCAGTCTGGTTTGCTCCAACACCTGGGACACCTGGGGTTTCTCTACACAAACCAAGTGGGAGTTTTGTGTTAAAATCGGGCAAGCAGCTCGCTTGGCTCACATAAATCAGGAGATCTTGATTTATAGCCCTGGTTTCTACTGGTTTTACCCCCACTGGGCACAGAAATACCTCCTTTAAGGAGCTGGCCTAGAAAACCCACATCCAAGCACAGCACATCCTGCTGCTGAAGGGAGGAAAGGCTGCAATAGTTTGCAACAGGAGGGAAAATAAACCTATTTTCTTCCTTTTTTTTTTAATCTCTGCAAAAGTCTGGCTTCAGGTGAGTGGCCACAACACTGGAAAACCAGGGGCTGAGCAGGAAAGCAGGAGGAATGTGTTCCCATCACAGCCCTCAGTGCTGGTCTGTGTGAGCTGTGAGGTACTTTTAGGCTGTGATATGTCAGCTGTGCCTCAGTGGTGATCCTGTAATGGGGGATTGCCTTTCACTGACTCTCCCTGACCATTTTCCTACCAAGATCCTGACAAAAGGCTTTCCTGGGACACTCAGCACATGCTCAGTTGCAGCATCCACCCAGTCCCAGCTCGTATTTCCTGTATTTATTGATAACAGCACTTGGCAGAGATCAAAGGAGATGGTGTTTTCCCAAAGAGGCTGCTCCACTGCTGCCAGCACCTCGAATTCAGAGAGAAGAATCCCATGTTTATTTCATGATTTATTCTTTTTAATAACACTTTTCAGTTTCATTTTCCTTGCCTGCTATTTTCTGTACCATTAAGATATACTTGGGTCACTATTTCAGTTTTTTCCCCCAACAAACAAATCCCAAAACACCCTCTCTGAGAGTCTCCTCCTCCTTACTTTGTGCCTTGATAGAAGTTACAAACATTGAACCAGGATTTGGGTCTTGTGGAAAGAGAAAACAATTTTAGGAAGAAAATGAAAAATCAAACTAAAACAGGAAACTACAGCAATAGGAGGGATGACAAGCAAGCAAATAAGCAGCATAATGATTCCAAATTAACTTCTTGTTAGCTGTCCATCAGGGATACAGGGTTTTACAGCAGCTTGTGCTGTTCCAGCAGGGATACAGGGTTTCATTTTCCATACACTGAGCCCACAGCTATTCCCTCTGAGCAGAACTCCAGGATTTGATTAGGTTCTCTCGGCCCAGAGACAGAAAGAAAGAGATCTTTTATTAAAAAAAAAAAAAGAAAGAAAGAAAGAAAGAAAAAAGAATCCTCTATTAGAGAAACCAAGAGAAGAGTTCATCAGTCATGGCCAACAGATTCCTGAGTCCTGCCTGATTTATTGGGCACCACAATATAGGAAAGATATTGAGCCATTGGAGAGTGTCCAAAGGAGGGACATGGGGATGGGGAAGGGCCTTGATTTGAAGGCGTGTGAGGACACTGAGGGCACTTGGTGTGTTCAGCTGGAGCAGAGGAGACTGAGGGGAGAGCTCAGTGCAGTTCCAACTGCCTGGGCAGGGGCAGAGGAGGGGCAGGGACTGAGCTCTGCTCTGGGGGGAGCAGGGACAGCAGCCAGGGAATGGCTGGAGCTGTGTCAGGGCAGGCTCAGGTTGGATCTCAGGCAAAGGTTCTTCCCCCAGAGGCTGGTTGGGCACTGCCCAGGCTCCCCAGGGCAGTGGGCACAGCCCCAAGGCTGCCAGAGTTCCAGGAGGGTTTGGATGATGCTCTGGGGCACAGGGGGTGACTCTTGGGGCTGGGCCTGTGCAGGGCCAGGGGTTGGACTGGATGATCCTTGTGGGTCCCTTCTAACTCAGCATATCCTGGGACTATGGGATCTTCCTGAGTGCTGCATCTCAGGGCAGTTTCTAAAAACCAAAGGGAGACACTGGGTAGGAATAACTCAACTTCAGATGTCCATGGTGTGGACGTGTCAACTGAGCTCATAATTTCAGCTCCCATAAGGGACGGGGGAGAGCAAGAATCATCATGGAATCATGGAATCGTGGAATAGTTTGGGTTGGAAGGGACCATAAAGCTCATCCAGTCCCACCCCCTGCCACGGGCAGGAACACCTTCCACAAGCCCAGGTTGCTCCATGCCCTGTCCAACCTGGCCTTGGACACTTCCAGGATGTTCAAGAGCAATTGCTCTCAGTTTTTCTGCAGTTCTAACCATGCCCTAGAAAATGCCAGTTTCTCTCTATCAGCAATTAAGAGTCTGATATTTCTTTCCTTCTACACCTTTAACCACAGTTGGTGGGACTGGGTTCCCTCCACAGGGAGCACCTCATGAACATGCAGGAACTCCTGAGATGTGGCCAACTGACAAGTCACGAGAAATAATGCCAGGGCTGTAATACACCCACTAAATTAATGAAATCCATGAGGATCCTGTTACCCAGTTCAATTAATAGCCCCCAGAAGAAATGCTGATCACTGTGTTGGTGTTGAGGATGATCCCAGTGTGTAAATCAGGAGAGAAAGGCATCCAAGAGATTCATAAGAGCTGCTTAGAAGAAAACATGAATTCTGCCAAGAAACGGGGTTACGCTGCTTTGAATTTTGGAGTTGGAAGTGGCTGCTGAGCATCCACAGGAAAGAGGATGCTGGGCCTGGATGGAGAAGTACCAGGTGCTACACTGAGGCTGAATAATCATTCCTAAATTTGTATCTCCAATGTGAGCAAAGTCAGGTAATGAAAAACTGTACCTGCACCTCTTTCTCTCTCCCACTCCTCCCCTCTCTCTTTATTTCTCTCTCTCTCCATGTGCACAGCCCTGCACATGTGAAAAACTCCCTTTACCAGAAACTAATCCTCCTTCCTGTTGGGAAAAAAAGGAAACCTTTGCTTAGCCCAGGGAGGCAACCACTCCTGCAAGGAAAAGCTCTTTAATTCTGATGTCCCATGAATCCTCCATTTGGAATTTGCATGGCCAAGAACCTGGTTTTGGCCTGTAAGGCACAAAAGCAATTTCCATGTAATGGGAAGTGCAGAAAGGGTGGTGGGAGGGGATATTGTGCTCCCTGGAGGCCAGGAGAAGGTGTGGGCAGTTCACCAGGCACAGCTTTGGTGCAGGAGAGGAGCTGCAGAGGCTCAGTCTCACCCTGTACCAGCAGTTCACCCCACCAAGTTTGGTGGAATGACTCTGATTCACATCAAGAGCAGGTTTTAGTGTCAGATCAATGATTCTGGATCACCTTTGAATTCAGCCCCTTCATCTGGCCAAGGCCTTTAAATGTTGTGTTTTAACAGCTACATTTCAGCAAGAAGACATTAGAACCTCAGCCAAAACCTTGTTAAACTGCTATGACCCCCTAAAGACATAAATTCCCCTTTCTGTGATTCATGGAGCCTATTAATGGTCCCTTAAATATCTCTCCTCCAAATCCATCCCTGCAGCACAGCAGGATGCCCAGTTCATGCTGATGGATCGCTCCATGGGACAGATCCCGCTCTTCCTTCCCCATCCCCTCTCTTCCTGCACCGTGGAGCATGTCCAGCCAGCTGCAGTTCTGGCTCTGCAGGTTCTAAGAGCAGGAACTGAGGCAGAACACAGCTATTTCTGGGCCATCTCCTCACCCAGCAACATGGTGTGGCTGCTTTGGCCTCAGGGAGACTCTGGGCACTGCAACTGCCCCAGCCAGGAGCACAGCGGGGAACTGGGCTGTGTTATCCCAGCCCAGGAAAACTGGGCTGTGTTATCCTCATCCTAGGGAAACTGGGCTGTGTTATCCCAGCCAGAGAAACTGGGCTGTGTTATCCCAGCCAGAGAAACTGGGCTGTGTTATCCCCCCCAGGGAAATTGGGCTGTGTTATCCCCCCCAGGAAAATTGGGCTGTGTTATCCCCCCCAGGAAAATTGGGCTGTGTTATCCCAGCCAGAGAAACTGGGCTGTGTTATCCCCCCCAGGGAAATTGGGCTGTGTTATCCCACCCCAGGGAACTGGGCTGTGTTATCCCACCCCAGGGAAATTGGTCTGTGTTATCCCACCCCAGGGAAATTGGTCTGTGTTATCCCACCCCAGGGAAATTGGGCTGTGTTATCCCACCCCAGGGAAATTGGGCTGTGTTATCCCACCCCAGGGAAATTGGGCTGTGTTATCCCCCCCTGGAAAACTGGGCTGTGTTATCCCCCCCTGGAAAACTGGGCTGTGTTATCCCACCCCAGGGAAACTGGGCTGTGTTATCCCACCCCAGGGAACTGGGCTGTGTTATCCCCACCCCAGGCAAACAAACTGCCCCCAACATCCTGCCTGTCTTTATTTGTGCTCAAACACCTCCCCCTCTCCCATCCATATGCATGGTTGTGGATGTATGGATATAGATATATGTGTGCACACTTTCAGGGCACTACTCCTACTCTGAGCACACAAATCCTTTGGCTTTCATTCAGATCCAAGGAGTTTCTACCCCTTTCCCCACCCAAAGAGTCCAGTTTGATTCCTGCCTCCTTCCCCCACCACAGATTCATAGACTTGTTTAGGTTGGAAAAGACCTTTAAGACCATTGAATCCAATCCTCACCCCAGCACTGCCAAGGCCACCACTGCCCCATGTCCCCAGGTGCAACATCCACACAGCTTTTAAATCCCTCCAGGGATGGGGACTCAACCAGGTGACACCAGTTTGAACAGCCTGCAGCAGCACATCAAACTGGAATCCTGCATTTTCCTCCCTAAATCACACCCCGGGACCTTCCAGCGCTCACTGCCCCATTTCAATCCCTCCACCTCCCCTGGACCAGAGGTGCCAGAGGCACTCTCACCATCCCTTAAATCTGTACCTTTTTATGAGGAAAACATCGATCCTGGGCCAGCTCCCTGCAGTAAATGGCACAGGTTAGATGTCAGTTTTCAGCAGCTTGGACTCGGATTTGTTCATGGAATAACTTACAGCTACTTAATCTGGGCACAGCTGAACCCTGGAGTTGGTGAGCTCCAAGAAACTGTTATTTAAAGCTTCACATGGAGCTGGGAGCCAAGGGGGGGCAAGGCAGGCAGGGCCAGTGGCCTCACTCAGGTGATGCACTCCCACAGCACCCGAGCAAGGAGAGCAGGGCACATCTGGTGACAGTAAGAGGATCACCCAAAAGCCCAGTGATGGCCAAAAAAGTGACAGGACATGTCCGTGGTCAACACAGGAATTCACACCAGCAAGGTCAGGAGCATTGAGCACAGGCATGACCATAACACAGCTTCAGTGAGGGCAGGACACCAACAGGCTTCTCCAAGGTCTCATCTCACCTTCAGCAAGGACAGTGAGTCCCTAGGGAGGGTGGAAGGGGCTGCAGAGCCCATGGGTGCCCTCAGAACCCCACAGTCATTCTGCTCAGGTGAAAGAAGCTCCCAGCTCAGGTCTCGGCCAGGAGAGCTCCAACCCCCATGTCTCCACCAGGGGCCTGCTCAGAAAGGTTATTATGTAAAACTGATGCTTTGCCAACATCAAACCTTTAAATATTGTGGTATTAGAGAGCACACACCTTACCTGGCCTGCAAGCAGGTGACCCCAGCAGCCTCTGGGCTGTGTTTGAACCCTGACTACACTGGTTAAGCTCACATAGTTTTGTATCTTATTGTGATGACAGACACAGGGCACTCCATTCCAACCACAGCTTTAAGCACTTGATCCCACCACAGCCTTAGAAGTGCCATAAATACTTGGGCACAGTACTCTGACCCTTAAGCAGTTCAGCAGGTAAAACCATCACCCAGATATAGTGAGGGTGGGGAGGCCCTGGCACAGGTTTTCCAGGGAGGTTGTGGCTGCTCCATCCCTGGAAGTGGACAGGGTTGGACAGGGCTTGGAGCAATCTGGGCTAGTGGAAGGTGTCCCTGCCCGTGGCAGGGGGTGGGATGAGATGGTCCCTTTAGGGTCCCTTCCAACCCAAACCATTCCATGATTCTGTGATAGTCAACACCTCCTTCAAGGTGTCTGGACACAGACCACAGTGCCTTCAGGAAATGCAGCCTTAAACCTTGTATCTTGTTCATTTATATTTTTAAAAGATTCCCAGGTTTCATATAGTAAAGGAGGAGACTTAAAGTTGCTGTAAGCCATGGGATTTGTCAAATAAATTTACCTTGGGTATATAAAAGCAACTCTTCCAAGCACTACTTCCAGGTTTTAGGAATTTTCATGATCCATCTGATATAGCTGAAAATGCATCTGCAAACCCTTAATGAGCTTCTTAGGCTTCAATGCTTTGCTGAGGAAAGATTGTCCCCAAATGTGTTCTAAGTCTCTCCTTGTGCCCTTGCTGAAATAGTAGGATCTGGCACCAGAGGAGATCCCAGGGACTGCCGTGACCTGGGAGGGTTTTAGTTTTAGCTGTGCTGATGTCTCGGGGTCACAGTGACTGCTACAGAACTCACGGGAATGTCATATCCCATGAAACTCGTAACAAACCCAGGTGTTCAGGCAGGAGGGAAGAGAGTCCTTAAAGTTGAGTGGGGTTGTTGTGCAGCTTGTGAATTTTAGCTGTGATTGGATGCTGAGGAAGCAGAGTGTGATCAGAGGTGTATTGAAATAACCCACGTGGAGGAGAAAGAAACCCCACATGAACATCAGACTCGTCCCAGCAAAGGGTCACAACACTGGGCTGGGGGAGGGCAGAGCTCCAACACAGAGGGATGTTTATATACAGTGATTTTGACCATACTATTAATGAGGTTATTCACTAATTATCCCATAATTTGGACTATTAGGTTGTCAAAACATTCATTACAGTAGCAGTTTCTCAGGCCATATGTGTTGCACGTTCCCTTTTGCCTCCAACAGGGTGTTGGAGGCAAAAGAGATGGAAGTTAAATTTCTCCTTGCTTTTATCACCTACAAATCATGCTCTGACTTCTGGGCCCCTCTTCCTGCCAACACCCTCCACAGAGTAATTTAAAGAATGAAAGCCCATAAAGTGACTCTGGGACCAAGAGATGAGCGCAGGGTTCTGCAAATAAAAACGATGGCAGCAGCTTGTTGCAGTTGGACTATTTCTTATTTCAGAGGTGCCAATGGGAGCCTTCTGTTCCATGAATGAACTGTGAGCTCTGATCTGCAATAATCCTTTTGGGATGCTCCTGAGGGTGTCTTCAGGCTTCTGTTCTGACACACTCAGATGGACAGGTACCAGAGGAGAGAGGACTGGAAGATCCTCAGGGATAGTCCCTGGTGTTGGAGGCAGGAGGCACAGTCATGTTTGCTACATTGTGAAATTCCTGACCAAAACTGGGGTTATTTTCTATCCTTTTTTCCTCTCAACTCCGACCATGTCATGTCATGTAACAGCTGTAAGACCAAGTTTGGCACTGAGAAATTTAATGCTGAGTTTCCAGGTTCTGGTCACTGTAATTTTGGGCACATCCTGTATGCTGCACTTACAGCCCATACAAGAGCCTGGACAGTTCCTGCTCCAAAGACCTGTTTTATCCCACTTCCAGGACAGATCCAACAGCAACTACCTTCCCAGGGAGTGCTTTTCTAGCAGATCCCTGTCCTAAAGTGATGTATGAAAATGGTATCTTGCACAAAGTCCATTTACATGCTTCATAAAACTCAGAAACCTGCAGAAAGTCCCCGGAGTGATGATGTACAGCTGGGCCTTCAGACACCACCACATCTGCTCGGAGAAGAATTAGCAAGACCTCACGAGCTGGAGATGATTTTCAGTGCATAAGACACTCTCCCAGGGAATCCATCACATTTATGTACAAGTTACCGAGACACTTCAGAGAAACTTATTACAATAAAAAGGGAGCTCCCACCCCTCCAGTGCACATCCCTCTCTCACTCACACAGTCCTGAGCTGGAGTCTCTGAAGAAAAACAATGGTCTGAGGTAGATGTATATGGCTGGAAACAGTTACAGCTCAGACCAAGAAAAGATTATGCCACAATATTATTTCTCCCAGACTTTCTTCCCATGTTTCAAACAAATCCTCCCCTCTGCCTGGGAGCAAATTTTCTACAGACCAAGAAATAGCAAGTGGCACCGAGTTTGTTAATGCAGCAAATGTAAAAATACATGAGATCTGTCAGGATCTCTCCACAGCTGTGACCCAGGAGTGCAAAGATGAAATCCCAAGGACCTGCCAATGCCAAAAGTGATGGGCAGAGTCTTGCACAGCAGATGCTCTCCCATAAGCTCTAAGGCTGAGCTCAACCAGTGCTGCCAGAATGAACTCACCCAAACAATCTGTAAAGCCCAGGTAAAAACAGTTATTACTGAGAGAACATTTTTTCACAAAATGACTCCTTCACCCCTGACCTCTCTGTCCCAGACTTCAGAAGAGACTGAAACCTTCACAAGGAGGATGTGGGAACTGAAATTTCATAGCTCTGCTGATGACTGAAAATCAGGGTCGCTGTGGAGACACTGCATTTCCAGCTTGCTCCTATTGACCCTTCCCTGTAATACAAATGCCAGGGGCTCTCTCTCCTCTCTCTGCTCTGCAGACACCAACATTCTGTGACATTTTTCCCTGCCAGCCTCCTTTGCTCTCTGAAGGGTTACCAACCCTTTCATCTCAGCGCTTTCAGAACTTTTTCCTGCCCCACATCCCTGGGACAACTGGTTTCCTGAGCTCCTCTCATGTCCCACCTGTGTCTGAATGCCCACTCCACCCTCACCTCAAGTGCTGGGGGCCGTTTTAGGCACCACAACTACAAAGGATGTAAAGCTGTTGGGAGGGCCACAGAGAGGGGGAAGGATCCAGAGGGGAAGCTGAGGCTGAGGGCACTTGGTGTGTTCAGCTGGAGCAGAGGAGACTGAGGGGACACTCCTCAGGGGCTGCAGCTCCTCCCGAGGGGCAGCTCCAACCTCTGCTCGGTGTGAGCAGGGACAGGACCCAGGGAACGGCTGGAGCTGTGTCAGGGCAGGCTCAGGTTGGATCTCAGGCAAAGGTTCTTCCCCCAGAGGCTGGTTGGGCACTGCCCAGGCTCCCCAGGGCAGTGGGCACAGCCCCAAGGCTGCCAGAGCTGCAGGAGGGTTTGGACAACGCTCTGAGGGACAGGGTGGGATTGTTGGGGTGTCTGTGCAGGGCCAGGGGGTGGACTGGATGGTCCTTGTGGGTCCCTTCCAGCTCAGGAGATTCCATGATTCTGTGATTCCATCCTCTCTGCACATACTGACATCACCTCCCTCCCACCCTCTGCACAACCTGCCTTGCACGATGATTATTTTCCAAGTTCAGCATTAACCCCCTGCCACAATATGCTTATTTCTCCCCCATATCAAACCATTGCTGTTCATTGCCCACCCTGGGCTCGCTCAGCACCTCTTTGCTGTCACCTGGAACACAGGTGATGCCTTTTGCACAACTTCAAGAAACCCACAAGATGTTTTTTCCTTCCTCTTTGTGTCCCAGTTTATCCTGTGACCAAGTTGTTCCCTCCCTCCTCATCTTTATATAAAAAGCCTCATCATTTTCAGGAATAATGAGGTTATGTCTTTTCAGGCTGCTACAGAAATATTTACATTGAAGCTCACATGGAACTACTTTTGAGGGGCTGGGATGGCAATAACTTTTTTTTTTTCTCCTGGAAAATAAAACATTTCATCTTTTGTCGGTGCCATTTCTCAGGCCAACCATGAAATTTCTTTTTGAACAGAAAGCAAAAAGGGTAGACTTTCAGGTGGCCACTGCTCAGGGTCCTCACTGGCCCTCTGGGAATACTGGGACAATTTTTCACAGTTCCTGTCACAGAAGTGGGATTTTTAGCTGCATTTCTTCCACTCCAGGTCCATGTACTGCAATGCACTCACTCAGCCAGTCTCCTGGTCTGGGTAATGACACTTATTCCAGCTGAGCAATTGCAGGAGGAGAAAATGATGGACTTAAATTGAGGTCATATTTTGCAGATCCCCGTGTCCTAAATTTTCTGGAGTGACAGAAATCCGATTCAGCTGCTTTATCATGTTGTTTATCATCATTAACAAAACTTAGGGATAGAAAGGCTAAATTAGTTCTGAGATAACAGCCAAGATCTCTGTCAGAATCCCATGTGGTGAATGGGAGGTGAGTGACACTGAGAGGGAATAACTGAGATTGGTGTGTCAGGGATGAGGCCACACAGATTCCTGGGATTAGGCTGTTTTCCTGCTGTGGCAGTGCCCCAGTGCCTCTGTCCCTGCTGTGTACATGATGCTCCTTGTAGCAGCAAAGAGGTGTCTGGTGGAATTCCTCATTTGGAAGGTTGTTCCATGCTTGGGAAGAGCAAATCTGGACTTTCCCAGAATGATGTGTGCCTGGCAGAGGGCACATGGTGGGAGGATCCTGCTGGAAATTGCAGCTCAGCACAGACTGCAAGGACTTGCAGCAATGAGCTCGTGGGGTTTGGGAGCACTGGCAGAGTTGACTTCAACTCACAGAGTTTCTGAGTCTATTAAAAACCTGGCAGGACCCTGAGAAAATGGGGGGATCACATTTCTCCTTCAATCCCTTTTGAAGTCCTGCATTTCCAGTGCAGGGAGGAGGAGGCTCAGCCTGTCTCCTGGAGCCAGGAGGATGAGTGTGTAGGATGAGGGAGATGTGCTCAGCCTTACTGAACCACCTTCTTGTCCATGGGCTGGGCAGTGAAAGGAGTGAACACATTCCTGGAGCGCTGGATTTCCAGGTGAGTGTTGTCTTCTGCTGACACATTATCCCTGCTTTGGGTAGAGAGGCTCTCCTGGGGCAGATCATATGCACAGCCAGGCCTGGTGGGTACTTGTGGGTCATGGGAACTTGCTCCTTAGTTTGCCACAGGACTGTTTGGCAGTTTGAGTCAGGTTCTCCTTTTATTTATGGACTGTCCAGTAACTGTGAGCTGTTCCTTTGGCACTGTTAATGCTCCTGTACTTGAGGGGCTGTGATACAGAACCACAGAATCTGTTGAGTTGGAAGGGACCCACAAGGATCATCCAGTCCAACTCCTGGCCCTGCACAGGCCCAGCCCCAAGAGTCACCCCCTGTGCCCCAGAGCATCAGCCAAACCCTCCTGGAGCTCTGGCAGCCTTGGGGCTGTGCCCACTGCCCTGGGGAGCCTGGGCAGTGCCCAACCAGCCTCTGGGGGAAGAACCTTTGCCTGAGATCCAACCTGAGCCTGCCCTGACACAGCTCCAGCCATTCCCTGGCTGCTGTTCCTGCTCCCCCCAGAGCAGAGCTCAGTCCCTGCCCCTCCTCTGCCCCTGCTCAGGCAGTTGGAACTGCACTGAGCTCTCCCCTCTCCTCCTCTTCTACCTTGAATGACCTGTCCAAATTCCCACACCCTTTTAACAAGAAGGCAACAACCTGAGTTGGGTTCCATCTCCTCTGCTGTGGGTCCAGTTCCCTGGGCAGTGCAGGTGTTCCAGCACAAAGCCAACTCTGAGCTGGTGTGGGAGAGCTGTGCCTTTGCTGGCAAAGTCTCCAGCCCTCCTGGACAGAGTGGTTGCACGCTGAGAGCCTCTTGGGAATGATCTCTGGACCATTCCCACTCCCAAACCACGCTGGGGATTGGTGTGGATCAGTGCTTTGTGACCCACATCCAAACCTTGCCAGGGAGCACAGCCCAGTCTGCTCTGTGCCATCTTCATTAAACAGCAGCAATACACAAAGGACAAAAGCCATCGCCCAAAAAAGGAGTTCATTGATGTGTCTTTCCCAGATTCCTCGGAGTGGGTTATTATTTACCCCTCAGTGTGAGTCTGGTCCTTGTGTGAGACTGTGTTGGCAGGCTCAGTGGTTACTGGGGCTCTCAAACCTCCCCTGCTCAGGTAAAGTTCAAGCTCAACAAGCAGAGCCAAAGCCCCACTCAAAGCCTTGAAAAATAAGAATCTGGGTCTTGTGTGGTGGAGTCAGTGTGAAAATGTTCCCGAAAAATAGTCAAGTTCAAGCAACTTCTCCCTGAAACACATCCTGGACTTCTGTCTTCTTAAGTAGAGCAGATTCCCAGAAGAAAACTGGATTAAATTGGGCCATGATAGAAATTAACCTCTTTTGGAGGAGGAGCCATTACTGTGTCAGAGTGTGACAGCGGGTCAGGTCCAAATTGTCACTATTGTGTTTCAAAACATTCAAGCGTGACAATCATTTGCATAAATACAGGATGTTAATCTCTAAACAGATCAGGGTAAGAGAGCCAGTGACAGCTTTTCAGGCCACTTCAGCACAACAGGGCACAGTTATCCCAATCCCGTGTCCAATGGACCTAATTAGCCATTACAAGGACAGTTACTCAATTTGCATGCATGCCCATGAATATTAAACAGCCACTTTGCACCCGGATTTACACATTTGGGGCTGGCTTTTCCAAGAGCTGAGCCCTCAGCTACCAAGGTGGAATTACCTACATGAATTGACCAATTTTGCAGAGAAAATGGATCAGTTTTGTAGAACTCCTGTAGTGTTATGCCTCTTGTCCCTAAATTTTTCCACTGCACTGCAGAGAAGAAGCTGGGGATGATCTGAGGCTGTGGCAGATGTCACCAGATGGCACTCTTACATTGATTCTTCCTCATTCTTTTTTTTTTTTTGTTTTTTTTGGGTTTCTGTAGGAGCAAATGTTCAGTAGTGAAGAGACACGCTCTGTATGCAGCTTTGGTTTAGAGGGATTTGGTGTTGGAGGCTCTTGGGTGGCTGAAGACCTTGAGGAAAATTCAGATGTTACTCAGGAGCTACCACAGCTCTTCCTGGACAAAGTGGTCATAGAACCCCCAGAATTTCTTTGTGTGGAGTTCTCTGCTCGTTCAATAACGCCCTGGTGGCACCCAGAATACAACTACCTACATTTCTGATCTGTCCCTGAAAGCTGGCAGCAAGGGCTCACTTTGGGGATGTGTGACACTGCTGGCAAAATGGGCCAATTGTATTAGAAGGGGGTGTAAAATTGTCATTAACCCTCATCCAGTGTGAAAACCAAGAGACAGAGACACTGGAAGTGCAATTTTCTATCCTGGTGTATGAAAATACAAATATTGGGGCACAAATATTGGGGATTCAATGAATTAAATATTAGCCCCAAATTCTTGTGATGGTTCTTCACCCAAGAAAGTTTGGTTTGTTTTTTCTCTTGTCTCAAAAGAGAATAGTTAGACAGAGATGTGATTCATCTTCTAAATATGCCAGGAGGACCTCTAAAATATCAAAAGAGGATTGTTCTGAAATAAAATATGCCTTAGAGAAGGTGAAAACAATAGATCAAAAAATATTACTCATAACATTCAGCAGAATGTACCCAACATGCTGCCAGGAGTTAAAAATGAATCCTCACAAGAGAAGGTAAATCCCCCTGTTTGTTTTCTGATTGCTTCTATATTCTTCTTGCTCCAAGCAAGCAAAATTCATACTCCCCACTCGGGGATATTGAGTCAATAAAATATGGGACACCCTCGCCCCAGAGAAACAGGAGATTAAAAGGTAAAAAAAAAATAGGTAATTGTGTTCTCTTCAGGCACCATTTATGATCATCACATTCTAATGTGGCTGCTGTGGGAGGAGCAGCCCCGTGACCTCTGTAGGGAGGACACCCCCTTGACATAGAGAAATGAATTTACTTTGCTTTTCAGATCTTTGATTCCTGTTGCTTGTTCCTTCCAGGGGAGCTGCCTGCTGGAGCCACGGCCAGCTCTGAGCATCCAACACTCGCACCTACTGATTCCTGACTATCCAAATGTTCTTCAGTGGACATTATTTTTTGGTTTTACTTTGTCCCTGTTGAAATCCAGGAGCTGGAAAAGCCTGTGATGCAGAGCTTTAGTGTTACTACTATTCTGTCAGTACATTCCTGCTGCAACACAAGTGTCCAACAGCTCCTGTGCAGCTGCCCCTGTGCAGTCAGTGATGGTCTCACACACCACAGTGCCAGCCCTGACCTTCCACAGGCTGCACAAAGACAGGGAAGGTGGAAGGCAACCCAGTGATCCAAGGACTAAAGAAAATGCCTTACATGGAGTGATTTCAGAGCTCAGTCTGGCTCATTAGGGGGAGGACAGGGAGCTGATGTGATTGTGGAAGACAGACGACCTTGGGTGGATTTTTTTCCCCATCTAGGGAGGAAAGACATCGCCCGGGAGCTGCTTGGAGAGCAGGAGCTGCAGAGGATGTGGCAGGGCTGTAAAAGCTGAGCAGGAGGCATATGCTGCAATGAAAGCAGCTCTGAGCTCAGCTGCAGGCAGCCCTGAGCACCACTCAGGTGCTCCCACAAGGGCAGGAGTGCTCCAAACCCAGGGAAAGATTCCAGGAATGAGGCAGGTCCCTGGACAGGATACAGGGAATGGCTGGAGCTGTGTCAGGGCAGGCTCAGGTTGGATCTCAGGCAAAGCTTCTTCCCCCAGAGGCTGGTTGGGCACTGCCCAGGCTCCCCAGGGCAGTGGGCACAGCCCCAAGGCTGCCAGAGCTGCAGGAGGGTTTGGATGATGCTCTGGGGCACAGGGGGTGACTCTTGGGGCTGGGCCTGTGCAGGGCCAGTGTTGGACTGGATGATCCTTGTGGGTCCCTTCCAGCTCAGCATGCTCTGTGATTCTGTGATTCTGTGGTAAGGAATGCCCAGAGCCCAGGGGGACAGGGTGCTGTGCCCAGATGGCCAGTCCAGCTCAGTCCATCACCTGCAGCCTCGGGTGCTTTGGATTCAGTTCCTCAGAACCTGAATCCCTTGAGTTGGTCCCCACCTGGTGGGTTCAGGAGCCCTCCCAAGATCACAGGCTCAGATGTTTGAGCTGGGGACACCCCAGTGTCATAACAGGGGGAAACTTTGGAATAAACCACCCCTCCTCATCTTCCTCACCTGCCTTGGAGCAGTGGGAAGAGGCTGGTGCAGTCCCATGAGCTTCAAAACTGGGATGTTTAGCCCCAAAATGTGTGGGAGCTGCACTCTGACTACTCATAGAATCCTGGAACCTTTAGGATCATCAAGTGCATCCACGAACCTAAAACCACCAAGGCCACTACTAACCCATGTTCCCAAGTGCCACATCCACACAGCTTTTACATCCCTCCAGAGATGGAGACTCCACCACAGCCCTGGGAAAACTGTTCCAATGCTTGACCACCCTTTCCACGGATCCACCCAGAGACCTGCTTACACAAAATGGCCCCTTTTCTCTCCTTTTGGCTGCATCTGTTGCGTTTTTCCATCCTAATTCATGCAGGCACACACCAAACACTCAGCTATTGTTCTGCTGTCAGGCTGGATGTGTGCTTGGAAGCAAAGTCTTTCAAGCTTGTTATAGATTCAGACATCTCTTCATCTGGATGTTGCCTGCGGTCCTGGAAATAATCATGTCTTTCAGTAAGAACATAATTCTTAGGTGAATAAAAATCACTCAGCACTTTAATGAGACCATTACATTTAGTTGCAACTGTCTTACCCTCTTCCACAAGGTCTTTCAGGAGGAGAAACAGCTTTGATCCACCTCCTAATAGAAACATGTCATGTGCCTTGAGTAATGGATTTATTTCACTGGGTGTTCTCCCCCCCCCCCCCCAAAATCTGCCTCTTCACCCCCACTCTCCCCATGGTTCTCCTGAAGGAGGTTTGTGCCTCTCCTTTTCTTCTACTGGACCCCTGGGACACCCCCTTCTCATGAAGGTTTGGTCCCTGAAGGACTGTAGAGCGAGAGTCCCACCAAAACATCACTCTCTCAATGCTGAATAAATTAAATTCCTAAGAAAGAGACTGATTTAAATTACACCAGCAAAGAGGGAGCCCCCCTGAACAGCCCTACCCATGGGGACCCACCACAGAAGGACCATGAGGACCCCCTGGAAGTGCCCCACCACCCCAGGAATGTACTTGGAGGGAGGTGCTGCAGCTTGTAAGCACCAATTAACCCTTTGCAGACACAAGTTCGTTTTCACAGCTGCAAATGATTCCTGATAATCAGATTATTTTTCCATGCATAAATTTAATCCTATTACTTCTAATTATGCCCCAGTGTGCAAAGCTAAACAAATCCCATCTTTTTGTTACACATGCCCTCCAAGAAAGTTATTATGTTCCATCTCAAGTCGTTCTGCATAAGTATCTCTTTTAATCATTCCTTGCATTCAGCCCCTCCAGACCTCAATTATTTCTGCTCCCTCTTAATGTGTTGTGATGATTTTGCTGCTGAATGGACTGCAACTCCTTCTCTGGGTGTTACAGACCCTACAGAGAGAACCAGAGGTTATTAAATATTTTTCAGGTAACCAGTTTACAGACAATATTTTTATTTTTTTACATGGCCAAATTGCAAGGTACCTGACAGGTCCTATTCATTGGAAAAGTGGAAGATTTTAATCCTCAGCAGCAAACCTCAATGTGATAACTATTGGCAAAATTATTTTTGTTGTCCTTATCAGCACTTTGTCACTGAAAACAGTCCATTTACATAATTGCTGCTTCTTTATTACAAAAGTCACATTTTTTCTGCTGAAGACTTTGGCAGTAGCTGATCATTATAAGGTTCCTCACAGAACAAAGCTCCTTAGGGGGATATAGAAGGGAAGGAAGGAAGCAGTTTCAAGCCATTTTTCCTGAAAGGGATGATGGAAATGATTCCCTGGTGGAGGACACGGATCCCTGCCCTTTAGCAGAGGATTTCAGCTTTGCTTTTACAGATGAAGTTCTGCTGAGCTGGGAGGCACTAAATCAGAGAACCATAAAATCTCAGGATGGTTTGGGTTGGAAGGGACCTTTAAGATCATCTCATCCCACCCCCTGCCATGGGCAGGGACACCTCCCACCAGCCCAGGTTGCTCCAAGCCACGTCCAACCTGGTCTTGGACACTTCCATGGATGGAGAGCCCACAACCTTTCTCTGCAACCTGTCAGCAATGAGAGCCATGCAATTCTGCCTCCCATCCATCTGCCCCTTAAGGCAGCAATTCTGAAGCAGGAGAGCAATAGGAATGTTCCCAAATACGAGGAGCCCCTAAAGCTGGACGTGAGCGAGGAGAGGAGCAAGAACTCGGGCGAGATGTGTGTGCACAGAGCAGAGGCTGGGACGGCTGGGACCTGTTTGGCCAACTCATATCTTTGGTGAGAAATCCCAGGTCCTACAGGATTCCACATTTTGTAACAGAGCACCTTTTTTTTTACTGCAAATTGTCTCAAGAGCCCCCCAAACTCCTTGTCTCACTCCACAACAGTGTTTGTCTCAGCCCCTGAGAGAAACTTGTGCCAAGTGCTGGCATGGCCGGGGGAACCTGCCACCCTTGTCATCTACCCCGTGTGACATCACTGCCACACTTGGCACAGTAAGATGCCACCGGCATCATGTGAGAACTGTGGAGCAGCTGGAAGTCATTTATAGTGGCAATTCCTGGTGATGTGACATGACATGAACTGCACAAGCCCAAGGAAAGAGGAGGTGAGAACCATGGCACAGTCTGAGGGACTGAGCAAGGATTTCACGTGTGCTCAGCAGAAAAAGCAGTGGAGAAATAGCTCTGGAAATCTCCAGTATTCATGGAACCATAGAAATTCTTAGTTGAAAGGGACCTACAAGGCTCATCCAAGTCCAACTCCTGGCCCTGCACAGACACCCCAACAATCTCACCCTGTCCCTGAGAGTGTTAACCAAACACTCCCTGAGCTCTGGCAGCCTTGGGGCTGTGCCCACTGCCCTGGTCACATCAGGGATGTTCCTCACATCAGTCTCCTTCTGTTGCCCAGAGAGAATTATGTAGTACCAGGAAGTTACCCCACTAAAGGAAAAAAGAAAAAAACAGCTCCCAATTGGTGGTCTGTGCTTGAGATCTGCTGTTGTGGTGGATATTTGTGTCCATCAAAGGTGGAAGGCTGAGAGTCAGACCTACCTGTGCCCCATTACCTCCACAGCCCCCTGGGATTCTCCTGAGAAAGCTGCTCCACTTCTCAGTGCCAGAAAGCCTTTGGCATCACATCCACAGCCCAAATATGTGGGTTATTTACAGATGGGATTTACAAGGTATTCACCTGCACAGGGTTGTAGCAGGTTAAACCCTGGACCTGTATTTGCTGCCCAGCTCAAACACATCCCAGAATAACAGAATATCCTGAGCTGGAAGGGACCCACAAGGATCATCCAGTCCAACCCCTGGCCCTGCACAGACACCCCAACAATCCCACCTTGTCCCTTTGAGCTCTGGCAGCCTCGGGGCTGTGCCCACTGCCCTGGGGAGCCTAGGCAGTGCCCAACCAGCCTCTGGGGGAAGAAGCTTTGCCTGAGATCCAACCTGAGCCTGCCCTGACACAGCTCCAGCCATTCCCTGGCTGCTGTCCCTGGTCCCCCCAGAGCAGAGCTCAGTCCCTGCCCCTCCTCTGCCCCTGCCCAGGCAGTTGGAACTGCACTGAGCTCTCCCCTCAGTCTCCTCTGCTCCAGCTGAACACACCAAGTGCCCTCAGTGTCCTCACACGCCTTCAAATCAAGGCCCTTCCCCATCTCTGTGTCCCTCCTTTGGACACTCTCCAATGGCTCAATATCTTCCTTACATTTTGTCACCCAAAATAGCCCCAATATTCCAGGTGAAGCCACACCATTCAACCTGAATTACAGGATGTTATTTTCCTGGGAAACATTGCTGCTCCCTGATTTGCACTGGTTTATCTCTTAAACAATGGCCTTTCTCAAACAAGCAGCCAAAATTCCACTTGGACTTGTCTCCTGCTGTTCCTGCACAGTCAGGGCCAAGTGTCTTCCTGCAGCCTTCTGGCAATGCCCAGACAGAGCATTTCCCCCTTTATTTTATGCTGAGCTCTCTCAGGGTGTCAATGATTAGACAGAGGTGGAAGCATGGAAAGCTTGGTTGGAAAGGACCATTGTTGGTCTCCATCCCGGCTTCTCAGCATAAAGGGGACTATTTCCAAACAGCAGGTCAACCTTCAAGATGTGAAGTGCTTCCACCCCCTGGAGCACTGTCCCAGTGCTGCACCAGCTCCCTGGGAAAGGTTTTCCTAAAATCCAATCTGAAGATCCCAGTCTGGGGATGTCAACTCACCACCTTCCACTTCTTGGTTTAGTCACAAAATCGTTAAGGTTGGAAAAGACCTTTGAGATCATCGAGTCCAACCATCAAATATTTAGTTCTGCTGCAGCAGCTTTGTAAGTGGTTCTCAAGTATTTGCAGGCTGCAGGGACAGCAGTGCAATGGAAACCAGAGATGTTCTGAATTTCTCCCCAGAACAACCTCTCCCCAGGTGTGCTGAGGACTCAGCACACAGCTCACTCAGCTGGAACTGGGGATCAGAGACAGAAAACTCCTGGTCCACCTCACTCAGAGGGTTCTTGGTGAAAAAGATCCTAATTCCTAGATCAGAACAGTGGCATTTGCTTCAGACATCACCACAATGTCTATCAGCAGACACTGAGGCAGTGATTGTCACATCCCCAAGGTGTCCTCCTCCAAACATGGCACTGTGTGTTGCCAAAATTATCTCCTTCCCTGGGGATTCCTTTGTGTTTAAAGGTTTCTCTTGATGCTGCATTTCTTAAAAAAAAAAAAAAATAAAAGAAAGAAAAAGAAAAAAAAAAAGGCTTTAAAGTCTCATTTTGACTTGTTTGAACCTAAATTAGATTCATTTCATGTTGAGATGGGCTCAGTGGAAGAGTCTATTAAAAAATTAGGAGCAAAAGGAAACATCTGAATCGCAAGTGCAGCACGAAAGGACGAAGGCTCCTGTCAGAGCCCTGATAGAAAGGACAATGCTGGGCTTCATTGTCACAGGCAGATAATTGAAAATAGCATTGAGTCATGTCACCACTGAGCTCCAGAGCTGAGAGAAAGTTCAGAAGGGCTTGATTTTCGTAGCAAATTATTTTCATTGTTGGAAAAACTGCTTGAACAGAAATTTGATCTTCCTTTAGAAATACTAAAAGCTTTAGAATGCCATACAAACCTGCTCCACAAATGGGGATTTCAGAGGCTTCCTTTCTCTTTTACACATTCTCTCTGAGTAGAGCAGACAGAATTTGGTCTTATTAGGAAAAATCCATGTATTTAGGGAAAAAAACTCCCAACCATATTCGTTGATACTGCAACAGCAACAATGTCATTGTTGAAATGCTTCTTCTCAATAAATCTGCCATGTTCTACATGTCTCTGTCCTATTCATCATCACTGCAAGGAATTAAAACAATGCCAGGTCATATTTAGTTATAAGGCTGACAAAAACCGTGTGGTGGCCACCCCTGACAGGAGGGTTGTCTAATCATCCCTTCCCAAACCATCCCTTCCCAAACCATCCCTTCCCAAATCATCCCTTCCCAAATCATCCCTTCCCAAACCATCCCCTCCCTGCTGGTCCCTGGAGAGGCAGCAGAGCCTGTGCCCTTCTCACAGCCCATGGCATTGTTTGCTCCTTTTCCCTGAACTGCCCGTGAAGGTGCAAGAAACTGGGATATTTCAATCACAGAATCCTGGGATGGTTTGGGTTGGAAGGGACATTAAAGCCCATCTTGTTCCACCCATGCCATGGGCAGGGACACCTCCCACTAGCCCAGGTTGCTCCAAACCCCTTCCAACCTGGCCTTGGACACCTCCTTTGACACCCCCACGTCTGTTCCAGCTGCCTTGTACCCCTGAGGAATCTCCATGGACCACAAATGGAACCCCAGGAGCAGCTGATCAGAGGAGTTGAAGGGAGCAGACACCTCATCCTCACCCCAGGTTCTGTTATTCACCCTGAAATACCGGCCCTTGCCTCTGTGGGTGTGGGGAACCCAGCTGGGACCTGACTCAAAACCAGTGTCCCTTGTCCTCTTTCCCACCTGGGAGCCTCCTCAAAGAATAGCTGAGAGAAATGCTTCAAAATCCGTTTCCCCTCCAGTATGAAAAATTTCCCAGAAAAAAATTTTTTAAATCAATACGGTTTTGTGAGAAACATTAAAAATAAATTAAAACTTCATCCTGGTCACTCTGTATGAAAAGTTTCTTCTTTTAATAGTATTAACTATTAGTAATTGCTGGTAAGTTTATTACTAACATCACTTATTAGTACTTAGTATTGCTACTTATTTTTATGGCATTACTATCAGTGGGAATGAAAAAGATATTTTTCATATTTTAAAAAGTACTTTTTTCCGCTTTAAAGTACAACCTTTTCCAGTTCAGAACTTTTACACTTCCAAATCAATTATGAGACAGTTCTTCCATCTGTTCTGTTTCTGTTCTCACCTGTCCCCACTTTTTCTGTCATTTCTAAATGGAAAAGAACACAGACAGAGAAATAAGGACTTTATTTCATTTCCTCTTTTCCAGAGGATGACTCCCAGTTTCCAGGTTCTTGGTTTATGGAGGTAAAGAGGAACCAAACCTCAACATGAAATCAGGTAGAACTTTGCTTTAATTTTAGTCTTTAGGTTTTTCTCGGATAAAAAACAAACAAACAAACAAAAAACAAAATACACCAAAAGAACAAGTCTTTGTGCTTTTAAAAAGCAATCCCAGATTGTTTTGTCTAAAAAAGTTGATTTCTTATTTTTCTGACTCGTCTTACTAATAAGCATCCAGTCACAGCAAAACATGGGATAGCCCATCCCCAGAAGTGTCCAAGGCCAGGCTGGATGGGGTTTGGAGCAACCTGGGCTGGTGGAAGGTGTCCCTGCCCATGGCAGGGGGTGTAATGGGATGAGCTTTAAGGAACCTTTCAACCCAAACCATTCCATGATTCCATAACTCTAAAACCTGGCACCACAGCACTCCTTCAGCAACACCCTGATGCCCATCCCCTGCCTGTCCTCCCTGCTCCACTCCTGCCATCGTTCCTTGTCCTCTGACAGACACCAGGAGTGCAGAGTTCCCTTCACAGAACATGTTGAGTTGGAAGGGACCCACAGGGATCATCCAGTCCAACCCCTGGCCCTGCACAGGCCCAGCCCCAAGAGTCACCCCCTGTGCCCCAGAGGATCACCCAAACCCTCCTGGAGCTCTGGCAGCCTTGGGGCTGTGCCCACTGCCCTGGGGAGCCTGGGCAGTGCCCAACCAGCCTCTGGGGGAAGAACCTTTGCCTGAGATCCAACCTGAGCCTGCCCTGACACAGCTCCAGCCATTCCCTGGCTGCTGTCCCTGCTCCCCCCAGAGCAGAGCTCAGTCCCTGCCCCTCCTCTGCCCCTGCCCAGGCAGTTGGAACTGCACTGAGCTCTCCCCTCAGTCTCCTCTGCTCCAGCTGAACACACCAAGTGCCCTCAGTGTCCTCACACGCCTTCAAATCAAGGCCCTTCCCCATCCTTGTGTCCCTCCTTTGGACACTCTCCAATGGCTCAATCCCTTCCTTCCATTGTGTCCCCCCAAACTGCCCCAATGTTGAGGTGAGGCCACCCCAGGGCAGAGCAGAGCGGGACAATCCCCTCCCTGATGCCCCAGGACAGGGATGTCCCTCCTGGCTGCCAGGGCACTGCTGACTCAGGGACAGCTGGTACCCACCAGGTCCCCAGAGCTGCAGAGACAAAGCCTGGCCCCTCGCTGGGCTGTGCACTCCTCCCCAGGGCTCACAGAGAAAAAAACAACTGCAGAAATGCTGTGAGAGCTGCAGTGGCAGCTCCTCTCCTGTTGTGCTGAGCACACACCTCGCTCTCTGCATGGCCTTTGTTCAGCTGATCATTTTGCCACAGGTCTCACCTGTAGAGAAGGTTAATCACCTGGAGGAAGCACCTCCCGCCCCACGGGGGAAGCAGAGCTGTCCCTGTGGTGACCCCAGAGCCATCAGAGCTGTGCTGCAGTCGTGTCCCTCCTCTCACTCCTCACCTACTGCAAGGAGAGAACAGCTGTGTTTTCATGCCATCTCTTGGGGCTCTTCTATATCTCACGGAATATTGTCGCGGAGAGACACATTACTTTGTTTACAGCGCTCTGTTTACCGAATATGTTCTCGATTTAGGTTTTTTATTATGATATTTTATTTTTATTGCTCTCCCCGTGATCTGTTTGTTTGCATTAACTTGATTCTAAGGTTTCATAATCTGATTATGGGGAGCAAGGCTCAGGAAGAAGTTATAAACCCTCACAGGGTAGCAACATACCTGCATTTCTGAGCACGGGCTGCGTTCGCTCCCTGAGCCTCAACTTCTTTCTTTCCCAGGGCCTTTCCTTGAGAGAAAAGACAGCTCATGAACCCATGGACAGCTGGACACTGAAAAGGGACATAAAGGTAACACAAGAAGGACTGAGGACTTGTTCCTTATCTTTCAGGGTGTTCCATGGCCATGCCCAGTGACCCAGGACCTGACTGTCTGTGAGTGCTCATGGATAACAGGTCCATGGATTGGTGGGTCAGAGTGGAGTGGGTGGAAATGGCTCTGCCTGGCTGTGAGTGACAGAGATTCTCCAGTCTCTTGCTGTTTGGGAATGAAATCAGTTTTATGCTCAGCAAAATCACACTGCTCTCCAACAGTCACACACTTTCACGGGCTGCCAAACTGGTTTCACCTCTGCTCAGTGATATGGGGCCAATACCCCTCATCCCATGGTCTTGTCTTTGTTTTGTACAGAACATGGAGGTAAGAGGTTTCTTTCTTTTCAATATATCCAAAGAATAGCTTTAGGTCTCCTATTTTCTTGGAGGAGGAGACTTTGGTGCAGTTTCAGGTTCAGAAAATGGAGCTTCTTGTTCAGTTTTGTGCAACATAAGAGAGATCTGAAGCTACACCCTCTAAAGAGGGTGTCGAAAGGAGGCTACATTTCAGGTTTGGAGGGGAAGCTGAAATGGCGGGCTTCTTGTTCAGTTTTGTGCAACATAAGAGAGATCTGAAGCTACACCCTCTAAAGAGGGTGTCGAAAGGAGGCTACGAATATGGTTAAGGGTTTGGAGGGGAAGCTGAGAGTGCGGGCACTTGGTGTGTTCAGCTGGAGCAGAGGAGACTGAGGGGAGACCTCAGTGCAGTTCCAACTGCCTGGGCAGGGGCAGAGGAGGGGCAGGGACTGAGCTCTGCTCTGGGGGGAGCAGGAACAGCAGCCAGGGAATGGCTGGAGCTGTGTCAGGGCAGGCTCAGGTTGGATCTCAGGCAAAGGTTCTTCCCCCAGAGGCTGGTTGGGCACTGCCCAGGCTCCCCAGGGCAGTGGGCACAGCCCCAAGGCTGCCAGAGCTCCAGGAGGGTTTGGATGATGCTCTGGGGCACAGGGGGTGACTCTTGGGGCTGGGCCTGTGCAGGGCTGAGGGTTGGACTGGATGATCCTTGGGGGTCCCTTCTCACTCAGGAAATCCTGTGGTTCTGTGGCTCCAAGGAATCCCCAGGTGCTGATCACCAGAAGCAGGGAGGGTATCACAGCTGAGTTTGTTCCCTACTCGTTCTGCTTTTTGTCCTCCAAGTGTTTGCTCAGGGTAATCAGGTTCTGGAGTGAGCTCAGCTCAGGCAGGTTGTCTCCCCCTCATCCCAGTGCCAACACGTGCCCTGAGCTGTGGCAAGAGGGAGCTGGCAGAGAGAAAGGCATTTGCATCTTTCATTAGTGCATCACGTTTACCTTCAGCAACTTTTCTTTGCCTAATGGGATACAAGCAGGTAAAGAGCTCAATAATTCTCTTTTTCACTCGTGCCAGCAACTGGCAAATTGCAGGAAACATGAGCCTGGAGCCAGATGTTAGCCAGGAAATAAATTTGCCCTTGAGCAAGAGGACTTCCAGCCATTATGTTCAACTCTGAACATGCATCAGAATGATGCATGAAATAATGTCATTAGGTCTTTTTCTGGCAATTTTCTCACAAAAAATCGAGGGAGGTGTTGACCGAATTCTCAAATATCCCAGAGCTTTTATTACAAATAACAAGACTTGCAAATTTGCACGTGCACCTTGTAAAATGAGCTGTCTCAGGGTCAACTCATTCAGGGCTTCATCCTCCATCTGTTGGAGAGTTTCAAAGGGATGTAGATGCCTAAAAAAGCAGATATATGATGGAGTTTCTGTAAGCTCACAGTCTCTGTAACTCAGAAAACTGCCTACTAGAGTTGGTTGGGACAGAACTTCCTGAGTGATGGAAGTGGAGTTTTTTTACAATTTTCTGAGCTCCAGGAACTTATGTTTGAGTGTCTGCTCCGCAGCCCAGAAAATGTTTGTCTCCCAGAGGTAACACTTTTCTCTCTGAGAAGACCTAAAGTGGAAGCTGCAATTCCTTTTGGATAAACAGAGCTCTCCAAAAGCACGTGGTTCATCCAGGCAGGGGAGGTGAAGGTGACTGTCCTCTGTACTCTGCAGTGGGGTGGCCTCACCTCAAGTCCTGGGGCACTTTGGGTACCACAATATAAGATGTAAAGCTGTTGCAGAATGTCCAAAGGAGGGACACGAGGATGGTGAAGGGTCTGGAGGGGAAGCTGAGGGTGAGGGCACTGGGTCTGTTCAGCTGGAGAAGAGGAGACTGAGGGCAGAGCTCACCAGGGGCTGCAGCTCCTTCCCTGGGAGGGGCAGCTCCGATCTCTGCTCTGTGTGACCAGGGACAGGTCCCAGCTGGAGCTGTGTCAGGGCAGGCTCAGGTTGGATCTCAGGCAAAGCTTCTTCCCCCAGAGGCTGGTTGGGCACTGCCCAGGCTCCCCAGGGCAGTGGGCACAGCCCAAGGCTGCCAGAGCTCCAGGAGGGTTTGGACAACGCTCTGAGGGACAGGGTGGGATTGTTGGGGTGTCTGTGCAGGGCCAGGGGTTGGACTGGATGATCCTTGTGGGTCCCTCCCAAGTCAGGATATTCCATGATTCTGTGATCTGTGCTGATTCCAGGTTTGATCAGCATAGTGCTGACCTTTAGTGATGCTGGTGAGTAGAGGAAAATCATGGCTTGTCCTTCTGAGATCTGTCATCTCCCCAGACTTGCTGAAATGGCTGTGCCACAAGAGACTCTGCACCTACTGCAAAACAGGGTGAGATGGAGGATGGAGGGGGTTAAACTAGAGAACAGAGGAACTGTGGGAATCACCGTCCTTGGAGTTATGACAGCATTGACTGGGCAAGACCTTGAGCAACCTGATGTGACTTTGAAACTGACCCTGCCCTGAGAGGAGGGTCAGACCAGACAGCCTCCAGAGGTCCCTTCCAACATGAATTATTTTGCTTTTATGAAAAGCAAAAAGACCCACCAGGTCTGCAGCACCAGAGGCAGAAGTCTTGCTGCATTTTTCATAGGAATATCAACCTGCTTATGTGGACTTGGGGCAAAAGGCCCCAAAAGCATCAGGAAAAGAGTGAAGCAGGCACAGAAGTTCCTGTCAGAGGAGGAATGAGCTGATCAAGGCAGCCAGCTCAGAAAATCATTCCTTTCCTGTTCTTCCACCAAGGCAAAAAGACCATCCATGTAGCTGAACACTGCACATCCCTCTGAACCACAGTGTTGGATGTGCTGCTCCATTCTCATCTTCCTTTTGATTGTTGACATCTCTGGTAATTGCTGAGACATCGTTTTCAGCAGAGGATGAACAAACAAGTTTCAAAGCCCGTGTGCTTGGTGCCAGCAGCAGCTGCTGCTCAGACAAGAGATCCCAAGTTCAGCCCTCTGTGCTTTTCTACTGGAGAAATATTCTTAGGCATTCCCTCCTGCCCAAGCACTGGATGCTGGTGCCAAATCACTTATTTGATCCTGGGTCAGCCTTTAAATATGAACTTCTTGAGCACCCGAAAAAGCACTGCTCTGGCTTCCTTAGCTGGTGTATCCCATCCCTTTCTCACTGAGGCAGTGACAGGGGAATTCAGACCAGACTTGAGCATCCTGTCCAACTCTATCAAAAAGGCAGGGCCAACCCCCAAATTTTTCTTTTTTCACTAGCAGAGACCACTAAAGTGTTGTGGGGGGGGGGGGGAAAGCTTTTTGTTAAAAATCACTTTCTGAAAAATGATTTTTGAGGGAATATTAAACATACTCCAAATTGTATATTTTTAAATGTTATAAATCTTTTTATTCCACCTTGGTGCCTTGTGTCAAAACCAACAATTTTTGCCTATGCACATCTTTCTTTGAAGCAAGAAAAAAGGATTTTCCCCAATTTTGTGCAGTATTCATGGTAAGATTGTTGTAAAAATACGGTGGCAGATGTGAGGAGCACAAAAATAAGGTCTGGTTGGCAAAGTGGAAACAGAGTTATCATTTCATATTTCTGGGATGAAATGTTTTGTGATATTTATCAGGTGAGTGAGGGCAGATGGATAAGGAGCAGCTTGTGCCTCACGTGGAACGCTGAGGAAGGAAACTGAGTCTGCTAATTTTGGGATTCCTCTGGCTTGGTGGTTCCCACCACGATGCAGATGAGCTGGGAGTGCTGCTGGAGTGTTGGGTGGGTTCAGAGGGTCAGCCCTGGGGACCAACTTGCTTCTCCAGAAGCAGAACCAGTAACCAGGAGGCATCACCGAGAACGTTCCCAGCAGAGTCAGTTCATTTTTAACCAGCACTCCCAGGAAGCCCCTGGAACCACACACGGGGTCTGATCAGGGGCTTCCAGTGACTCTCAGGCCGTTACCAGGCCCGTTTCATTCCAGGGCTTTTACACATCTCCAGGGATGGTGATTCCCCTCTACTGTGGGCAGCTGTGCCAGGGCTGCACAGCCCTTCTGGGGGAGGGATTTCCCCTGACCAACCTGACCCTCCCCTGGCACAGCTGGAGGCCGTTCCCTCTCCTCCTGTCCCTTGTTCCCTGGGAGCAGAGCCCGACCCCCCCCCGGCTCCCCCCTCCTGTCAGGGAGTTGCAGAGCCAGAAGGTCCCCCCTGAGCCTCCTTTTCTCCAGGCTGAGCCCCCCCAGCTCCCTCAGCTGCTCCTGCTGCTCCAGCCCCTTCCCAGCTCCGTTCCCTTCCCTGCACACGCTCCAGCCCCTCCTTGTGGGGCCTGGGGCCATGGGTTAGTGATGGACCTGGCAGTGCTGGCTTCACACTCAGACCTGATGATCTCAAAGGCCTTTTCCAGCCTTAACAATTCTGTGATTCCATGACCCAGTGATCCAGAGGGGGCTGTGGACAGGCAGCAAAAGGAGCTGCCAACAAGGCCCTGTGACACAAGACCAAAGGTGCCGTGTGGTTGCTGGGTCTCAGAAATGACCACTATCCTAAAAATCACTTTCCAGCCCCCCTGAGGATCTTGACTTTCTTGGGTTTCTACATTTGAGGCCCCCGTGTGAAATATTTCCTGTGCTCAGCCCTCCCCCTGCTCTCCACTCTGCTCTGGGGGGGGGTCTCTGCTCTGGGGTGGGTGGTCTGGTGTCATCTGTGGGTCTCTGAGGGTCTCTGTCCTGTGTTATCTGTGCCAAGAGCAGAATTTGGCCCAGAACTGGCACACCCTGGGCTGTGCTTGTGCTTTCCAGTAATTCCTTTCATGCTGTGATGGGATCACACCCCACAGATTTGCATCCAGCAATTCCATCCTACTGCACATTGCAACTACTCACACAGGCAATATTTGGGTATTTGCAGCCCTTCTACTGCTGCCTGTGCTGTAATTGCTGCAAAGTCTTCCTGATAGTCTTGGAAATGAGGGAGAGATCAAAGACACACAAGTGCTTATATCACATTGTAAGATAACAACCCCCTACACTTCAGCACTGAAAGGGGCTTCAGCTCTCGTGCAATTGTGCTGTTTGCAAGCACTTTTGCTGATTTTTTGTGGCCTTTTTGGAGGGCAGGAGGAGGAGAAAGAAGGGGTTGAGCATTGCTGGAAAGCATTTTAATCCACAGCCACAACTGGTACTAGTGCTAGGCCCTGATGAGACTGCTCTGGCCAGTTCCTTAGGTCAGGAGTGCCTGTTGACCAGCTTTGCTTCTTGGCACACCCAAATTACATGTTTTCAGTGTTCAGTAAGAAGATTTATGGCCTTATCTGCTGCAGTTCTCTTAAATATATCTTAAAACCCTCCCATAACTAAAAAAACAACCAAACCAAACAAATAAAACCCCAAACAAACCCAGCTAAAAATTGAAGGGTTTATGAACTTCCCTTCTGTTAATATCTGATTAGTGAGAGACACCTCTGCCTGAGTTCAGGTGCAAATGAGACCATGTGCTGAAGTCAGTAATACAGACTTTATTGAACAGTAAATATGAGGTAGAGAGAGAGAAAGAAACAGAAAAGAGAGAGAGATCAAACAGATCATCACCACTCCTGGATCCAGCAGTGTCCCATTGGTCCTTCTTCACCCTGGGCTTCTCGGTAGGGGGACCCAGAGTTGTTCAAAACTTTTCACCATTTTTACAGTTTTTGCAAACAAAGGAATTAATGCTCATTGGCTACACAGTTCTCTATTCTATTGGTTAAATGATTCCCTCATTTCTAATGCCAATGACCACGCTCAGTCTTTCTTTTCTCTTGGTGGGTTTCTTGTCCTGAGCTAGCTGGTCATGAGTTGGTGGGTTGTGATCTCCCCCTGCCAGAATTCCCTTCTCCCCAGATTTCAGCACAGTTGCTGGGTTGGCTTTCCTTGTGGATTCTTTGTGTCCATTCTCAGTGACCCACTGTTCTCCCCCAGCTTTGTTAACCTCCCCGTAGGGCTGAGATAACACCCGGACAATCGTCCCACCCTGCCCTTACCTACAGTCCAAGTTCCAGGGGTACAGGGAGGAATATTTTGGGGGGCTTTCGGTGCTCGCTGGTGGTCACAGGTGCACCTGTGGCATAACTTGGGGTGGGCTTTGTTTGACTGCTATAGGAGCAGTTGCTTCTTTACACAGCTTGTCACAGTGGGAATTTTTGTGGGGATGCATTTTCCAGAATGGGCTGACCAGATCTCAGTTTCACCAGGAGTGAGCACTGTCCTCACTCCATTCTGGGCTCATCTCACAGCAAAGTCCTTCTGTGGCCTTAGCAGTGTTTGAAACAGGAAACAGGGGAGTCCAGATCCTTTGGAGTGGTCTCTGCTGGCTGTGGTACCACAAGGTATGAGCAGAAGAAACCTACAGGTAAAACTGTCTTCTTTACTTAAACACAGCCTAAGACAAAGCTTTGCAAACCTGTGAGATGCCAATGCTCCTGCCTGCTATCAGGCTGATTTTAATCTTGAGAACCAAAATATTGCAGACAGTAAAAAGACCCCAGTTCCTCTCCTAGAGCTCCTCCTAGTTCTGAGAACCCAGAAGGAAAACACACACAGCAGGGACTATAATTAGAAAGGAACATTACAAGAGAAGGAGTGAAAATTGCTCTGTCAGCCTCAGTTCTGATTTGGCTGAATCTACTTTCTCCATAATGTGCTTTGTCAGAAATACTCCACTGGGCCTCTAATGGCTGTGGAGCCTAATCCTGATAACAGCCAATGCCCTCCCTGGGAGCTGGGCTGAAATGAGAGGTTTCAGTGTTACCTGTAATAGGAAAACGAGCTCCCATTACCTGGGAACTGTCCTGCAATGAAGCAAACCCCACCACCAGCAGGGAAACCAAGAGACACTCAATTCTATTTTTTCTGATGAGGCCATAACATTCCTCTTCTGTCACTGGGGCTTGTTAAACAGGCACTTTTCAAAAGAGCCACTCCATCTGTGGTCAAAAATGCACACGGGAAAAATCCTGTTTTCCATCTTCTCCTCCAACAGAAGAATGAAAAAAACTTCCTTGCTTTTCTGCGTCACCGGGAGAAATTCCTGAGGAAAATCTGCATGGATGAGCCCCAGGGTTTGTGTTCTAATGAGGCATCAAACAGGATGTGGATGTTCCATGGAGCAAGTGGCCAGTAGAACTGTGGCCTTTCCATGGATGTTCCTCTCAGCATGGACACCAGCCATGGATCAGGGATGTACAGCCAGGCACACATTCTCTGCCCACTGTACTTTTTCCCCACTTTGCAGATGTTTTATGGCTGGCTATTCCCTTTTGCATGAGTCAGAAATTCGAGGTGATTCCCTGGAGCTGTGGTGGCCAGCTGGGCCCTGGCAGCAACGCTTTCAATGGTTGGAGCAGCGTCTACACAGTTAACTGAGTTATTCTTGAATTTTTTAACAAAAATCTCCATATCTGCTGCTGCTGCAGAGGATCCCATTGTTTACAGTGTTTTGTTCCTCCTGTACCTGCAGATATATTTCACTTAATGAAGACAATCACTGTCCTTACCTCCCAACATCATAACCTCAGGTTTCTGTTGTGAGGCTTTGTCTGTGATTGCTTTTTGGACCCGCTGAGAGTGTCTTTGTTGGTTTATGGATTATATATCTGGGCTGTATTTCTCCATATTTTCATTACTGTGTCTGTTGAATTTGTGGAGTGTGGCTTCTTCCTCCAGCTCTCCAAGAACATCATTACATTCCCATGGGTGGTGCTTAATGAAAAGACTTCACAGCTTAATTTAGTGCCAACAGTATTTGTCTTAAGGTTTTGAAGGTGGTGAGATCAAATCCAGGAGGAGTTCTATTTTTATTAAAAAATAACTCTGGTTTCTTATTCTGTGCATGTCAAATGGATCAAAACAGTAGCACTTAATTATCTTTATCTACCCCTTCACTCTTCTTAGCATTATTTAAATTCTTCCTGTTAAAGATGCAAAACCTAAACTTCAGCAGGTGCTCGATCTTTCAACCCTTATTTATGTGAAAATTTTATTGAAATCAGCATCCCTGGAATTTTTCTGGCAATGGGTTTCACTGTCACTGGGTCTGATCAACTCCTCCACGGGTGCAGTGGGGATTCTCACCCACATGCTCTTCCCTGGTGATACCCAGAGTGATGTCAGTGGGCAGCTGGCCCTGAGTCAGCAGTGCCCTGGCAGCCAGGAGGGACATCCCTGTCCTGGGGCATCAGGGAGGGGATTGTCCCGCTCTGCTCTGCCCTGGGGTGGCCTCACCTCAACACTGGGGCAGTTTGGGGGGACACAATGTCAGGGAGATATTGAGCCATTGGAGAGTGTCCAAAGGACGGACACAAGGATGGGGAAGGGCCTTGATTTGAAGGCGTGTGAGGACACTGAGGGCACTTGGTGTGTTCAGCTGGAGCAGAGGAGACTGAGGGGAGAGCTCAGTGCAGTTCAACTGCCTGGGCAGGGGCAGAGGAGGGGCAGGGACTGAGCTCTGCTCTGGGGGGACCAGGGACAGCAGCCAGGGAATGGCTGGAGCTGTGTCAGGGCAGGCTCAGGTTGGATCTCAGGCAAAGGTTCTTCCCCCAGAGGCTGGTTGGGCACTGCCCAGGCTCCCCAGGGCAGTGGGCACAGCCCCAAGGCTGCCAGAGCTCCAGGAGGGTTTGGATGATGCTCTGGGGCACAGGGGGTGACTCTTGGGGCTGGGCCTGTGCAGGGCCAGGGGTTGGACTGGATGATCCTTGTGGGTCCCTTCCAGCTCAGCATATTCTGGGATTCTGTGATCAGAGGAGCAAAATATTTTGCCTCCCAAAAGCCCTTGGGTTTCACTGACAGTGAATACATGAGTGTTCAGAGGGGACAATCCCTTGTGTCCCATCAGACCATGCACGTTTCTGGCCAGACAATCCAAAGTCACAGCAGTGGGTGGAGTTTTCACCTGCACCCACCCGTGGGTTCCTCGTGCTGCTGGGGCAGAAGGCAGTTTTTCAGCTGAGCTGTGTTTTGTCTCCTCCTGAGGTTTCCCTTGTGTCATTCCAGGCGTGTCCACCCTTCCAGGCAGAGCAACACACACCAACAGGTGCTTATTGACTGGGGCACTATTGAGCTACCAATAAACTCCTCAGTGCCCTGACTGAGTAAGGGAATGAATTATTGAGAGAGGCCGTGGTGTAATGAGGGAGGGAGGAGCTGGTCCCTCTGACTCACACTGGCATTCCTGCTGGAATTCCTGCTGCAGCTCCAGCTCATCAAAGAGATGCAGGGAGGAGCTGCTGCTCCCACTCCAGTGCCAATGGTGGTGATGGGGCTGCAGAGGCAGAAGTGAGAAGGAGCCCTAATTACCAGACACACAATCCCAGAATCATTAAAGGGGGATGAGGTTAATCTGCTGATTGCTGGGAGCTGAACACAACCTGCCAGGGGCTCTCCCAGGTCTCTGCCCTTTTCCAGTGAAAGCAGAAGTTTTTGTGAAATGCCAGGACTGGCGATGGGAAGCGAACTTTGCCTCCAAGTGCTCCCCAAACAGCAATGAGACTTAAAAGGATTATTGACCTGAAGGCAGGAGAGATGATTTGTAAGTGATCAGGAAAGTCAATGAGCCACAAATCATTTCAGAGTCCGTGTCCTCTGCCTGGGCTGGCTCTGACACCCCAAAGTGAGAACTCCTCTTCTGGATGTGTCCCTGAAGACTGCCAGGTGGACTGAGAGGTGACAGTGAGCACTTTGATTTATTGGAATTTCTCATATAAGTCCACAAGTTTCACATGGAGCAAGGGTTGAAGAATTATTTCTCTCCAAAAAGAATGTTCTGCAAAGTGTTGGTCATGATTGCAGCCCCAGCTCTTCACTTTTTCTCCTGTCTTGGCTGGAAGGTGCATAAATTACCCAGTTGTTTCTGGGTGTTTGAGCCAGTGGGTGTTCAAACTTTATCTGGCTTTGCAGGAATATTTTGCAACCTCGTGATAGAACTCCCATCAGTTCCCTTCCCATTGGAGCTCCTCTAACTCTTTGCAGGAGTGTAACCAACTGTTTTGCACCAACTGTTTTCAGCTCGTGGCTGTGTCCAAACGTCGAGAAGCACAAAGATATTCTCCTGACATATACAGAAATACTTAAAAAATGAAATGTTTTCATTACAGCAAGAAGCAGCTTGTGTGATTCCTGCAATGCTGTCATTTCATCTTCCCCAAACCAAGAAATAACAGGAAAAAAAATTCATCTCCTAATTAGAATCCAGTCAAAATTCTTGTAGCTGTTTCTATAGGAAAGATTCAGCTAAAATTTGTCCCCTTCAGTTATTTTTTTCTATCACCTCCCCTCCACTGATGACAACGTTCTTTGCTCAGATACCTCTCAAACAGCCTGGATGCCTTTGAAAGATTTTGAAGTGGAGATGGAGGGTTAATTTCACCTAAATTTAAATCTGTTCTGATATAAAATGTAATCTCCTGTCATCAGCAGCTCCCATAAATGCTACTTTGCTAAAATGCCCAGTTTCCAAGCTGTGCTTTGATATACAGTTTATCCATTCACTGCTCCTTTTTGATTGGTAGTAAAGGCTTTTATTAAGGATGACAGAAATGTTTTATCCACCATCATAAACAGGGTTTTATTAAAAAGAAAAAAAAAAAAAAAAAAACCAGAAAGGGTAGGAATGAGAAAAATGCAGGTTCCCAGTCCTGTTTTCATAACTTATTGGGGAAGACTTTCTAGCTGAGTCAGCTGCTGAGTTGCCATGTTTTTATCTGAAGGATGCAAATGTAAGTGATTCTGGGCTGGAACTGTTCAGGCTCTGGGGTGCCCACAATTCCTGTCTGAAGGCTCAGTGCTGTGGAGAGAAACAGGCAGTTTATTAATTTGTCCTACAGAGAATGCAAGAGCAGGTGCTGCTGCCCTGCACCCCGACCTTCTTTGGAATGCTCTGCATTGATCCTTTTGGGTTTCTCTCTCTCAAAAAAAAAAAAAAAAAAAAGGTATTTCCTTTTTTTTAAGCTCTCCTGTGAATTTGCTCTTTCAGGACTCACATTAATTGAGGTCTTGCAGCAAGAGGTCCTGGTCCCCGGGATTACCATGGACCCTTCCAAGAAACCAAGAGACAGAGAACAAGTACACGTTTCAGGACCCATGAAACTTCCACATTCTGCTGAGCTTTTCCTGGTACTCCCTACATAACTCATAGAGCCACAGAATGCTTTGGGTTGGAGGGGACTTTAAAGACCATCTAATTCCACCCCCTGCCATGGGCAGGGATACCTTCCACTAGCCCAGGTTGCTCCAAGCTCTGTCCAACCTGGCCTTGGACACTTTTGGGGGTGGAGGCTCCACAAATCTCTAGGGACATCCTGTTCCTGTGCTGCACCATCCTTGTAGCAAAGAATTCCTTCCTAATGTCCAGTCTCAATCTGCCCTCCTTCAGGCACCTCCTCGTGCTAACTTTTTCAGAAGGACTCTTTGGGATGAGCCCCAGGGAATATGGGATAAAGTCCACCAAAGAACTGTGTTCAGATGGCTCCTCAGGGGATGAGATTGGAGCTGCTGGTGTCTATCCATAAACCTTCATGCTGCCCAGTGCCCCTCAGCTCTAGTCCTTAGCTGGCTCACTGAAGTCTGCTGGGATTCCTAAAAGTGCTCAGGAGACCCCAGAGAAGCCGAGAGACCTGCCCACCACAGAACCATGGAATCACTGAGTTTGGAAAAGACCTTTAAGATCATCAAGTCCAACTGCCAACTCAGCACCACCACCACCATGTTCCCCACTAACCCATGTCCCCAAGTGCCCCACGATTTTTGAACCCTTGCAGGGATGGTGACTCCACCACCTCCCTGGGCAGCTGTGCCAGTGCATGACAACCCTTTCAGCGAAGAAATTTTTCCTAACATCGAATTTAAGCCTCTAGTGGTGCAACTTGAGGCCATTCCCTCTCCTCCTGTCCTTTGTTCCCTGGGAGCAGAGCCCGACCCCCCCCGGCTCCCCCCTCCTGTCAGGGGGTTGCAGAGCCAGAAGGTCCCCCCTGAGCCTCCTTTGCTCCAGGCTGAGCCCCCCCAGCTCCCTCAGCCCCTCCTGCTGCTCCAGCCCCTTCCCAGCTCCGTTCCCTTCCCTGCACACGCTCCAGCCCCTCAGTGTCTCTTGTCTGAGGGGCCCAGAAGTGCCCCCAGGGCTGGAGGTGCCCCAGCAGTGCCAGCACAGGGGGTTGTTCAGACAAACATCTCAACATCTCAACACAACAACCAAGCTCAGCACTCACAAAAAAGCAACTCATCTTCCCAAAACAACCCTTTCCTGAGGTCTCCTCCCATTTGAAGGAAGGATAGTTTGTTTTATGACTGCAGGTATTTGGACTGAATCCCACCAAAAGCTTTAGCACAGGCCCTGCCCATCTGTCAGAGCATCGCTGGGCTGAGCCCTGACATTGTGCTGTACTTTGCATATTGATCCAGATCCAGCACATCCCTGGATCTCCTGAGGAGGTAAACGTGTGGCAGCTCCTGCCCTGCAAAGTGCTGTGGTTGGTTTAGAGCCACCAGGCCTCCAGAGCCCCTGCAAATCTCCAGTGGAGAGAAACAAAACATTGTTGGAGAGATGCATTCGTCAGCAAAAGAGAACGGTGATGTTTATTGACATCAATCGAATAAATAAACAGGACAATAAATTTGGAATTGCTGCTGAAATTACTTGCTAGTGCTGTATATTGAATTTTACCTGGTTTTATTGTTTGTGGAATGGGTTGCTGGTTTATGTATCATCATCTTTTTGATATACTGATTTTGTATGATTTGATCGTGTATCCTTGGGAAAAAAAAGAGGAAAAAAATTACTACCAAGCCTTAAATGTGCAGATGAACTAAACTAAACTCCCAGAGATAAAGCTGAAATTATTCTATCCCAGTGGGACAAAGTGACGTGGAGGTCATCCTGGGAAACAGTGCTGGTTCTTCTAAGAGGAAATGCTTCAGTAGCTTCCACAGCACTACCTTCCTCCCAGATTTCTGAGTACAGAGACTTAAGCATTAGGAAATAGAATTATTATAAATCTTCTTGTCTCTTTGCTCTCCAATAGGCCTTTTGTGTGATGGAAGAAGTGGTCCAGGAAGGTGTCCAATCTGGAGTTTCTTCTCAATCAATTTGATTTTGCAGAACCAAGATTTACCTAGATCCTGCCCAGACATCTTGGTTTTTCATGTGAATTTTGAAAGATTCTTTAGTTTTACCCCATTTGAATAATTTTAATTTCCCCCCTTCTTTATAATCCCAGGAAATTTGCAGCTGTTTTGTTGAGCTCTTAGGGAAGTAACTTCCTTTGGCTTGGTGTCCATATTCACTTTTACCCGAGAAGATCTGTGGGAAGAACTTTGCCTGTTTGGTACTGGTTACCTGTTAGTCTTCTCAAATTTTTGACTGAAAGCATCAGCAAGGGGCACTGTGGCACCAAGGCAGCCAGTCCTGGTTCCCTGGGGCTTAAAATCAAAGTTACTGTCGAAGTAGCCTCGGAAGGTTTTCTTTGCCTCTCTTTTTCTTGGAAACCCCCTCTGCTCTATGGCTGGGACTGGCACTCCCTGATTTCCTTGGCATCCTCCACCAGAGCAGAGGAATGACCTCCCCAGGGTCCTCCCAAACACCCAGGACATCACAGGGAGGAACGTGAGCAGAGCTGAGCTGGGCAAGAACAAAGTTCAGAGCCACAGGACTGAGAGCAAAGGGCTGTTTTGGCAAGATCCAGTAACAGGCATGGAGGGGCAGGGACTGAGCTCTGCTCTGGGGGGACCAGGGACAGCAGCCAGGGAAGGGCTGGAGCTGTGTCAGGGCAGGCTCAGGTTGGATCTCAGGCAAAGGTTCTTCCCCCAGAGGCTGGTTGGGCACTGCCCAGGCTCCCCAGGGCAGTGGGCACAGCCCCAAGGCTGCCAGAGCTCCAGGAGGGTTTGGATGATGCTCTGGGGCACAGGGGGTGACTCTTGGGGCTGGGCCTGTGCAGGGCCAGGGGTTGGACTGGATGATCCTTGTGGGTCCCTTCCAACTCAGCATGTCCTGTGATTCTGGGATCTTGAACACACAAGAGATCTTGGTCCCTGTGGGCTCTGTCAGAGGCCCTGGATTTCAGTAACGTGGGTATTTTGAGATGGGCACCTGTGAAGGTTTGCCCCAACCCTTTATGATTGTGATATTACAGAGGAGGGACCAGGGACATTGGAGAGCCCTTTGGGCACACTGAGCTCCCAAAGCAATGTGTGCTGGGCTGGCTGGGATCCACAGGGGGTCCTTATCTCAGGAAGAAGGAGTTGACTCTGGGACTGATCAGAAAACATCCTCAGCAGGAACTGGACACTCCCCTGCTTTCAAGCAGTTGTGCCTAAACAGAGTTCAGGCTAAAAAAAAAAAAGCTTTCAACGTTCAGCCACCAGTTGGATCCTGAGATTTGCCTTAAACCAGCTCATTGTTCTTCCTACTTTTCCTAAATGCTGGAATGCTGGTCCCAGCAGTGTGTGTGTGCTAATGGTGTAAGGATGTAATAGCTCTGGACTCCCCTTGGAGAGCTCCATGGCTCCTGTGCCTCTGTTCCACCCCTGTGGGGCAATATATCAAAGACTTTAATATTATTTGGAAAGCTGATCACAAGAATATATTTCTTATCCCCTGGGCCCGGGGCAGTCACACAGTGCCATCAGCTTTCCTGTCCACAGGCCCTGCCGAATGCCTGTCCCACTGCTCCAGCACTTTTTAAACTCTTCAGTTTTATGGCTTTCTTTTTATTTATAGCTCCCTGTGATACTCCCCTCTTTCTTCCCTGGCATCTGCAGCCCTGCAAAGAAGCTGGAGAACACCAGTTCCCAGAGGGACCTCTAAAGTCTGAGCAACTTCTTCCTGTCACAAGCCCATCAATGAGGAGCTTGGAGGGGTTTCTACCTCCCAGTCAGGGGTGGGATCCCACTTCCCAGGTTACCACCATGACACAGAAAGAGATTTGTTTTCAAGCCTCTCCATTAAAATTCTGCCTCTCCCAGCAGATCTGGATGTTCTTCATTTCCAAAGTTACCTTGGAATTTGTGTTTGAATAAAAAGTGGCATTAGAGACTGGAAGCCTTTTTGTTATTTTGGGCCTTCTGGCTTTAAGGACACTATAGGGAAATTCCATTTCAAGGTTTTGGAAGACTAGAAGTCCCACCAAGGATGCATATCATTGACAAATGGGTGGGTGCTGGAGAGGAGCACCCAGAGCTTCCCCCACGCCCCATCTGGGCCCTTCGGGTCTATTCTGGGGACAAGCTTTGGCAGTGGCACAACCCCACACCCTCCTGTGCCAGATGCTGGGAGGAAAAGGGCTCTCCAAAGCATTTTATCCCTGATTTTATTCACCCAGGACAACTAAATTCAAGAGCTCCATGTGAGCTGGAGCAACGCTGCTCTCCTGACACTCAGCCCCTGGGTCAGGGACACGGCAGAGCTCAGCCAGCCCATTCCTCCCACTGCCGAACCAGCAGCTCCTAAATTCAGCTGTCCAGGGGAAATAAGAGGCTCCTAAACCCAAAATACAGCAACAAATGTGTCATAGTTCTTCCCAGTGAGATGGGTGCTGCCAGTGAGTTCCCAGGAGAAGCACCGATCCCAAACGAGCCATCACTGGTCCTGCTCCTTTCCTCTTACACAGAGTGGAGGCAGAAAATTTGGTTCTTCTGCTACTTTTATCACCCTGTTTTTTTGCTCAATTCCTCCATCCTTGAAGGCTGAGATGCTGCTGACCAGGGTCTTTCATAGAATCATGGAATGGTTTGGGTTGGAAGGGACATTAAAGCCCATCCTGTTCCACCCCCTGCCATGGGCAGGGACACCTCCCACTAGCCCAGGTTGCTCCAAGCCCCGTCCAACCTGGCCTTGGACACTCCCAGGGATCCAGGGGCAGCCACAGCTTCTCTGGGCAACCTGTGCCGGGGCCTCCTCACCCTCACAGGGAAGGATTTCTTCCCCAATCTCCCATCTCTCCCTGCCCTCTGGCAGTGGGAAGCCATTCCCTGTGTCCTGTCCCTCCATCCCTTGTCCCCAGTCCCTCTCCAGCTCTCTCGGAGCCTCTTCTGGCACTGGAAAGGGTTTTCAGGTCTCCTAGAGCCTCCTCCTCTCCAGGCTGAGCCCCCCCAGCTCCCTCAGCAGCTGCTGGTGCTCCAGACCCTTCCCCAACTCCCTTTGCCCTGAGCTTGCAGACATAAATTTTAGTCTTAGAACAGCAATAAAATAGACTGACACAATTTAATTATGTTTTCAGCTGTGTTTAGGATTTTCTTGTGGAAAAATGATTTTTCTGGTAAACATGCTAGCAGTGAACTCAATCATTGGGAAGTTTATAGTGTGAGAAGTTTAACAGGACAGTGAAAATTCCCAAAACTTGCTTTTTCCCGGAATCTTCCCAAACCTGCTAATGTAAGTACCTCTTCTGGGCCTCCGTGTACATGTTGCACTGTAAGAGAGTCTTGCACTTTACATCTACTGCAAAACAAATTTCTCAGAAATAGAGTTTTATTAAATCTGTGGTTTGACTTTGTCTCGGGATTTTTTTTTTTTCTTGTTTCAGTCTCCAAAGTAAAACATTTATTTTTTGGATTTTTGAGATCCAAATTGAAACAGAAACATACTTTGAAAATTAATTATGATTGGGGGGGGCTTTATTTACTTCCACCATTCCAATGGTGGAAATAGTTTATCATCTGCTTATCTTCAGTTTTGTGACCCACATCATCCCACCTCTTCCATCTGAAATTCTCCTGTATTCCTGTTATTTTCCTGCATTTTCAGCCCGCCATTTTCATCTTTTATCTGTTTACTTGAACCAACACATAGGCTGTGGCCTGGGGTTTTAAGCAAATTGAAACCTGTTTCCTTGTGGAAACACCAAGGGCTGAATTTTATGGAATAAACTGCTCTGGGTTTTCCTTGAGACAGGAGGGTGGAGCCCAGGGAGGGTCGGGCTCTGCTCCCAGGGAACAATGGACAGAATGAGAGGAAACAGCCTCAAGTTGTGCCAGGGGAGGTTTAAATTGGATATCGGGGAAAATTTCTTCAGGGAAGTGGTGGTCAGGCACTGGCACAGCTGCCCAGGGCAGTGGTGGAGTCCCCATCCTGGAGGGGTTCAAAAAACATGTGGATGTGGCACTTCATGATATGGTTTAGTGGTCAGGGGGTTATTGGCTAAAGGTTGGATTTCACAGAAACACAGAGCATGCTGAGCTGGAAGGGACCCACAAGGATCATCCAGTCCAACCCTCAGCCCTGCACAGACCCAGCCCCAAGAGTCACCCCCTGTGCCCCAGAGCATCATCCAAACCCTCCTGGAGCTCTGGCAGCCTTGGGGCTGTGCCCACTGCCCTGGGGAGCCTGGGCAGTGCCCAACCAGCCTCTGGGGAAGAACCTTTGCCTGAGATCCAACCTGAGCCTGCCCTGACACAGCTCCAGCCATTCCCTGGCTGCTGTCCCTGGTCCCCCCAGAGCAGAGCTCAGTCCCTGCCCCTCCTCTGCCCCTGCCCAGGCAGTTGGAACTGCACTGAGCTCTCCCCTCAGTCTCCTCTGCTCCAGCTGAACACACCAAGTGCCCTCAGTGTCCTCACACGCCTTCAAATCAAGGCCCTTCCCCATCTTCATTGACTTGATGATCTTGAAAGTCTTTTCCAACCTCAGGGATTCTGGGATGAGGTCACAGCCACGTAACTGGTTCCAGCAGGGTACAAGGGCTGGAATTATCTCTGTCATAATAAAGTTACAGTAGGAGAAGCCCACTTAAAGCCATAACTGCACAATTTGGGATATGGGATCAGTCGGATCATTTCACTGGACAGCACAAACTCTGCTGAAAGTAATTAACTCATTGAATAACTAGTTTTCAAATCTTTGCTCAGCTCTGCTTGTGGCCTTGAAAGAACAAGGTATAATCAGCACAGTTCCTAATTAATGAGACCTTTTCAGGCACTCCAGAGCAGCAGTTAAAGTTTAGGAGGTTCATTGCTTTCACACAGCTGGGAAATGAGGTTGTGCTAGTGCTTCCAGGAGTTAGTGGTCCTTGAAAAGACACCTTTGCTGTTACTGAAGCTTTGGAAAAGGCCTGGGAAGGATTTTGCAGCAGCAGCCTTGCAGTCAGAAGGGATAATTCTGTGTTCAACTAATACAAGTGAGGTCAATCCAAGGAAAACTATTCAACAGGCTTTCCCAGGGCTGTTGGAATGGATGTATCACACAGGCACCTGAAGCCTGATGGTAAAGAAAAGCACCACAGCAGCTTCAAGGAGTGTTCAGCATCTGTCTGCCCCTCCCAACCACTTAGGACTTGCAAATTTGGTAACTTTGTGGTGGCTCCCTTGGCAGATGTGCCCTGAAACTACTTTGAGAACTGCATTTGCTGGCTGATGTGGGAAGGAAGGTAGGGAAAGGACCAACTCTGCCAAAGAACCTCAGGCTACTCCAGTGCACACCGGGTTTAGTCTGACCTCATGGAGATGGAGGTGATGCTACACTTCAGTCCCACCAGACCAAAGTCCAGCCTTGGTCCAGAAAAGTATAATAAGAGTCATTGTGCTGGGGAAACAATAGAGAAACAGGTCTGGATCATGGGAAGCCTCTGGGAAGTGGGAGCTCCTGAGTTGTTCTCCCGTCTCTCTGCATCTTATCCAATGAACTTTGAATGTATCAGTCCAACAGAGGACTTGGCTTCCCACAAGACCTATTTTAGTTGGTTACACAAGTGCTCCCAGCTGCAGCTGTGCTGTCCAGGGCAGTTTGTAACTTCTTCACAAAGCAGAAGGGGAAAAAAAGGGACCAACTCCCCCACCCTGCCTGCCTTGTTCTACAGATGAATCTCTTCCGAGGCTTCCTGCTCTCAGTGCCCAAACTCCTGTGAAGAGCTGCTGTTTGCACTCACAGCCAGGTACAGACACAGCCAAGAGACACCACCAGCCCTTACACGGGCAGGAATTGTCTCTCCATTAAGGTGCTTCAGTACAATTCCCTTTAAGAAAGATAAAGGAAACAGATGGCAAATCTTACCTTGGGATTTCCAGTACTTCCTTTCAGTGGGAAAAGGAAAATAAATGGGAAATATGGTCAGTTATTACCGGAATCCCCTGAAGAACTCTGGCACAGTACTGGTGCTTTCCCACGTCCTTCCAGGAGTGGGAACTGGTGCCTCACAGGGGGTCAGCATGGATCTGGGCTTGCAAGCTGGTATCAGCTCCACCAGGGAGGACCTGGAGGTGCCTGGAGGGATTGACAAGGCAGACTGAAAAATACTAAATGATCTGCAGTACTGGGAGAACCCACTGCTCAAAGTGGGATAGGGCAGAGCAAGGAAACTACCGGGGATGTTCCACAAGCTCCCAAAAGCTCCTCATATGCTCGTGCACACAATGTTGTCAACACCCAGGATCTGCAACAAGGACACAGAGTCTGCAATAAGGACAGAGTCGTCTGTGTTGCTTGAGAAGCTCTCAAGAGACCCTGACCAAGAGCAATCCCACAGTTAAGTGTCAGAGGTCACATTGTGATGGGAAAGGGGTGTCCAAGCCTGTGTGATGGGGACAAGGGGCCTTGGTGCTGATGGAATTAGTGTTTGGCAGCTCTGGGCTGTGCTAATGTCAGCTGTCAATGGGACATCTGGTGAGAGCCCTGGCCAAGGAACAAGCTGGACAGGAGTTCCATGGTGCAGGGCTCATGTTGCTCAGGTTTGGCCAGTTAAAGTTACAAGGACTTGGCTCTGAGTGTGTCCTGAAAACCCACAGCCTCCTGTCTCTGGGAAGGGCCCATAAATCATCTCTCCCAACACCATACAGCCTGTTCAACTCCTCCTGCATCTCCTGGAGTGGGTGACACAGCTTCTGGCACAGCCCTGGCAGGCAGGACATGGTCCCTCCCTGCCCCAGGTCCCCACCTGCCCCTCCCTGCCCCAGGCTCAGCCTCAGCCAGAGGCAGCAGAGTCTCCTACACCCGAGAGATCAAACCCCTCCCAAGGATGCTGAGCAGGTCCCCACTGTCTCCACACACCCCCTTCACCTGCACAGCCAAGAGTTTGGATTTATAAAGTCTCTTTGGCTGACAGGCTGCTGGTGGCTGGTTGGATTAGTCAAAGCAAAGGGAACTGCTTTGTCTTTTTAAGAAAAAAGACGTTAATGAGCTTAATTGTTGCCCTGAAACAACAGAGTGATTATCCCACTTAGAGAGGGAAGGGAAGGCAAAAGGGAAAGGGAAAGGGAAAGGGAAAGGGAAAGGGAAAGGGAAAGGGAAAGGGAAAGGGAAAGGGAAAGGGAAAGGGAAAGGGAAAGGGAAAGGGAAAGGGAAGGGAGGTGTGGATTCAGCACTTCTGCAGGAAGACTCCTGAGTTACCCAGCCTCATAAAAACCTTGAGCTGGGTTTTAAAATGAGGTTTTGAGGTTTTCTCTGATTTCTCCTTTCTTTTTTTCCCGTGCATGGTTTCTATGGAATGACAGCAGGACAGAGCAGTGCCCAGCCACACATCACTTGCTGTGTCGTGTTATTCAATAACAATCAAGTGCTCACCCATTTAAAACCAAATCCCTCCAAATGAAACAGTCCTGCCTGACATGTTTGGTACAGCCCTGGGTGTGTGCACAGAAATCAAACAGATTCCCAACCTGAAAAAAATATTTTTTATATTACTGTGATGTTTAAGTCATTTGTCTTAGGCTATAAAAAGACAGTTGGAAGAAGCATAATGTGAGGAGGAAAATATTTAAGCCTGTAAAGATCAAGTTTGGGGAGATGTCAGGAGCAGTTATTCTGTTTCCAAAAATCACAATTCAGTGCCACTGTCATTTGCACAGATCCAACAAGAAAGATTCTCATCTACACTGTGATAAAAGTCCAAATATCATTTCCTCTGGCTGCTCTTGCAAACCATGGAGCTGATCTGGCAAAGAGCAGCACTGATGTTTTAGCAAGAAAAGGTGGTAATGAAATGAAATTGTTGCTAATATTAAAATTATCTGTTTTCATTTCCAGTTTCTACAACCCCCAGAAAAAAATCAATCCCTGTTTGCCAGCTGAAGGGTAAACTTCCAGAAAGGAAGACAAACTCATTTCCAGGACCTGTAAGGGGAGAAGGGACCAGTGCTTGGCCCTTCTCTTCCTCTCACATTCCAGGTCTCTCTGTTGTCAAAGAGAGCCAAGGAGCAGTATTTGAAGCATTGCTGGTGGTGCTACCAACTGGAAAAGGAGCAACTTTTAATTCCCTGACCTGAAGAGGACTCTTGGAGGGATGGAGAGAGCAGCAACTCCCCTGCTGTGCTCAGCCCTGGTGGGCTGCACTCCACAGCACCAGCCAGGGGTAGCCAACCCCCAGGAAAAACATCTCTTTCATCAGCTCTGTGTTTGCTGCTGCCTCCACCCAACTTTTCTCCGTGGGGCTCCCTGCCCTTTCCACACTGGGTGCAGGGAAGCAGGAGGAAGGTGGATATTTAAGAGCTTTGCAGGAAGTTAAAGGGTTTTGGTTTCCCGGTGGTGATCAGTGGAACGTGTTGTCTGAGGTGAGGTTTGGTGGCTCTTTGTGCTGGCTGGAACACAACGTGCTGGTTTGGAGCGCCCTGGAGGTGGTTCCTGGTGGACTGTGGTGGGTGTTGACATCAGTCAGTGTCCAACCCATGTCCAACAAAGCTCCCCGTGCCGTGCCAGCACCACAGGGGGCTCCGGGTTTTGTCCCTTAACAAGGTGTGGAGATGCCTGGCTCAGACCTTTGATTAATGCTGCACTGTCCTGTGGGGTGGTAGCAAGGCAGGAGCCTCCTGTGATTAGCTTTTACTGCCTGTTAGGGTCACATTTGTACATGCTGATACATTTGTACCAGAACAAGGAAAACAAAGGACTAGGTAATGAAACAGCCCTGAACATATTTCCAAGAGGAAGTACAGCAAGCAGTAATTTGGAAGAAAAACCACGACAACCAACACAATTCAAAGAGAAGAACATGGCCCATGGCTGGAGCAGAAACCTCAGTGGCCCAGAGCAAGCTTGGACAGCCTTTTAAGTCCAGGGAGACACCTCCTGACTAGATGTTCTTCCTGACACTGGGAATAGAGAAGATCTGCAGCCAATTCTCCATAGGTGTTGTCCCATCATTTCTAGTGTGATTTGAACCATCTGAGTAACTTGCACAAGAACAGAAAAATAAGGAACAGGAGCAGGTCTTGACCCTGAGTCTTTGGTCTCCTCAAAGAGGAGATTACACCAGGAAAGGCAGGACTTGTGCTGGCAGGAATCTGTGCCCAGCCATGCAACCAGGAGAGACCAGGAGAGACAGGTAACCATTCCTTTCCAGGTCTGTCTGACAGATGGCACAGGGGTGTCTTCCAGCCCCATCCGCTCTGGTACCTGATGCCACAGAACACCCTGTGGGCAGGAAAGGATGGTGCTTTTGTTCACAGAGTAAAGAAGGGAAACATTCAGGGCCAGCTTGGACAGGGCTCTGAGCAACCTGAGGTACCTGTTCATTGCAGGGGGTTGGGACTCAACGGCCTTTAAATCTTCCTTCCAACCCAAACTATTGTGCAATTCTATGATTTTGTGCCCTCTCTGCCTCCACTCTGACACATTTACTGCTTTGGCCATTGCAGCCCCAGTTTTTGGAGGTTTCTGATCTCTGTAACTTTGGTCTTTTAGACAGCAGTATTTTGTCATCAGCAGTGAAGGCAATAATCATTCCATAACTGCTTCTGTCTTAGAGAAAACTGAAATAATTCTGACCTGGACTTAAAAGAAATGTCACATACCTCAGGCCAATGGGGGAAAATTGATCCTTGTGCTGACAATTGAACAGTCGTGGAGATGTACTTTTGCCAGTTGGAAAGGTCATCTCCCCTCTCCTTCCTGTTCTCACAGACACTCAGGGCTGTCTGGCACGTGCTGTGCTGGCTGTGTCTCCCTGTCTTGATGACTTCCCCAAACCCATCTTCCAATTCATTATCTTGCCTTATTAGGAACTACACCAGAATCACAAAATATCCTGAGCTGCAAGGAACCCACAAGGATCATCCAGTCTAACCCCTGGCCCAGCACAGACACCCCAACAATCCCACCCTGTCCCTCAGAGCGTTGTCCAAACCCTCCTGGAGCTCTGGCAGCCTTGGGGCTGTGCCCACTTCCCTGGGGAGCCTGGGCAGTGCCCAACCAGCCTCTGGGGGAAGAACCTTTGCCTGAGATCCAACACTAGGACTGTGTCTTCTCATCTCCCACTGGGTGATGCCTCTAAGTCTTGTTCAGGAGCTTCTGGGCTCCTGTCTCACCATTTCCAAGCTACACCCTTGCAGTGTACAGCTTGTGATGCTCTTCATCATCTGCAGGATGCCCAGTTTTGTGTTCCCATGCCTGTCCCTCCAGCCCTGCTGTTGCCAGGAAGCAGCAGTGCTGCCAGCACAGCAATGCCTGCAGAGCAGTGGCTCTGCCTCTGATCCTGCAAAGTGTGTGTCCCAGGGAGGGGGTACTGGCACTCTGGCAGTGCCCTGCAGAGCATCCCCATTCACACTTTAGCAGAGAAGCATTTTAATTAATTGTCAACAGTTTTTTAATATATAGATTTAGCAGCTCTGCCTGAGTAAATGCTGTTTGAGAGATTAAATTCTGTTTGGATTAATGGCCTCTGACAGCTTTTCCTACTTTGCAAACAAAGTGGGTTTGAAGTGTAATAACACAGAGCGTGGGATGCATTGAACACGGAGAGCTGCTCGAGCTGGCAGCCAAGTAAAACATCATCAGCCTCCATCCAGAGGAGCCCTCAGACAAACACACCTTCCAGGCACAAAGGTGTTTATCTGATGTGCCTTGTGTTCTCCAAATGCCTCCGTCTCCCTCACAGTTGCTTGTGACAATGCTCAGCAGTCTCATGTGGGGAGTTTTCCAAGGCAGGCCCTGCAGGTTATGGGACTGACCCTGCACAGGCACACTTGGGGCAGCTCCGAGCTGTTGTGGTGGAGAGGAGACTAATCCACAGAAACCAGGGAGAGCTCATTCCCAGGAAAGGCCAAGGAGGACACAATGATCATCCCAGGCTATAAAGGACTTTGGTCACCACAATATAAGGAAGGGATTGAGCCATTGGAGAGTGTCCAAAGGACGGACACAAGGATGGGGAAGGGCCTTGATTGGAAGGCGTGTGAGGACACTGAGGGCACTTGGTGTGTTCAGCTGGAGCAGAGGAGACTGAGGGGAGAGCTCAGTGCAGTTCCAACTGCCTGGGCAGGGGCAGAGGAGGGGCAGGGACTGAGCTCTGCTCTGGGGGGAGCAGGGACAGCAGCCAGGGAATGGCTGGAGCTGTGTCAGGGCAGGCTCAGGTTGGATCTCAGGCAAAGGTTCTTCCCCCAGAGGCTGGTTGGGCACTGCCCAGGCTCCCCAGGGCAGTGGGCACAGCCCCAAGGCTGCCAGAGCTGCAGGAGGGTTTGGATGATCCTCTGGGGCACGTGGGGTGACTCTTGGGGATGGGCCTGTGCAGGGTCAGGAGTTGGATTCGATGATTCTTGTGGGTCCCTTCCAGTTCAGCATGTTCTGTGATTCTGTGACTCTGAGGATGATGTGGGTTTTCCCCACAGTTACAGCCAGCTCCCAACTGGATTGGCTTTTTAGATGGATCATGATGGGCACTGTTTAGCTTTCATGTGCAGTCCACATTCCCCTTTTTTGAGACTGAGGAGCAGAGTATTCAGCAGCCAGACCACTTAGAGAGAAGAATAAATGAACAGACTCATCACAAACCTCACAGTGGACCATGGTGTCACACATGCTCACCCACTGCACCCACTGAGCCAACACCACATGATGGACTGCAAACATCTTACAATCTCAGTCTCCAAACCTTAGCAAAAAGCCCTGATATCCTCCTTTCCATGATCCAAACAGATGTCCTCTGGGTTGCTGAGAAGAGCAGGAGGAACACTGGAGACAGTGCCCCCATGACCAAGGGGACAGTGCACAGGAAGGGATAAGGCACCTGCTCTTTCTGTCAAGATGGATAAACTCTCCCAAGCTGGGGAGGAGGCTCAGGAACAAGGAGCTGTGGAATGGATGTCCTAACTCCTCAGGTGTGTAAATAATTGTGTCATTTCCATGGCACTCTGTGCACAAACCCTGGGGTGCCTTCACTGCACGTTCAGAAGAACATCTCAGTGATGGAGTTCTCCAGGTCAGTCTCGCCCAGGGAACTCTGCACCGTGTTGGAATTCATGCAGCTTTGGCTTTCAGCCACTGGTATCTCAACAGGGGCTTTGCTCAGAGCCCACCTATTCTGATGTTCATCTACCACCATTCAGAGTTGTGGGACCTCTTGAGCTTCCTGCTCATGGGATCTCAGGGTTGCAACCCATGAAAACATCAAGAGGAAATCCAGGAGAATCAGAAGCAGCAAAGTCACTTCAGTTGAACAGTTCCCCAGATTGTACTTTTAATGAACTTGTTGAATTTCTAAGAGTTTAAAGTATAGGCTTGAGAACTCTTAATGTGTATATGTTTTATTCATGAAAATGGAACTTCAAGACATTAAAGAACACGGTTTGTATGACAGTTTTATGAACTTTAAATGAATGATTTTAACAAAGAGCTCAAAATGTATTAGGAAGTAATTATCAAATAACTGGTTAATGATATCCAAGAGCTATATAATATGACAGACCATTGCTCTGAACTCTCAGCCCTCATGTGATTATTTTGTACCAGGAAGGAGCAAACCTCAGCTTCAAAGGCAATGAAAATTTTCATTAGAAATAACATTCAATAACTAACAATAATCAGGATTAATGGCACTGTCAATGATGATTCAGCCAAAAGGAATTTTTGAAGTTAAAAGTGTACCAAAAATCATTTGAAGCAAGAGTTGTTTTCCCAAATCGTATTATTTCATAGCAAAATCATTTCCTTTGACATACCCAGACCTTCTCAGTCTGTCTGAACATGGATTGCCCTTTAATCCAGAACGGGGGGAATGATTAGAGGTAAGATACACATTTTCAACAGGAACTCAGTGAACCATGTGGTGGATCAATGGGAGCCTTTAAACTTCAATTGTGTGTCTCCTTTCTAAAGGTCTGCTTTAAATCAGCCCCACGCTGAGATACAAAACACGGGGTGCAAACGGTACTAAGTGCTCATATAAAACTGAAACTGCCATCTTTTGGGAAATTTCAAGATTCCAAAATTATATTTTACCTTCCACTGAATTACAAAGCAGGTTAGAAAAATCCCCTAAATATTTCATTTTGATGCTACCTAAATATTTTGGTTTGGCTGCATTTTTAAAACTTGCTTTACATATATGAACTCTCTTACCCATAAGCAGATTATCCATGTAATGTATTACCTGTGCTCTCAGCATTAGTTTGGCCACGGTGCTTCCAGACACTTCCCTCCTGCTCCTCTGCACAGAGCTGGGTGTCCATCCCAGCACTGCAGCTCAGGCAGAGCCCAGGAAGGATCATAAAAGCACAGAATTGTTAAGGTTGGAAAAGACCTTTAAGATTATCAAGTCCAACCATCAACCAGCACCACCGTATTCTCACATGTTTTTTGAACACTTCCAGGGATGGGGACTCCACCCCTGCCCTGGGCAGCTGTGCCAATGCATTACGACCTTTTCAGTGAAAAAATCATTCCCAATATCCAATCTAAACCTCCCCTGGCACAACTTGAGGCCGTTCCCTCTCCTCCTGTCCCTTGTTCCCTGGGAGCAGAGCCCGACCCCCCCCGGCTCCCCCCTCCTGTCAGGGGGTGGCAGAGCCAGAAGGTCCCCCCTGAGCCTCCTTTGCTCCAGGCTGAGCCCCCCCAGCTCCCTCAGCTGCTCCTGCTGCTTCAGTCCCTTCCCAGCTCCGTTCCCTTCCCTGCACACACTCCAGCCCCTCTGCCCCAGCCTGGAGTGTTCCATGGGGTTATTGTGACCCAAGGGCAGGATCCTTGGACAACGGGTCTCAGCCCCGGATCCAGCCTGTCCAGAGCCCTGGGCAGAGACTTCCTGCCCTCCAGCAGATCCACACTCCCACCCTGCTTGCTGTGATCTGCAAACTTCCTGAGGCTGCACTTGGTCCCCCCATCTAGATCACTGAATAAACATTAAAGAAGAAGAGCCCAGGGGAACACCAGAGAGGAGCTTCCCCAGCACCAAGGGATTTCTGAAGCGTGTTCCTTGACTCTGGGAGGGGTGACTGGGCCAACTGTGGTGCACCATAACTATAGATTAAGGCAATCAGTGCTCTGGGAGCCACAGGTTGTGAGGAACATGCAAATTCACTGGTTTGACTCTGCAGGGGGGTCCCATGTGTCTGAGAAGTGCTGCACCAAACCCTAAGTGTGATGGTGTCATCCTTGTATTTAGTTTTCCAAAGTGTCCTGATTCCCCATTGCCCTGGGACATGGAGAGCATGTGTGGAGCAGCTTGTTTTGGACCAGCCAAATAATAAGGTGTACAAATAATAAATCAATATGACTAAAGACAGAATAAATAGTCTTTTTTTCTCCTATGTTCTTGGCAAATGGACTCAGGATCCCAGCAGAGCCCAGAGGGAGGTACCCACTGCTGGTAAAGGTTTGTACAATTTAGGAAGTCAAGAGCCTTTTGTGTACCAAGCAATTATCTGAATAGAAAGACCCCTTTTAATTATTTGCTTTTTTTTCTGGGAGTGCCAAGCAAATGTTCTTGCTGTAATGAAGGCAATGAACCAACGTGACTCCTCTTAACCCAAAGGTATTTAATCTCCAAAGCTCCAAACGGGCCCTCACTGTGCCTTTATTTGGACCTGTGAGCATGAGAAATAGAAAGTTGGATGTGCCCCATCTTGCTGCTGCAGAAGACAGTTCACTCCCACTCTCAGCAATATCTCTGGAGAGGCTTCCTTAATTCTTTCACCTATGGAAGCAGTTTTCTTATCACAGAACTTCATCAAATTATTCTGGCACAATTTATGGTTGTAGCCCACGATGTGTAATTTTATTTGCCATTTACTTAACTCGTTCTGATATTTCTCATTCAACCTTTATTGTACAGCTTTTGTTAACACTCAGGTCACAGAAACAAGCCAGAGGCACTATTTTTTTGGTTTCAGATCCAGGTACTACACTTGTTCCTCTGCAGTCATACCCAGTCACCCCAAACCTGATAAATGTCCTGAATGCATTTGCTACAAGAAGTGTGGCTTGGAATGCTAAATCATTCCAAATCCTGGATGGAAGTTACAGAGTCCTCTTCTCCTGAGTTTTTCACCTCAGCTACTCTGAGATCTGCTCTCAGTGTAATCGTGATCTCTCCTCACACCCGTGGCTTTGTTCCCTTTGGCCAACCCATGGTGAGCAATTACTGCACCATTGGAGCACCAAGGCCTTGTTTCACTTCTCATGCTGCCTGAGCCTCCCTTAATCTCGTCTCTACCTCTCCATTAGCACAGCCACAGATCTTTCCCTGCTCTCATTTTATTTGAATGGCAGGAGAAACTCTACCTCTTTGCCCTCGGTACCCTTTGTGAAGTCCAGCCCTGACACCCAATGATTTGCATTGTATTCCTGCCTTTCCTGACGGCAGGAAATGGTTCCCTGTTCCTAAAAACCCACTTCGATGTACTAAACTATTACTGAACTATTAATTACTTATTAATTGGATGTTGCAAACAATAAACATGCCAGAGTGTCTCACGATCTAAGATTTAGCTCTTTAATAAGCACATCCAGGGGTTTAAACTCTGCTGTTATTAAACCCTTCGGAGAGAGAGAAAATTATAACTTCAAGCTTTCTTTCTCAAACATATTCTGAATGCTGGAAATTTTAAACAGAGAGAAAAACCCACACAAAAGCAATTGTGAACAAATTGGTCATGAATATGGGTAATTTAATAAACAAAAAGTTCCTAACTGGAAGAGTAATGGCAGCTTTCCAAAAGCCAGGGACTGGGCTGAGGGACTGGGAATCTCTTCCAATCCCTCTGATCTTTTAAGAAACTTAATCTTAGCAGGATGATATGAAGAACTTCACTAAGGAAATATCCTCACATTCATAGGGAACTAGGAAGACCTTAGACCAAGGGGTCACCTGGCCAAATCATTCAGCTCATGGTTTCCCTGTGGTTTGTTTTCCCATGTTCAGCTGTGGGCAACAGCAACGCCCTGGGCCAAGAGACTGGAAGGATAAATGGCATTAAGATTGTGCAGTGTGGTGCTATAGATGTGCTAAGAAAAGCATGTGAACTCCAAAAGCTGTTAAGTCTGTCACATCAGCTTCCCCTCACAAGCACAGAGAAAGAGCATGAGGAGGAAGGAGCCGGCGTGAACATCGTTACCAACACACCAACTCTGTGCAGGGAAAGATGGAAAATCCAGGCAGCTTTTTCCAGGAGAGCAGAGGAGTTACAGGGTAGTTAGTGGAGAAAGATAAAGGGAAATAAAGATTAGGCTGGCTGTGGGAGGATCTGAGTGATGTAGGACTGCAGACAGAGAGCTCTGAGACAGCACCTCAGGATGCCCTGAGATCAGCTGCTTGGGCTCCTCTCAGTAATTCCTGGGATTCCCTTGGCCAGAGGCTGGTTGGGCACTGCCCAGGCTCCCCAGGGCAGTGGGCACAGCCCCAAGGCTGCCAGAGTTCCAGGAGGGTTTGGATGATGCTCTGGGGCACAGGGGGTGACTCTTGGGGCTGGGCCTGTGCAGGGCCAGGGGTTGAACTGGATGATCCTTGTGGGTCCCTTCCAGCTCAGCACATCCTGGGATTCTGTCCAATGTGTGGCTGTCACCTCATCCCTCCACCCTGCTCGAGGGCTGATGTGTGTGTTTGGGGAAGGCAGGGAGCCACATCTGCTGCTGCTGTGAGAGGAGTCAGGCACAGGAGACCTGAGAACATCTGGGGAGCAGGAGGATCCTTCTGCATTATTTGCAGGTGGGCAGCAGTAGTGGCAGAGAAGTCACAGAACCCCAAAATGGTTTGGATGGGAAGTCCCTGAAGCTTCCAGCTTGGAGATAGTTGTGTTCAGCTCAGAGCACGGCTCAGCTCCAGCAGCTTTGGAGCTCGTGGTGCCTCTGGAGCATCAGAGGGACGTCCATCTACTGACCCACCTTGCTCTGCTCCTGCTTGAAAACCCCATCCTGCTCCTCAGGCCAAAATGCCTGGGAATTGGTGGGTCATAATGGGGGGAGAAGGCAGAGCTGTAAGTGCCTCCTCTGCCAGCAGAGATCATGGACCCAGGGAATGGTCTGGGTTGGAAGGGACCTTAAATCTCATCCAGTCCCACCCCCTGCCATGGGCAGGGACACCTTCCACTAGCCCAGGTTGCTCCAAGCCCCATCCAGCCTGGCCTTGGACACTTCCAGGGATGCAGGGGCAGCCACAGCTTCTCTGGGCAACCAGTGCCAGGGCCTCCCCACCCTCCCAGTGGAGTGCTGAGGAGCTTTGCTGCTCTCAGCTCTGAGCCACGTGTGCTCCCAGGGCATCCTCCACCAGCTGCCCACAAGGAACAGCTCTGCCACCTCTGCGTACCAAGGAACTCACCAAGCCCCACATCTCCCTTAGGCAGGATTTAAGCAAATCCAGGTCTGATTTAAGGACCAACAGACTCCTGAGCTCTGCACAAACCCATTTCTGGGTGTGAAGGTGCTGAAGTATTCTCACACTAACAGAGCCAAATTGCTGTACCTGGAGCACAACAGCTTTCCTCACATAATGGCTTTTATCTCCAGCAAATTTGATGGTTTGTTATAAAATAATGTTAAGCACAATGAAATAATAAGCAGCTGGCATGTTTTCTTGTCAAAAAAAACCCCATTAAAGTTGTAAACATCAAAACAGCACAGCACTGCTATTGAAAGAAATGGCTAATAAACCAGTTATTTCTTTCCAATAAGTATTTTGTAGGTGATGTATTTGTGATGTATCAATTATTTATCTCACTATATGGTTGAGATGTGCACTTTAATAAAATGTAGAAAGGTTTTTAATTTTTCTGAACAATAAATGCAATTGATTTTGTGACTAGCATGAAGAATAGATTGACTCTAATGTCTTTTTCTTGTAGTATTTTGTATTGTTTTATGTGAAAATCTTGAGTTTAATAGATTTTAAAAAAGTACTCCACTAAAATGGCCAGAAAGAAGGATAAATCTCATTAACTGAAAATTCTTCATTTTCCATATGCAAATATGTAAGGATTATAATTATCTTTTCTTTCATCTGAATCACAGTGTTTGTCATGTTTATTTGTTCTGTATTTTCATAAACATTTAGGATTATTAATAATTTAGAAAAGATGTTTAATTTCAGTGTAATGAATTCATGCAGGCAAAATAAATATGCAGGATAAGCAGTCAGGGTGTCTCACAGCTCTTAAACAGCCCTTACTCTCTGCTCATACCCACTTCAAGGACTGATCCTGGCTTAAGTGAGCGAGAACAGTCTCTCACCTTAACACCTGATTTTAGTGTAAATCCAGGGGAGCTCCTGTAGCCAGGGGAGTTAACTCTGATTTATATCAGGGCTTTTATTCCAGCAGCAGGCACAGCTCCAGACACAGCACTGAAACTGCTCCTTACCCGGGATGTTCACACAGACTGGGAATGAGAGGCTGGAAAGCAAAGCCAGGAAAGAGAGGCTGGAAAGGGCCCTGGGGGTCCTGCTGGTGCCAGTTGTCCCTGAGTCAGCAGTGCCCTGGCAGCCAGGAGGGACATCCCTGTCCTGGGGCATCAGGGAGGGGATTGTCCCGCTCTGCTCTGCCCTGGGGCGGCCTCACCTCAACATTGGGGCAGTTTGGGGGGACACAATGGAGGGAAGGGATTGAGCCATTGGAGAGTGTCCAAAGGAGGGACACAAGGATGGGGAAGGGCCTTGATTGGAAGGCGTGTGAGGACACTGAGGGCACTTGGTGTGTTCAGCTGGAGCAGAGGAGACTGAGGGGAGACCTCAGTGCAGTTCCAACTGCCTGGGCAGGGGCAGAGGAGGGGCAGGGACTGAGCTCTGCTCTGGGGGGAGCAGGGACAGCAGCCAGGGAATGGCTGGAGCTGTGCCAGGGCAGGGTCAGGTTGGATCTCAGGCAAAGGTTCTTCCCCCAGAGGCTGGTTGGGCACTGCCCAGGCTCCCCAGGGCAGTGGGCACAGCCCAAGGCTGCCAGAGCTCCAGGAGGGTTTGGATGATGCTCTGGGGCACAGGGGGTGACTCTTGGGGCTGGGTCTGTGCAGGGCCAGGGGTTGGACTGGATGATCCTTGTGGGTCCCTTCCAACTCAGCATATCCTGGGATTCTGGGATTATTCTGTGAGATCACAGCACACTGGCAGTGCACTGTCTCTCACTGAATTGTTTCTGATAAGCTCAGCTCAAACTCGGGCTGTACCTGGGTAGGCACAGGCTCATTTTTACCAACCAGAGCCACCAACAGTTTACAGGAGCAGGACAGGCATATAATGATAATTCCCCAAGGAAAAAGCCTTCATATTGTGGGGACTTCCTTCCTATTATTCCTTTTCTTCCAAGAGTTTTCTGGATCTCTTCTGGACCAGTGGAGGCTTCAGCATTGGTGCTCTGTGGCCTCATCCTGAGACACAGGACATGTGCAGACGACATATTGCTTCAGTTAGTTTGGTTAAACCTTAGATCCATTAAATGTAGGTTTGCACATGGTCTGTCCTGATGCCTGACATTTTGAGCTTATGTTACAAAAGATTCTACACAGAAATTACAGAATTAAAACATGATTATAATTTCAGCTCTTAAATTGCCAGCTCTGCATATTTAGGATTTAACTTGAAATTTTAGTTGTCACTATCAATAGCAGATGACAGCTTGGTCTGAAACCCTAGTTCAAAATTCCCACTTTTTTCCTTGCATAGAAATTTGATATCAAAACTTCAGGATTCAGTGCCCTCTTGTCACAGCAGTGCCTTAGTGCCTGTGGCAGTAGGTGACAGCTTTTCCAAGCCTTGTGTCTGGTTGTTCCCTTTAGTATTAAAGTAAAAGTTCCTGTTCCTCTTTCCCATGCAGACTTCTGGATTCAGAGAATCCACGATGTGTCCCAGCAGGAGTTTGACCTCAGGTGGTTGTTCCTGCCATCACCAACATTTCCAGCTGCCTCCCACCCCCCTCCACATTCCTGGGGAAGTTCAGTGGTTGGGATGAGGCTGAAGCAGCCCCTCTCCACCCAAGTTCCCTGACTTTCTCCAGCTGATGACAAGGTTTTCAGACATCAAGACAAATGCTCAGCTCTTCTTTCCCATGACTATCAAGTCCTGCCCCTGCTCTGCATTCAAGCTGCCTTCAGAGCTCAAGCCCTGCAGAATTTCCCAAAAACTATTTCAATAACTTGAATCAACAAGAGATTTCCTGGATAATTATTGAGTCTGGTTTATTGAGTTTGAATGAAGATATTTGTTACATCCAGAATTTCACAGTTTAGTACGATTCTCTATTGGCACAAAAGTTCATCATAATATCTCATTACATACAGTTCAGTGCTGTCTTCTCTAAAATCTCTTCTCTGCTACAGATACATGGACCCCTTTCCCCTCCCAAACACTTGTGTTACTCAACTGACAAGGAATGTGCTTTAAAACTGACCCATGAGCAAGTTATTCTGAGCCTGAAATCTCTTTAAGCAAACACTCAAGGCAAAAATCAAAATTGATTGAATATGAGTTACCTTATTAAGACTAATGAGGTCCTGGGTTGTGTTTTTCAATGAACAAAGCATTTTTATCAGCTCCCCTGCAGCAGACATGCAGTAATCATGGAGTGTGCAACGGAGAAGGGGAAGGGCCTTGATTGGAAGGTGTGTGAGGACACTGAGGGCACTTGGTGTGTTCAGCTGGAGCAGAGGAGACTGAGGGGAGAGCTCAGTGCAGTTCCAACTGCCTGGGCAGGGGCAGAGGAGGGGCAGGGACTGAGCTCTGCTCTGGGGGACCAGGGACAGCAGCCAGGGAATGGCTGGAGCTGTGTCAGGGCAGGCTCAGGTTGGATCTCAGGCAAAGGTTCTTCCCCCAGAGGCTGGTTGGGCACTGCCCAGGCTCCCCAGGGCAGTGGGCACAGCCCCAAGGCTGCCAGAGCTCCAGGAGGGTTTGGATAATGCTCTGGGGCACAGGGGGTGACTCTTGGGATGGGCCTGTGCAGGGCCAGGGTTGGACTGGATGATCCCTGTGGGTCCCTTCCAGCTCAGCATATCCTGTGGTTCTGCGAGGCAGAGCACAGTCAAGGTCTTTAGTTGGTAACAGGAGATCCCATCAGCCTTGGGATGGGGGAAAGGACCCTCTGGGAGGGGCAGGTTCCAGACACTGGGTGTGACTTGTGGATCATCTTTAGAAGCAGAAGGTTCCTGAAGCCCCTGTCCATGGTGTAGGTGCCTCTCACACCCTTCCTGCACAGGGGTTCCAATGTGGCCGAGGTTGGGGTGTCTCCATCCCCTGCATGAGCTGAGACAGGAGCAGAGAATTCCAAGATGTGCACAAGTGCAGACAGGCTTTTCAGAGGGAGTGGTTTACACCGAGCATTTCCTTTTCTTCCTGCTGAGCAGGGGCTGGAGGGGTGTGGGGGCACGGTTGTGATTCCGAGCAGAGTTATGACATTTCAAATCTGCAGCAGCTGCCTGGCTGGGGGGAGGGAGCTGTCAGCACAGGGGGGCTGAGATACAGCCTTGCACTTTATCCTCACCCATGGGAAGGCACCAGCTCCTGCAGGGGATGATTAACATGTGCTCCTGTCTCAGACCAGGGCAGGGCTGTTAAGGAAGAGCAGAGATACAGGAGAGCAGCTGCAGGAGAGGGGGAACAGCCCCTCCTTGAATGGAGCAGCTCAAGCCTTGCTCAAGTTCTGTCCTGCCCTTGGACTGGAGCAGAGGCAAAGAAAAGTAGAGCTTGATAAACCCAGTCATTTCAAAACATGCCTTTGGTAAGAGCTTTGATTTTCTAACGGAAGGAAGAAGGTTTATAGGTTTTGTTGTTTTTCTGACTTCCATGTTTTTCCTTGGGCAAGGCCCCAGTGCTTCCAATCAAAATGAGATGTTCCTATGCAATATGTCCTTGGCTCCAAGATCCCTCTCCCAGCCCATTGAGCTGCTCTGGGTTGCTGTACATGAGTGGCTGTGGTGCCACTGGGCTGGCATTTGGGGTCAGGGCCACCCTTGGAGGGAGGCACAGCAGCAGCTGGAACGGGTGGAGTGGTGCCACTCCCACTCAATTTGGGTAATTACCCCAGGAGGAGCCTGACACCACAGCACAGCCCTCCCAAGGCACCCTGAGGCCTGGGCATTAGGAGATGTGTCCCTTTCACCACAGTTTCTCTGCTGCAGGACCCAGAGAAAGGACCAAAGTGGTGACAGTCCCATCTCTGCATCACTGCTGCTACTTTCAGTGTTGCTTTATCACCAGCTGCTCCTAAAAAAGCACTGGTGACTCAGCAAACGAAGCTCTACAAATCCTTCCCAATTCTCTAGATCAAAATCAGGGCCAAGCTGTGCCTCCCTGGAGCCTCAGAGACAGGATGCTCCTGCCTGGGAGAGTCTGTGTGTCCGGGACCAAGTTGAGGTCTGTCCTGCTCTGGGAACCAACCACTTATTGATATCCCAGCCCAGCCAGGGGCTTCCTGCCCCTCAGTGACATGGATTCTATTCCAAGTTCCTCCTCTCTCTTCCCAAACACATCATTGCTTTGCTGCAGAAGCCCTTTGTAGGAAGCTAATTTGGGGAAGAACGAGGAGCCAGCCTAATTGATCGAAATGTCATCTACTTAGACACTTGTTTAGCTCCTGAAAATTAAGATGAATATTGTGTGTGTTTTATGTTGAAACAGACCATTTAATACCAAAGCAATAATAGCTGAGGACTAAACACCCAGCCTGGGGTGTCCATGTGAGGTACAGTATTGAGCAAAGGATTGAATGAAATAACAAAGTTTAAGCAGTCGGAATCAATATGTGGAGGTGTCCCTTGCACTGGAGCTGTTTAACTGCAGCCAGATAACATCAAGGTTGCAAAAGAAACTATACTGAAGCAAGGAAAATACACAAGGACATTAATTTTAAGGTGTCTTTATTGGCACAGGCCTAACTTTATTCTCTGGTTGGACAGTGGCTGGGGGATGACCCCCTGCTCTGTCTGTGCACTGCGTGAGAGTGTCATGGGGTTGTTTCTGCCTCGGGGGGGGCACTGCAGCCAAGAGGAGGAAAGGGCCCTGCCAGCAGCCCCAGATGTGGAGCCTGACCCTATGCATGCACCTTGTTCCTGTGCCAGCAGGAAGCCAAGAGAGGGCTCCCCTTTCCTGTCCTTGTGTCCTGAGCAGCTCTGCACAGAGTACGAGACACTCTCCATCTGGCAGAGTTACACAACAGCCTGTGGGTGCCACAGGAGAGGAGAGAGAGCCAGCGTGTCCATGTGGGCAGAATCAGTGATGTCCATGGATTGGAAGACTCACCACAACCCACAGCACATCCCACACCTCACGCTCGGGCCCCTCAGTCCCAGCAGGCAGGATCATCTCCCTGAGTCCTTTACCAAGCCCAGCCTGGAAATCCTCTGCTTTAATTTCAAGCTGGTGGAGAAGGGCCTTGATTTGAAGGCGTGTGAGGACACTGAGGGCACTTGGTGTGTTCAGCTGGAGCAGAGGAGACTGAGGGGAGAGCTCAGTGCAGTTCCAACTGCCTGGGCAGGGGCAGAGGAGGGGCAGGGACTGAGCTCTGCTCTGGGGGGAGCAGGGACAGCAGCCAGGGAATGGCTGGAGCTGTGTCAGGGCAGGTTCAGGTTGGATCTCAGGCAAAGGTTCTTCCCCCAGAGGCTGGTTGGGCACTGCCCAGGCTCCCCAGGGCAGTGGGCACAGCCCCAAGGCTGCCAGAGCTCCAGGAGGGTTTGGATGATCCTCTGGGGCACAGGGGGTGACTCTTGGGGCTGGGCCTGTGCAGGGCCAGGGGTTGGACTGGATGATCCTTGTGGGTCCCTTCCAGCTCAGCATATTCTTAGATTCTGCTACAGGTTTGCAATCCAGTTTCAGTGGAGCAGAGGAGCCCAGGAACAGATCCAGCAGTGTCAGGATCAAATCCAACCCTCAGTGTTCCCTGTATTGGCTGTCATGTCATGAGTAAATATTTTAAACCAGGCAGAATTTTTCCCCTTGAATATTGGTTGGAGAGCAGACACTGCCCCAATAGTACCTTCCTTTCTGGCTTCTCCCACTGTTCAATCAGAGTGGCTCCACTGAGCTGGGTCTGGCATTCTGTGCTTTCCCATGTTTTCTGGATGCAATGGAAAATGTACTTCTGTCAGGGTCATCTTGCTCCCTGCCCCACAGCTGTTGTGTTTGGAGAAGCAGCAGGCAGGAGGTCCCAGCTCAGGAGAGGGAAGGTCTGGAGGCTCTGGTGCTGACTCCAGGGTTTGTGTTGTGCAGGACGGAGCTCGAGGAAGGTGTCTCTCAGTGGGTCCCCCCCTGTGCAACGCTGATGAGCACAGAGACAGGATTAACCTAACTGCCAGGCAGTCAGGACAAAGTGTTTGGTGTGTAGAGGTTGGTCATTTACCCATAAACTGACTACAGGGAGGGGAAAGAAGAGCCTTTATCTCCATGCTGAAGAGCCTCTTTAGCAGGAAAAGGCCCCATCAGATCCTGTGGCTGGAAAATGACACAAAACAAATGAAAAACATAAATAAGATTTAAAATTTCAATGCAATATTTATCACTGTCTTGGAAAGTGGCATTTGGTTTGAAAAGGTGGCTCTGGTAGCTACCATAGCTTCCACTAAAAGCACATCCAGCTTATAACTGGCTCCAGTTTCCAGCTGTTGGATCTTTTGAAGAAATGCCCTGGGGACAGGGTGGCCCTGAGCAGCAGGTTCTTGGCTGAATGCAGCTTCTGTGCCTGGAGGTGCTGAGGAATGCCCAGGGATTGCTGCTTAAGGTGTTTTAACTTGGATACACAGGCGGAGATGCCGATAATGGACATTTCTGGGTTTAAAGCCTGTTTACCACAGAGACAGCAAGCACAGCAAACCCAGATCCATTCCCCACTGATGCCAGGGTTATTCCCACTGGGTTACACATCAGTTTTTCAATGTCACACTGAAACTTGGTTCCAGACACCTTTGGGGACCTCTTTCTCTGTCATGTGTCTGGCCTGGGCTCCACCTTTCAGCAGCCTCCAGACAGGTGAGTCTGCTGGTCAGGAAGGATCACAGCAGTTCAGAAGCAGAGGATTTTGGAATCTCCTTGGATGCCACCACCAGATCTGCAGATCACAGAACCAGGAATGACCTCTGGTCTTCTCACCACACTCACAGTGCAAGCAGAGGGTTCTGTACCTTGAAAATGGAGAGAAGTCCATGTTGAACCCATGTTTGGGAATGTGGAGCTGTGACACTGGGAATCGGTCCAGTCCACCTGACAAAGAAATAAAGACAGTGATGGAACTATAGAATCATGGAATCATTAAAGTTGGAAAAGACCTCCAAGATCTTTGCCTGAGTACCACAGCACCCACTAAACTATATCACAAAGTGTCACATGTGCTCATTTCTTGGACACCTCCAGGGATGGTGACCCCACCTCTGCCCTGGGCAGCCTGTGCCAGTGCCTGACCACTCTTTCAGTGAAGACATTTTTCCCAATATCCAACCTGAACCTCCGTGGACTGAGCTGGTGCACACCAGGTTAACTGTCCTCCCTCAAATGCACAAAAGGCAGGTGTGGATAATCCGTGTTCTGGAGAGTTCAGGGAAAGAGCCTGAAAATCACGTTCTACCCATGTGAATATTTGTGTCCAAGGGACAGACATGAGTGAAGTGATGAAGTTCCTCACAACTGAGCACATCAGCAGCACCTGCCAGCAGCTCCAGCACCTTGACCTTCTTATGTGCTCAGAAAGCACCTGGCGAAAGCAGGGATGGGAATTCTGGATGAACACACAGGAGTCCTCAGGATGGAACGAGCAGGAGCCTGTGGGAGATGTGGGTTAACAATCTCCAGGGCAGGACCTACAGGAAGAAGACTGAGTGAGTAAGAAGGGCTGTCACAAAAAAGCTCAGGCACATGGGCTGAATCCCTGGGCAGTCACAGGGCAGTGCTGGAGCTCAGAGGATCCTTTCCCTTGTGCACTGACTTTGGAGGAAACATCAAAGCTGACTGCAGTGATGTGGGGCTTGCAGAGCCCTGAGCTGGGCTGCCTTTGGGTGGCTCAAAATGCACAGAAAGCAGCTCTGAAAAATGCTTCACCCTCTTCTTGGTGCTTCCCAGAGTAGGAGCTGGAGTGGGAGTAAGAGAACAACAAAAGGAGAGACAGGGCTGTGCTGACACCAGTCCCTCAGTGCTTCTGAGGTTCAATCTACATGCAGATACAGAGCTGTGGTGTTCCCAGTGGGAATGCAGCTTGCTGTTCCCATCAGGACAGCTGGGAAATCACTAGACCTCCTCCCAGCTCTTTCCTACCTCTTCTCTTTCTTTCCTCCCAATGAAATGATGCTGAGAAGGAGCTCTAAATTAATCCTGGCTGAGCCAGAGGCTCCTGCTAGGCTGACTCTGAGGACACCACACAGCAGGCACAGGATGTGTCATTGTGTTCCCCCCCAGCAGAACGTTTGCAGTTCATACAAATCACCTGAACTCAAATATCTGTATTCATAAAACCCCCAAACCGTGGAGCAGGTGATTTCATGGCCTTTCTGCTTGACAAGCAGCTCACCTGGGACAGGTATTTTGCAGAAGCCATTGGCCCAGCAGGGTTCAGGAGTTTTCTGATTTTGCCAATGTACCTTTTATTTGGTGATGTGGGGGAGGAAGAGGAATAAATCCCCTCAGCCTGTCACTCTGTAGATACACACTGCCCCAAGTTCTATTGTTCCAGTTCTCTGCCAAGTGCAGGCTTGCCAGCCAGAGACAACAATGTTTAATTTATGAAGGACTGAGTTTTAATCAGTTTTTTATTGTTTGTTCCAGCAATAGATCAGTTTAATGGCAGTCTGAAAAATGCACCATAAGCAAACCTCACACATGCCATTCTCCTCCCCCCAAGATATTTCCCATCAAAAGTTTGACATGCTGGGCATGCTGGGAACAGGCAACCCGTGAAAGCCAGGGTTTAAAATAAGTGACCAAGCTGCAGCTCTCATAGGGTTTGTGGGTTGGTGGATCCTGCTGCACTAAGGGCAGATTTGGAGATAAATCTGTATTTAGAGTCTTTTCACACTGAATCATGAGATTCCTTTTTATAACCAAGACAGCAGACACTGACTGTGCACCTCCCTCAGAGCTGGTGGTGGAACTTGGCTTCTTGTCTTCAACCCAGCCAAGATTTACTGTAAAGGACCTTTGCTGACACACCTGGCCAGTCATCCTCTTTTTTTTTTTTTTTCATGTATTAGACTCCACATCTCTCTCCAAACACCAAATTTCCCCCATCTCCAGTGGAATCCTGGCCTGGCCATCCCATGAGTCATCCTGGGCATAAAGTTGTGTTCCCTGGGCAGAACTGAAGAAAAGAGCTGTGAACCCTGGCTGGGGGAAATTATTTCACAGTCAAAGGAAAACACATGAAACATATTTACTGCTCCATTTTCAGGCCTATTTTTAGACAATTAAAGATGTAAAAGGTTTGGGTCTGGATCCAGCCCGGGAGTGGAGGGTTTGGTGCAGTCTACATCTGTTTTTTGAGAGGTGCTCTTTGAAAATGAGCAATTAGTTGAATCAAATCTTGTGTGACTCCAAAGCAGATACAGAACAGAGTTATTGCCACTGCCACCCACAGACAATGGGGACTGAAAGTCCTCTTTGCTTTGCAGAGCTGTATCAATGGTTACTTTTCATGTCTTCCACAATTATATATTCCACCTATCCTTGGCTCTCAGGGTGGTGCTGGAATAACTCTTCCATGGTAGGAAAACGGTGGTCAGATGCTTAACCAGTGCCAAGATAAATGCAGAAACGAGCATGAAGGAGCTCAGCAAATAAAAGAAGATTAAATCTATTTTATAGTGGACACAACATTTCCCAACAGATTTCTTTCGTGCAGAATATAGATCCTTGTTAGACAGCTGAATTATGCTGGTTGGAATTATGTGGAAGTGAACACAGCAGGGTTTGACCCCCTGTCAAGGAGCTGGGCAACTCCTCCAAATCCTGACTGTGCCAGAGGCTGCACCCCAGGGAAGGCAGGGGGGACTGGAGTGTTTAGAGCAGCAGGGACAGTGCAGCCCCCAAAGAGGTGCAGGATTTCTTAATCTGTGAGTCCCTACTTGCCTGAAGTTTAATTACTGCCTTAATCTTCCCTCAAATGGCATCAGAGATTTAGGTGCTCGGAGACAGACTGGTGAAAACAAGGCAGAGCTACAAAGTACCCAGATACTTTAGGACCATCCAGCTTGTTTTCAGAAGGGAGTTAATGTCCAGTTGTGAAAGGTACTGAGATCTCTAGAGCTGCAGTTGGTGCATAAACACTTCTGAAAAAAAAACAGCCCAACCCCCCTGCATGACAGACCATAGAAAACAGGGCTGAACACACCTGAAGACATCCCCTGTTCCACCCCCTGACCTGAGGAAGGCCCTTTGCCCTCCAGACAAGGTGTCTGTAGAAATGATCCTGCTCCTACAACCCTCCAGCAAGAAACTCCACAGCAAACCCTGGAAAAATTTATGGCAGTGTTTAACTAGCCTTACATTAGAAAGGCATTTCCTAATAACTAATCTGAATTTCCCTAACTGTGATTTAATTACCCCATCTCCTAAGCAGAATGAACACGCAGAACAAATTATTCTCTTCCTCTTCACAGAAACCTTTTATGTAACTGCAGACTGTTATGTTTCCCCTAAGTCTTCTCTTGACTAAATGCCTCCAATTATTCCAGCCTTTCTTTGCAGGTTACCTCCAATCATTCTCATTCTCCCTGCTCAGCTTTTTCATTCATCCTTGAACTCCGTTTGCCTTTCTTGAATTCTGTGATGTATTTTCCAGATCATTTTGGATTTCTCAAGATCCTCCAGAATTCCAGCCCTGCTCTCCAAAATGCTGTAGGTCCTTCCTCATATGAGACAGGAGCAGAGGTGGTACCCTCAGATCTGTGGCAGTCTCTGGTTGTATCCCAGCCCACCTCGAGGCAGCCAAGGAGAAACTTTCTCACCCTGACAGCCCGTGGGAGCAGAGTGCCCCTGGGTCTCCATCCTTGGAGGTTTTCAAGCCCAGGCAGGATAAATTCCAGAGAAACCTCAGGTTTGAGGTCTGACCTCAGAGCTGATCTTGCTTTGAACAGATCAGTGTTTGGTGTAGGTGACTTCCAGTGATTCCCTTCTAGTTATTCCCTTCCAATAATTCCTTTGAATTATTCTGTGAGCCTTTATCATCCCTTTATTCCACTCCATCCCCCCCAAGAAAGAAAATTTTGATTGGAAAGGTGCTTGTGCTACACACTTGGAGTGAGGCCACGAGACAGGAACTGATCCATGGAGAAATCCCCCCTGTCCTGGATCACTGCCATGGGCACTGCCACTGATTCCAGGACCTGGGATCACACAGAACCACAGGATCACTGAGGTTGGAAAAACCCTCCCAGCCCATAAATCCCCCCTGTGCCCCATCCCCACCTTGTCCCCAGCCCAGAGCACTCAGTGCCACGGCCAGGCCTTCCTGGGACACCTCCAGGGATGGGCACTCCAAACCTCCCTGGGCAGCCCCTGCCAAGGCCTCACCACCCTTTCCAGGAGGAAATTCCTCCTCATGTCCAACCTGACCCTCCCCTGGTGCAGCTGGAGGCCGTTCCCTCTTGTCCTGTTGTTCCCTGGGAGCAGAGCCCGACCCCCCCCGGCTCCCCCCTCCTGTCAGGGGGTTGCAGAGCCAGAAGGTCCCCCCTGAGCCTCCTTTGCTCCAGGCTGAGCCCCCCCAGCTCCCTCAGCCCCTCATCAGAGCTACTCTCAAGTTACACAGCACAAGGTTTCTGCTACCAGGAGTGGATCTCTACCAGGAGGAAAATTTGCAAATCCTGGGGTTTGGAAAATCAGAGGTGAGGAGGTTGGGTGAGAGCAACGGCCCCTGCTCCTGGGGAATGACACACTAGACTGAAACAGTGTCCAGACCCGGCCGTGGGAAGTCCTCAGCTCCACCAGGACAGCAGAGGGATCAGTGCTGCTCAGGCAGGTTCCAGAAACCTGCAGGCTGGGATTCCTGGGATTCCTGGTGCTGGAGCCACCATGGACCTGGGGAGCCCTTGCTGTGCTCAGCAGGATAAACACCCTGAGCAGGAGCTGAGGGTGTTTCTTATTTTGGAGCAGATTTTTTTTAATCTTTGTTAAATGTTTTCACAATGCTTCTGGCTGCCGGGAATTGGAAAACAAACAAACAAACAACGTTTGTCCAAAGTCCACTTTGGAAACAGAAATATTAAGCAAACAGTTCTGACAAATTGGAAACCCTGCTTGCCAAAGATTGCAGGGGCAAAAATGCATTTTCAGAAGTCATATAAACTGCTCAAAACTTCTCAGATTTTTACTGCAATAATGAATTCCAAGAACAGAATAATTGGGAAAGTAACCCAAGTATTTTTCAGCTTTTGACATTTTAGGAAAGAGTCGCAGACGACGTTTTTTTATATCCACCACATCCTTTGTCGTGATGGAAAGAGAAGCTTTAATTCCAGAATAGCAGCAGGAAAGGGCAGGGAAAGGGAAGATCTTGGGGATCTCATTTCTAAATGCAGCAATGGTTTAGTGATGACAAAAAAAGGATTCTGACTTGCTAATTAGTTTTGCATAATGATGACTAAACTTGATTACCGCAGGAACCAGTCAAATGTCTTTGTAGCTCATAGGCTTATCCTGAGCTCCAATTAAAAGGGTTTGGTTTGTTTATGGCTCACAGGGTGCTTCCTGGAGACCAAATAACTCACCAAAGGGTGCTCCAAGCTTTGTTGTTTCAATTGGCTGCTGCAGCAAATTAACTTCTGAGGAGGAATTCGATAGCATCTATTTTATCAGACATCCAGAAGCACGTCACTGGTTCTCCACAAGCTCTTGCTCATTTTTTCCCCTCCTAAACAGCTAAACAAATGGAGAATAAAGCCTTCATTATCTCTCCATCAGTTGCCATCTCTGCCAGGCACTGCAGAAGTTCTCTACCTGCTATTTTTCTCTATTAAGAAGACCTGAGTGAAAATCTGGCCATAAAACATTCCTGAATGTTTTATGTGTGTGTGAATGTGTTGGTGTAGGGGGGATACTGAAATGGTGACACCTTCCTGAAATGATGCTCAGTGTCCCCTCAGGTGAAGGACACGGAGGTTCCTGCAGGGTCTCACCATCCCTGTGGTCCTCCTGGATGCCCACGGACAGAAATCCCAGTCCCTGTGACCCCCTGCCAAACCTGTACCCTTGCAGAGCCCCATTTGGCCCCCCAGACTGGGATGCAGCCTGGATGCCAGCAGAGCCCCAGCAGCAATTCCTGGGATTGCTTTTCCCCAGTTTAACTTACTCACACAACTACAGAAGGCACCAAGACTCCCACAAACACAATCAAACCCATATTTGGATCACCCAGAGGTTGCTGGAGGTCGGTGTGTCTTCCTGTACCTTTGGGTGCTGGCAGGGCTCTGGCTGGCACTGGGAACCATGCGGGGTTGGGGGCTGGTGGGGTGACATCCTGTGATTCACCCAAGCCTGAGTCCTTCTCGGGGGCTGTGCCAACTGCCACATTTCCTCCTATAACTTAAAAACAACACAGAGGAAGAGAAAAAACTTTCCTTCCCTGGATAATTCCGCTGAATGAGAGACTCGCTGGATACAGATTTGCTCCCTCCAGTGGCTGGTAAGCCCTGGAGCAGGGCTTGCCCCTGCCCTCGCTGACAGCATCTCTGCCTGGAGGATTTCTCAGAGATACTTCACGTTTAGGAGTGCAGAGTATTGTCTTGTGCCAGAGCAAGTGACTTCACAAAGTCACAGAATCACAGAATCCCAGGATATGCTGAGCTGGAAGGGACCCACAAGGATCATCCAGTCCAACCCCTGACCCTGCACAGGCCCAGCCCCAAGAGTCACCCCCTGTGCCCCAGAGCATCATCCAAACCCTCCTGGAGCTCTGGCAGCCTTGGGGCTGTGCCCACTGCCCTGGGGAGCCTGGGCAGTGCCCAACCAGCCTCTGGGGGAAGAACCTTTGCCTGAGATCCAACCTGAGCCTGCCCTGACACAGCTCCAGCCATTCCCTGGCTGCTGTCCCTGGTCCCCCCAGAGCAGAGCTCAGTCCCTGCCCCTCCTCTGCCCCTGCCCAGGCAGTTGGAACTGCACTGAGCTCTCCCCTCAGTCTCCTCTGCTCCAGCTGAACACACCAAGTGCCCTCAGTGTCCTCACACACCTTCCAATCAAGGCCCTTCCCCATCTCCGTGTCCCTCCTTTGGACACTCTCCAATGGCTCAATCCCTTCCTTCCATTGTGTCCCCCCAAACTGCCCCAATGTTGAGGTGAGGCCACCCCAGGGCAGAGCAGAGCGGGACAATCCCCTCCCTCACCTGACCACTGCCAGGAAAGCACCATTTTATCCCAGTTCCTCTCTACTCCTCAGTGGAGCCCCTGCCCTGGGCAGGGAAGTTCAGCTGGGGTGGCATTCCCATTATGAAATGGTTGGCGCGGGGGATTGAATGGAAGCAACAATTCCTTTGGCGTGACGTCAGCAGCCCTGGAGCTGCAGCAGATGCTGTTTTCCTTCACACCGCCCGCCCGCTCCCAAAATGCCCGAGATTTCGGCATCGCCAACGTGCTGCCAACCCACAATGGGAATGGGAAAGGCCAATTGACTGGGAGGCTTTACAGCTCCTTCAGCTGTTACTCAGCCTCCCAGGGGCTCCCAGACTAGCACAGCATTCCTGTGGGTCCAATAATGGTGGAAAGATCCCTGCCCCCCAGTTCTGCCCATTCCCAAATGGAGTCATGCTGGAAACATGAAATGAGCTCATGGTACAAAAGGGTGTTCCAGCACGTGTAGCTTTCCTACATCCTAAGAGCCATGGCCAGTATTCTTCCCAAAGAACGGGGGAGTTTCCTGTAACCCACAGGTCACATTGGAGAGATGTGGCAACAGGAAGAGCTAGGAAATTACAGATCATCAGTTTGACTTTGAGACTCTCGAAAATACTGGAGCAAATTATTAAACAATCACTTTATAAGCACTCAGAGGATAAAAGGCAGTGGGAAACAGCCAACATGGACTTGTCAAGAACAAATCATGTCAAAGTAATCTAATCTTTTTCTTTAATGGGGTCGGTGGCCTATGGACAGCAGAAAGTGATAGATATGATATATTTCGACTTTCATAAGGTTTTTGACACAATCTGACGGGAGAGTGTCCTCCAAGTAGGGAAATAGGATTGAAAGCAAATCATACAGCATGGCACCATTTAAAAAACATTAGACTTTGAATTTAGTGTCAGAAATCTGCTCAAGAAAGTGATTTAAATCTCTCAGGTGTCTGTTCTGGGCCCAGTTCATTGAAAAATTTTTGAACTTATAATTCAGCAAAATCAGAGCAACACCCACACAGACAATAGACAGGAACTTTATGGAATTCATGTTAATACTGTTTCGCAAATGTAAACTATGCAAAACCCGTATCAACAATCCCATGTTCTTTGACTCATAAAAACATATCTATATACGTGACACCATTTTAGTTTTAATGAATAATAAAATTACTCATTGACATTGCAAGAATAGGGATACAAATTTATTGTCTGTTGTCATAGGTAAAGAACAGATTTCCTGGTGCTACTCAATCTTTCAGTTCTTTTCTAGCTCTCTGACCTCACAGCAAATGATTCCAGCTGGACAATTTAGCACAGTTTACAGTGCCACAATTTCACGGGGATTGAAGAGCCAGCTATTTGTTTCAATCTTTTTATCAACAGCTTAGATGATGGGACTGATCAGACACAGCTAAATGCCTAAATGTGGACATCTGTTCCATTTTAGATTGCCCAGGGTATCCCATCTGGCCTCCAGCTGCCGGGTTGGCAGGGGGCTGCTCTCCTGTGAGCCCCACGTCGTGACTGCCAGAGGCACCAGCTCCTCTTGAGAACCCAAAGTACTGAAGTAGCACCACAACTGTGTTGAGGCAACAAAAAAAAAATCAGCTTCGTGGCCAAACTTGGATGAGGGGTGATGTAAAAATAAAAGCCAACGAGATGAAATGTCATAAAGGCAAGTGAGAAGTCAGCACAAGGAGAAATCAAATGCCCAAACTGAGATGTGGTGAGACAAGTGGCAGCACCATTGCAGAGACTGATCTGGGCATGACAGTGGGTCCCACAAACGGGATGGACAAACTTTGCCCCAGACCCCCACTTAGCAGCAAGAGCTGTGGATCCTCAAGGGATCCCCACATGGGAAGTGCACTGTGAGAAAGACAGAGAAAAAAAGAGAGCTGAAATGAAAAGAGAGTGATGAGAGGCTGGAAATAGGTTATAGGAGAGAAGATTGGAGAGATTGAGCCAAGCTGTTTTATCTAGAGAAGAGCAAAGCTGACCATGTGAGGATGGTGTGAAACATGTCCCAGGTTGTTCTGAAGCAACATCTCATCTTTGAGTAATTGGAATCACAGAATGGTCTGGGTTGGAAGGGACTTAAAGCTCATCCAATCCCACCCCCTGCCATGGGCAGGGACACCTTCCACTAGCCCAGGTTGCTCCAAGCCCCGTCCAACCTGGCCTTGGACACTTCCAGGGATCCAGGGGCAGCCACAGCTTCTCTGGGCAACCTGTGCCAGGGCCTCCCCACCCTCACAGGGCACAGTCTCTTCCTAATTGCCCCCCTCTGCAGCAGAGGAGCTTTGAGTTAGAAATGAGAAGCACACACAGCTCCCAGGGTAACTTTGCACAGGAGCAGGTTTCCCAAGGGGGCAGGAGGAATCCCTTTTTCCATGACCTCAAGCAGCAGATCAATGACTCTGTGAGCTCTTCTTGTTTTGCCAGGACCTGGATCCAGCACTTTGGCCCTTAGAATAACCTGTGAAATGGAAGGAAACACCTGTGCAGCTGGATGCCCATGAATTAATTCCTGCCTGAAGATGTTTGTTCTCAGTTCCAGCCATCACAGCCTTGCACTTGGGCTGCCACTTCCTAAACAGGAGGATCTCTACAAAAAACCAACAAGGATACCTGGACAGTGATGGCAGGGAGAGGTATCTGTATGACAGGAGATTAAATAGGCTGGCAAAGAAAGAAGAATTATTATGGTGAGGAAAACAAAAGCCTGAATTGCCTTAAGAAGTTGTGGAGAATGAACAACTTCATATGAGAATGAACAATTCTCATGTGTTTACTGTGTTCTGATGTCCTGCTCGTGGCTGTGGAGCAAAGACTGCCTCAAAGGGGTTTCTCTGGGTGGCTGGAGACATAAACTGAGCCACTGGAGGTGTGGGAGGAGAATGAATTAATATTCGGTGGAGCAAGGGCTCCTCTCCCTGCACCTGCCAGGAACAGACCAGAATGAACAGGGGTCCTCGTCCTCTGGAGCGCTTGGTAAGAGGGGATCCATCTCCTGTGGGAGATGAGCGGGATGGAGGACATCCAGTGTCACCCAGGGGTGTCTGATACTGGGCATGCCTGTCAGGAATGACCCCTGGGGGACTGAGTGTCCCTCAGACAGTGGGTCTGTGCAGAGTAAGCCTCCCAAGGGTACCCTCCTCAAGTCTTCTGCATGAATCTGGGCCTTGGAAAAAGAGCTTCCAGGTCCCAAAGTGCTCTGTTGGATCAGAGAGAGCTGAATAGACTGCTCTGCAGGATGTGATAATCCCAGTTATGGAGAGTTGTGTGGAGCCAGAGGAGAATGGAGAAGGGCCAGTGTGGTCTGTCCTGGGTTACCAGCACAGAGCCTGGAGATGGTAATGGTATGGCCAGTCTTCGCGAGCGAAGATTTGGGAAAGGTCATTACCCTTCGAGCCTGCGCAGTGGATTTTTTAGGTGAGACCCAGTGTGCGCTGAACTGAGCCCACCCTCTAATCCTGAGGTTCGTCTGCCGGGGCCGAGCGAGCTCGGACAGTGGCAGTGAGGTCCTCAGGACGTAGGTTTGTTTAGAGTGACCTTCTCTTAGATGGATGGCCTTACAGGGCTGACGAGCTCCATCTGCCCGGGGGAGTTTCCCTGACCGGGAATCGAACCCGGGCCGCAGGGGTGAGAGCGCTGCAACCTGACCACTAGACCACCAGGGGCCCCTGCCTGGAGATGGAAAGGGAAATGGAAATGCAAAGGAAGATAAAGCCTGGACTTGTTGCCTGCAGGAGACACAGGACACCTGCAGAGACCCAACACAACCTCAGCCACAAACATGAAATAAGGTCAAAGCCCCTGAAGAAGGACTGCACAGTAAGGGTTCACCCCAGGGCACACTGCACCTGAGGAGCCTCCCCTGCCGGGAAAGACCCTGGAGCAGTCCTGCCATTCCCAAACAGCACAGCTCTGGGCTTCTCCCAGTAGTCAGTCCAGTCCTCTGATCCTCTCCACAACACAGAGACAAGCCTAGTCCTGAGCTTTCTCCTGATCACAGAGCGGGTTTGGGGGAGGCTGCTCCCACCTCTGCTGTGAAAGAGTTTCACATTCCAGTCGGGAGGAGGGGAAGGAAGGGAAGCATCAGTGAGTCAGGAAGCATTGGGGAGGAGGGATCAGCACTGTGAGCAGCAGTAGGTGGAGCTGGTTGAAAATCTTCCAACAAAGAGCTACATTTTTTTTTTTATTGTGAGAAATATGGTTTTACTGAGATTAAAAAAAAAGAATTCTAGAAGAAAGTATTGATCCAGAGAAAATGTTTCAATTACAAAATTAAATTAGTCCAATTTTTAATTTTTAAACTCTTATCTCAGTGCAATTCCTACTGCTGGCAATGCTGGGATCCTTCATGCATTTGAATCCATCCCAAATCTCCTCTTTTTATAAAAGCTCTTTTTTGGCATTTTATGGAGTGGTACTTTGCAATTTTGAGCGCCATCTAATAAATTGCTCATCAGGACTTCAATTGAAAATTAATGGCTTCTTCCCCAGCCCACTTGATTTGGGCAAAGAAACTCTGCAAGGATCAGGAAACCTTATTTCCTTTGGCACAGGCCAGCCTGTGCAGTCTGGTTCTGTGCAGAAGGTTCCGTGTAGAAGGTTCTGTGCTATTCCTCTTCCCCAGATCAGAGAGGCAGGACCTCTGTGACCCTCAGAATCACAGAATCATAGAATCATTTAGGTTGGAAAAGACCTTCAGGATCACTGAGTCCACCCTGTGCCCCATCCCCATCTTGTCACCCAGCCCAGAGCACTGAGTGCCACATCCAGTCATTCCTGGGACACCTCCAGGGATGGGGACTCCCTCACCTCCTCCACACTCCTCATGCTCTGTCTTCCCTTGATGGGACCCATCAGCTCCCACATTCCTTCAGAGCTCAGCCTTCCTTTCAGTGCATTGAATTCTTCCTCTGTTCCTGATTTTGGACTGATGTGGACAAATTGTCATTCCCCTTCCAGACACGCTGACAGTCAGCTGGGTAATAACTCTTTGTACTGATAATTGGGAAGAAAAGGTCTCCCCCTTCTTAGTGGTAGCTATTTCTCTGAGACAGCCCCAGCCATTTCCTAATGGCAGGAAGGAGCTCCAAGAGCTCAGTCAGCACTGGGGGTGGCAGAGCCTCATCGTTTAGCACATACATTCTTTAATTATGTCACATTAATATCAGCTCTTGGATAAGGTCCTTACACAGTCAGTGTGAATGTTTCCAGGAGCTGCTGTGAACTTGGAGTGGCTTGCATGGTTCAAACACACTTTTATCACACACAATTTGTATTAAGTGGTCTTGAGGTATGAACAAAAGCCCCCAGAAATAAATGCAAGACACTTAAGCCACAGGCACATCCCTCTGGGTTGATCTGCTGCACAGTAAACTATAGAATTCAACTCTTCTTGCCTGCTTCCCTCTTGGCTTCATGAATCTCCAGTACATCCATGGAGGTGTAGGATCTGCAGAATGCTTAACATGTGAAGAGAAGGGCAAATTCCCTGCTGTGGTGATCTCACAGAGAGTAGGGATGTTATGTTGGGTGTGGATTTCTGTGCCCTCCAACTGAAGCATTAAAAGTTGGCCTGCAGGTACTGAATCACTAATTGTTCCACGTGCCAGGACCCTGGATGAGACCCCACCATTAGGTCCTTGGGCTGGTCCCTGTGCTGGAGATTGTCTTGTCCTAAAGGAGGATCTGCTGCTCTGCAGATGCCCCAGGGCTCCAGGGCCTTTCTGGAGCACTGGATCCACTGCTGAGAGCTCAGGGAAACCTCTGCCATCTCCAGAGCTTGATTGTCTGGGGCAAGCTCAGAAAAAGACCGAGCTTGAGCACCCATCCCTGCAGAGAAGGTCCAGACACTTGTTAGGGACCAAGTACAATCCCAGAATCTCGTTCCACCCCCTGCCATGGGCAGGGACACCTTCCAGCAGACCAGACTGCTGGGCTAGTGGAAGGTTTTTACCAAGTATCTCTCAAGCCCTGACTCACAGATTCACCATCCCAGCCTTGGCAGGACCCCATGAGCAGCATCTCCTGCAAAACCCCCATCACTCAGATTGACCCTGCAGTAAAAGTTGGCCCTGAATGTCCTGCAGGACCTGGGCTTTGGGCCCCCAGTGCTCAGCAGAGGTATGTTTGTAGAACCTGGGAAGGCATTGATGGCTCCAAGGAGGTGGAGACAAGTTGAAAATGCTACTCAGCCCCTGCACATTAAATGCTGCTGACGGTTTTTTTAATTATTATTTTTATACTTCCTCTTTAAAACACTGTCTCAGCCAGGCATATAAGCTGCCACCCACCTTAAACATATTGAATCCTGCCTCTGATATTCCCAGGACTACCCATTCAACTTCAAACTAATTGATGCCTGCTCAGCCTGCTTGGTGCTTCACAGCCTCAAACGTCACTTCTACTGCTGCCTAAGAAAAGTTCGCTGGTGACAGACAGGCTCCTGTCTCCTGGAGAGTTTGAGAGCTCTTCTCATGCAGGCAAGAGAACCATACAACATTTAATTGGTCTTTCTTGGCTTTCTGGATGTTTTCTTAATGTTCAGCAGAGAATCTCTCAGCTCAACACCTGAATCCTGTCTCTCCCAGGATCCTCCTGGACAAACTGTCCACCCCACAGCTGAATAAACACATCCTGTGGGGTGTGAGCAGTTGGCTCGTGGGTCGGGCACAAAGGGTGACAGTGACTGGGGTGACATCAGACTGTGACCTGTCACTGCTGGGGTTCCACGGGGCTCCATCCTCATCCCTGTGCTCTCCAACATCTCCAGCAATGACCTGGACACAGCACTGGAAGGGACACTGAGCAGGTTTGCAGATGACCCAAAACTGGGAGGAGCTGCTGAGCCCCTGGAAGGCAGGGAGGGCCTGCAGAGAGACCTGGACAGGTCCGAGGGCTGGGAATCACCAACCATGGGAAGTTCAACAAGGGGAAGGGCCGGATTCTGCCCCTGGGATGGGGCAACCCCGGATGGACGGACAGAGTGGGAATGAGAGGCTGGAAAGCAGAGCCGGGAAAGGGCCCTGGGGGTCCTGGTGGTGCCAGTTGTCCCTGAGTCAGCAGTGCCCTGGCAGCCAGGAGGGACATCCCTGTCCTGGGGCATCAGGGAGGGGATTGTCCCGCTCTGCTCTGCCCTGGGGCGGCCTCACCTCAACACTGGGGCAGTTTGGGGGGACACAATGGAAGGAAGGGATTGAGCCATTGGAGAGTGTCCAAAGGAGGGACACAAGGATGGGGAAGGGCCTTGATTTGAAGGCACTGAAGGCACTTGGTGTGTTCAGCTGGAGCAGAGGAGACTGAGGGGAGAGCTCAGTGCAGTTCCAGCTGCCTGGGCAGGGGCAGAGGAGGGGCAGGGACTGAGCTCTGCTCTGGGGGGACCAGGGATAGCAGCCAGGGAATGGCTGGAGCTGTGTCAGGGCAGGCTCAGGTTGGATCTCAGGCAAAGGTTCTTCCCCCAGAGGCTGGTTGGGCACTGCCCAGGCTCCCCAGGGCAGTGGGCACAGCCCCAAGGCTGCCAGAGCTCAAAGGGACAAGGTGGGATTGTTGGGGTACCTGTGCAGGGCCAGGGGTTGGACTGGATGATCTTTGTGGGTCCCTTCCAGCTCAATATAATCTGTGATTCTTTAATTCTGAGAACCAGCCCCCACAGGATGGCCTTCCTCGTAGCACATGGCCTTCACTAAGGGCAGCAAATTGAATGTTTAGATGTCTTTAGGAGTTTGGACAGGATTTTATATGCAGTGTAGTCTTCTTTGCTCCAGATGCATCTTTCCTTCTGTACATCAGTTCTCTTCTCACCTCTCCCACCTCTTTGAATGCTTTTGCTATGAAGGAAGAACCTTCCCAAGCTTCAGGAAAACAGTCATTCTAAGGGAACATTTTGATTTGTTGTAAAAACTCTAATAAAACATGTAGGATTCCACCCCCCCGCCCCCCGCTTCATAACAGAAGAACAAGGTGGGTTTGGTTTTGGGGTTTTTTTTGCTAATGTCAGGGTTGCCAGTCATGGTCTTTTCTCTCCATTTGCTTTTTGAACAGAAGAATGCTCTGGCAACACCCAGACAACCTTGTTACACTTTCTTACCACCTGCAAACCCCTCCAAGGGCTGCTTTCTGCCCCACTGAGCACCCAGCACTGCCTGCACCTGGGGCTGGGGTGGGTTGGGGGTTGTCCCAGGCTCGTGGGGGTCTCTGAAGTGCTCCCAGCTCCTGGAGCAGCTCTGGCCTGGCCTGGGACATGGGGTGATTGCTCTCTGCCAAAACACTGCAAACCACTCTGCATATCAGAGACTGTTCAGGAAACAGAAAGTTGGTTCCAACCCAAGGTGCAGAGAGGAAGGAAATGTCTGGATTTGGAGAGAGGTGTCAGGCACTAAACACAACCAAACACCTCAGTCACTGCTTGGAACCATCGAGTCATGGAAGGACAGGATGGTTTGGGTGGGAAGGGACTTTGAAGCTCATCCAGTGCCACCCCCGCCATGGGCAGGGACACCTTCCACTAGCCCAGGTTGCTCCAAGCCCCATCCAACCTGGCCTTGGACACTTCCAGGGATCCAGGGGCCCAGGGGCAGCTTCTTTGGGCAACCTGTGCCAGGGCCTCCCCATCCTCCGGGGGAAGGATTCCTTCCCCGTATCTGATCTAAACTCCCTCTTTGTCAGTTTGAAGCCACTGACTTTCTCCTACTTGAGAAGGATATTGTATTTTAATTGGTGTATTTTCTATTCCATCCAGGGGGTCAGATAGTTTTCACAGCCTGAGGGATGTTGGGCCCTGACTCTTCAGATACACCATTTTCCCTGGGAATTGTCTCCCCCATTAGGTGCCTTTACCTGGGGCAGAGCTCAGCATGTTCCAGCTGTGCTCTCGGGTACCCACAGGGAGTACACACATTTCCCTTGGGGTTTCTCACAGATACCCATCTCTGTACTTAATTGAAATGATTTATCAGTCTTGGTTTAAAGGCTGGTTGAAAGTAAAAGCCTTGGTTTAAAATCAAGAAGCCTCAGTTCACAAAGATGCCCCAGAAATCCAGTTTCCTGCTGGACAGCCCCGGGTAGGATTCCTCCTCCTGGATGAGTTGAGAAGCCCTTCACGACAGTGCCAGTGTCACTTTTCATGAAGAACAGGCTTTCAAGGGAGATTTTAAGCCCTCTCAGCTTATAAATATTTCATGGTCCTTTAACAGGTACTGTAACTCCGCAGCCACTTGTGCGCATCACGTTTGCCTCGGTGTGAATGGAAGCAGGAGCTGGCAGCTTGCAGGGAGCCAGGTCAGCAGTTTATCCTCGGTGCCTGCACCTCTTGGCCCCACTTCCATCCTCAGATGCCTGAGCTGAGCTTTCAGCATCTTTGCAATGAGGGAATTACGCTCCAATAAGAAGCACAGCAAACAAAAGCCCTTACAAAAGTAAGGAAAAGAGAGGTTTAGTTGAGAGCAGAAGGAGTAGTTAATCTGTGCTTTGTCATGAATATTCAGAACCACTTCCTCAGTTTGCATTATGGAGTGTTGATGGAGGAAAAATAGGAACTTTGGGGTGGGGGGGGTCATTTGTTGATTTATTTTAAATAGCCTTGCCAGGATCTCACAAATGCTCACAAATGCTCACAAATGCTGGGGGGGCTCAGCCTGGAGCAAAGGAGGCTCAGGGGGGACCTTCTGGCTCTGCAACCCCCTGACAGGAGGGGGGAGCCGGGGGGGGTCGGGCTCTGCTCCCAGGGAACAAGGGACAGGAGGAGAGGGAATGGCCTCCAGCTGTACCAGGGGAGGGGGGATTGGTTGGATATTTGGGAGAAATTCTTCACTGGCATAGTGGTTAAACACTGGAAGGAGCTGCCCAGGGTAGAGGTAGAATCACCATCCCTGGAAGTGTTCAAAGAAACCAAGTAGACTGAGCACCTGGGGATATGGTTCAGTGGGCCTGGGGGTATTTAATATTTGATGATCTTGGAGGTCTTTCCCAACCTCAATGATTCCATGATTCTATGACTGTGTTTGCTGCTGGAGTTCTGTGGTTCTCCACAGATGAGCTCTTCTGAAAGCAGTGAAATGTGCCTGCTGATCCCCTGCAATAACCAGGGGACATCCCCCACCCTCGGCTCCAGGGCAGGAAAAGAACTATTCTAGAAATATGCACTCAGGAAAAGCTGAAGAAGGACTTCAGTAGGAAAACCTGAAAGGAAAACTGAGCATAGGCTGTAAATCCCCACAGAGGGAAAAGATTTCTGAGAGCTGGGGCTTCCAGCCTGCCTAATGAAGGCAGTGCCAGATTCAGTCACCAAAGGTGGGAAGCAGAAAAAACCAGAACAGAAATAAGGTGCTGCCTGGGAGCTCGGAGGGAGATCAGTTAACGAAGTGAGAAATCATTCCTTGGTTGCCTGGAGCCCTTGAAGGAAGAGTCAGTCTTTGTGAAATGTGGTCATTCAACCAGACTGGATGAAATTCTGGTCACTGAACCAAATTCATCCTCCTTGATCACTGTGGTCCCTCAAGGTTTCTGCCACCAGGACATGTCCTGCAGGTTGTCTGTGGATGTCTTTGGGAGTCACTGGGCAGGGGGAGCTCATCTGTGCCTTGAACTTCTTCCTTTCCTGCTCTTTCCCCAGATGTGTCAGCCCTTGCATAGACCTTGATGACTCAAAATAACCTTTAATGAACATCCCAGAGTGCTGGTTTGGCAGCTGGATCATCCAGGTGAAGTAGTTGAGATGTGCCTGCATCAGACTGCTCTGGTTTGTCCCCAGCCTGACCTGGATTGAAGATTTATCACCTCTTTTCCTTTCATTTTCTTCCTTCCAAATCTGGTGACTGATACTGGTGGCAGAGCTCCAGAAATGTTTCCTGCTGTCCCAGCAGTGCTGATCTGCTTGCACTGGGAGAGCTCTCTGACTGGCAGAGCCCTTAGGTCTGGCCTGAACTGGAATTATGGCCACTGATGAACTCTGAAATTTCCCAATTAAACAGCAGGATGTTGGGATTTGTTGGATGAAGACGAGTAACTCTAGAAGGACATATTACCTGATGAACAAATGGACATGGAAGAGAAGGAGCATTCCTGTTGGAATTGGTTCCTTCCAGTACTTAAAGGGTACTCATAAAAAAGAAGAGTGACTTTTTACAGGGGCAAATAGTGATAGGACAAGGGGGAATGGTTTTAAACTAGCAGATGAGGGATTTAGATTAAATGTTAGGAAGAAATTCTCCCCTGTGAGGGTGGGGAGGCCCTGGCACAGGTTGCCCAGAGAAGCTGTGGCTGCCCCTGGATCCCTGGAAGTGTCCAAGGCCAGGTTGGACGGGGCTTGGAGCAACCTGGGCTGGTGGGAGGTGTCCCTGCCCATGGCAGGGGATGGAATGAGATGGGCTTTGAGGTCCCTCCCAACCCAAACCATTCCATGATTCTGTGTTTTGCAGCCTTTGGCATTTTTTTCTACAAGTTGTCCCTGTCCTTAGGTTCTGATCAGGGAACTGCACTGTTGCTCCATGTGATGTTGGTCTCTTGCCTTTGCCTGGGGAGCACAGGCTGATCCAGCAGCATGGATGAGTCCTGCACTGTGTTCAATGATTCAGCTGAGAGGGAGAGAGGCAAAAATGGAATAGGGCAGCTGGCTCAGCTGAGGCTGGAGACAACGAGGGTCACGTTTGTTTGCTGTGTTCTGGAAGGTGTTCTTTCTGAGTAACACCAGCTTGGTTTTTTAGAACTTGCAGGCTCAGCCTTCACCTGAACCTTTAAAACTGCCTTAGAGTATGGAGGATGAATAAAGATGACAGAAATGAAAATGTCAATTCAGTTGTGCAGCAGCTGCAGAGGCTTTGGGCAACCTGTGCCAGGGCCTCCCCACCCTCACAGGGAAGGATTTCTTCCCAATATCCCATCTAACTCTGCCCTCTTGCAGTGGGAAGCCATTCCCCATTGTCCTGTCCCTGCACCCCTTGTCCCCAGTCCCTCTCCAGCTCTCCTGGAGCCCCTTTAGGCACTGGAAGGGACTCTCAGCTCTCCCTGGAGCCTTCTCTTCTCCAGGGGAACCCCCCCAACTCTCCCAGCCTGGCTCCAGAGCTCCAGCCCTCTCCTATGAGTCAGTGGTTGATGAGGAGGTCACAGCCATGACTTCTTCCCCTTCATCTTGTTCTTGTTCTGCCCTTTGCCCTTGGAGAGTTCTACTTTTTTGGTGTTTGTTCTTTTAGGTTCAAATATTAACCAGGTAAAGCACGAGACAAAGAGGGAGAAGGGAGGGAGACCCTCTGAACACCCCACTGGTTCTGGGAACATTAATTCTGGGGCTGTGCCTCTGTGTGAGAGTTAAATGTGGGTTTGGGCTCAGATCTGATCCTCAGATAGTCTGAGAAATTTGGGACAGTGAAGGTTAGGGAAGATCATCTGTGCTCAGGAAGGCTCCCCAGGGAGAACGGAGTGTCCAGGAGGGAGCTTTGCTTGGCCACCATAAAGAAGGAGAAAGGGAGTCAGTCCTCTGTGGGGAACATGCAAGGACACAGATTACCTGGGGACAGTCTGGACATGGACTAAACCTGGCTTGGCAGAGCGAGAAGACACAAGAGAGGAAGAGTGATGCTCTGGCCCATTTTACATGGTGACCCCTCCAGGGCTGAGCTCCCCTCTGAGTATTTCTTACTGAGCTTTTTCTCTCTGTTAACCTGGAAAAAATTAGGAAGTTTAAAATCCCTCTTGTCTTTACAGAGTGGAATAAAACTTTCCCTTCACTACACTTAGATGTGACCCCCTGAACCCAAATCCCCCCTCTCTCTGTGGGTCCAGCAGTGCCACAGTTTCTCCTCAGAGGTCCATGCTTGAGGTTTGAACTCTGTTAGCCAGGCCCTGCTCCTGTTCCACATGGTTTGTTTTCCCAGCAGTATAATTCACAGCTTCAGACACATTAAGTACCAGCTGGGCAGCTCATCTTGTTAGTGGGATTATAGCTGTAATAACATAGAACCCATGGTTAGGAGTAATCTACTGTCTAAATTAATAACAGAAAATTAGCACCTGTCATGAACCTGATTTTTCCAGGCTAGTTCCTGAACTGAGGGGGTTGGCCCTGCATTTTGGCACTGGGGTGAGTTCCCCTTGGTGTGAAGGTGTGAAGAGGCCAGGGGAGCATCTCCTGGTGATGGGGATCTCCTGGTGAGGAGGACAAAGCTCAGTTCCCCAAGGCCCTGGTGTGGACAGCAGGGGATGCTCAGAGGATGCTCAGGGTCTGCACAGGGGAGCCCTGAGCGACCCTTCCAGCTTCCTGCAAGCAGGACTGGGAAAAGCACCTGTGGCATCTTGGGCAGCCACTAGGAAAGAATAAGGATGAAAGATATATGGCCTGGAGGAGGAGAAGGACAAAATGGGTTCCTTTAGGCCCAAATTCAGTTGGAAGCTGTGAGAAGAGGACAGAGCTGTTCTCCTGCAACATCTCCTGCTGCTTGGAGCCTGGGCTTGTGTTCCTGGGGCAGAAATGGATGGAGGCACCAGGACCAGCTCTGCCCTGCAGTGTGTGGGGCAGCTCTGGCCCCTGAACTCAGGAGTCCACATGACATTCTGGAGATATCCACTCCAGATGTCCCTTGGATGGTGCTCATGAAGATGAGGATGAGGATATGGAAGGACAGGGGAACTGAGATAAAAACCAGCCTGGATAAAACCTCTGCCTTGGTATTTGGACATCCTGCTTCAGCCTGGGAATAGCCAAGCCTTTCCTGGGGGTCAGGCACGAGTGCAAACCCCTCTCCTGCCAACAGTCTCCCTTCCAGGCTGTCCTGACTCCCTCAGGACATGGATCAGATGCTTCAGTGGGCAATTATCAGCTGCAGCTCACAGGATCCCACACCTTGAAAGAAAGCACCATCCAACACATCCTGGGCTTGATTAGGAACAAATCAATATTCCCTGGACTGGCTGGGGAGTTGTTTTTCCACTGCTCCACTGCTCAAACTGTCTGTACCTCTCTCATTCTGGTGCAGGACAGGTCAGCTCACTGCACAGGTACCTCCACCCACCTGGCAGGACTGGGATGGGTTTGGCCGCAGTGCCCCCATCTGCACAGCCCTGTCCATGCAGGAGGGATGGAGCTGCTTGTCAGAACCCTGCAGGAGCAGTGGGAATCGATCCACCTCACCTAAATCCCATTTCTTATTTAATATTTATTTAAGTTGAGCAGTACCTAAAGGGAATATAGGAATTGCTAACTCATAGCCATGAAAAATCTCTTTAGGAGAGTGAAACACCAGCTGAGAACTGACATAATATTTATATCTCCCTTTCCCCATAGCCAGGGCACTTTGCTGACACGAATGTTGAATCTCATGAGTGGCAAATGGCTTTTCCTGTCCTTGGGAAAGGGTCTGGTGCAACACAGCAGGAGGCAAGTCCATCTCACACGACACCAGCCCAGTGTTGGTCCTGCTGCCACACAGGGACCTTGTACAGAACTGCTGATGCACAGGTTCCCAAAACATATTCATTGTGATTTTAGAGCAGGAATTCTACAAGACATGTAATTGTGCCTCCTCAACCCGGGAGGAAAGACTGAGGAAGCTGTTCCAGAGATTTTCAGAAACAAGTTGCCTGATACCTGTGGCAGTGGAATAAAGCTGTGTCTGCTCTCACTGTTGGCATTATCATAAATAATGCTCTAAGACTGACTGGGCTGGAGGGAGACTCCTGGACCTCCAGAGGGAATCAGGATCAGCTGCAAAGGACAAAGTGATCTTTCCTTGACATGTACAAGATTGTTACTGGGTCTGCAAAGAGATGCTTGAGAGCTGCTTCTTCTTCCCATGAAAATTTCTGACAGAAACAAGACAAGCTACTAAATTTAGATTTATTAAATATTTTTCCAATGAGACTGTCTTAAAAAAATTTAAATCCCTAAAAATGCCAAATTGAACATCGTGGGATTTAAAAAGAAATCCTGAGAAAAAGGTCACTGAAATTGGAGGCCTTGAGGGACAAATTTCTTTCTGTGAAAGTTGTAGTTGAATATCTGCCTTGAAGGAAAATTTCTGCCTCGACTGCTAAGTTTGTTCTCCGGGGGTGGATCTGCAGGAGCTTCCAGAGGGTCAGAGAGCATGAAGATTTCCATTTGAGGAGGAGCTGGTTGCTGACCCTGAGCCCTCCCTGCAAGGATCGTGTCCTCTGTAATTATTTGGCCTCACAGCAGGACCTTCAGGGCTCTTGTGCTGCTGGGCAGGACAGGCAAAAGCAGTCAGCACAAAACCCCAATTTTGCAAAGTTTTCTCACACACACTCTTGTATTTGTTGTTCTCTCTCGTATTTGTTGTTCTCTGCTGTTAAAACCAAGATATTTCTTGGTGCTCAAGCACAGCTTGGGCTGTTCACTGATGTCACTGTTCAGCTCCTGGAGGATGCTCCTGGTTGACTCTCCCTTTTGTTCTCCAGGACCTGCTCCCTGCATCCTCTGCCTACACCAGGAAGAAGGGGGATTTTTTCATACCTTTGTACACTCTTGCCTGAAGCTGAACCCCCAAAACAGAGCTAACTACCTAAAACTGGTAATTGGGACAGAGCTACAGCTGCTGCTTAAGCTCTCTGAGAAGGAGATCTACCCAATTTGAGCTTTCTTCACTAACTGCTGCTTCTCCCCTGATTATAGAACGGGAGTGGGTGGCAAGAGACACCATTCACAGGCAGAAGAGTTGAGAAATCTGAGGAAAGATGGAAAAATAATAATCCAATGAGGCAGACAAGCTCCAAACAGTCCCCCATAGGCAGACCATGGCTTTAGGACCATAGCCAGGCTTGTGCACATGTACCAGCAAGATAAGGAATATATTGAGCCATTCAAGAGTGTCCAAAGGAGGGACACAAGGATGGGGAAGGGCCTTGATTTGAAGGCGTGTGAGGACACTGAGGGCACTTGGTGTGTTCAGCTGGAGCAGAGGAGACTGAGGGGAGAGCTCAGTGCAGTTCCAACTGCCTGGGCAGGGGCAGAGGAGGGGCAGGGACTGAGCTCTGCTCTGGGGGGAGCAGGGACAGCAGCCAGGGAATGGCTGGAGCTGTGTCAGGGCAGGCTCAGGTTGGATCTCAGGCAAAGGTTCTTCCCCCAGAGGCTGGTTGGGCACTGCCCAGGCTCCCCAGGGCAGTGGGCACAGCCCCAAGGCTGCCAGAGCTCCAGGAGGGTTTGGATGATGCTCTGGGGCACAGGGGGTGACTCTTGGGGCTGGGCCTGTGCAGGGCCAGGGGTTGGACTGGATGATCCTTGTGGGTCCCTTCCAACTCAGCACATTCCAGGATTCTGTGACTCTGTGAACAGCAGAGATAGGGGAGAAATTGTGGCTTAGTGCAGCGCAAAGGGACCTGATCATGAAATGGGATTAGGATTTTAAGCAGAGTCTAGAAGGTGTCTCAGCAGTACAACGGGATGTGCTGCTGAATTAACATCTGGCACCTTCCCTGGGCACGTCCTGCCCGCAGAGCTCAGGGCCCGGCAGGACACACGGAGCAGGTTTTGCTGGTGGAGCTTTCTGGGGAAGGAATCTCCAGTTTCACAGCAGGGGCAGAGATGTGAGAATAGTTCATAAACACTATTTTCTGTGATAACTTCTGAGACAACTTCTGGTCGTAATCACTCGGTATTGTTGTGGGTGGGTTTGCTACAGTATTCCAGCACAGTTCCACAGGAGGGAATTCCCCAGGGACACTGGCAGGTGGTGAATTTTGACCTGACAATCATGGAATGATTAAGGTTTGAAAAGACCTCCAACATCATCAGTCCAACCTTTGACCCTCAGGCCCACTAAACCATATCACAAAGTGATATGCTCATTTTCTGAACCCCTCCAGGGATGGTGCCTCCCCCTCTGCCCTGGGCAGCCTGTGCCAGGGCTACCCACCCTCTCAGCGAAGAATTTTCTCCTAAAATCCAGCCTGAACCTCTCCTGGTGCAACTTGAGGCCATTTCTCCTTGTTTAATGTCTTTGTTGATGTCCAGAAGTAAATAGCAGGTGGAGCTTGAATAGGGCACAGAATCTCCAGGGAGCAGTAAGAGCAGAGAGGAGGCAGAAATGCTGCACAGGCCATTTAATCACCAGTCACAGCCTCACACAACTAAATGAAAGCTTTTAGGTTTCTGCATAGGCTGAAGTTCACTGAAATACAGGGAGAGGAAAGACATGGGAGGAATAAACACGATGTAATGGGAGCCTTTCATTACGTCCACATGGAGATGTGAGACATTACAATGAGCTGAGGGATAGAAACTAATTTTTAGCCACTCCAAATGAAATTTTCTTGGAGCAAATGCTCAGAGATCCCATCAGAAAAGAAGAAATTTTTTATTTAATCCTGAGTATTGAAACAATAGTATTCCAGGTGCAGTCATCAAAGAGTGACTCTGTAATGATGATCATTATACACTTGTATTTGTACAGCTTTGTGGGAGTGAGAGAGCCACCAGTGCAAATCCCCTTTAATAAAGTCCTGCTTTAAAAGGGCATGAAGAAGTAATGACATAAAAATGAGAAATCTTGGGAAGAAAAAGTAAAAAGAGCAGCAAAAATGGTAAAGTACTTCAGGGTCACATCAACCTATTTAGTTCCAGGATCAGCAGTAAGGGCATATCATCCCCTGAAAAATACATAAACAGACCTAAAATAGGGAGCACTGGCTAAACCACAGGGTAAAAGGAATTACTAGAGTTAAACAGGAATTATTGTAAAAGAGTAAGTAATTTCCAGAAAGAGAAAAATAGAGAAGAGCTCTCATGACTTAAATATGAAACTGTAATTGTCAGTCCAACGAGCTTCTGAGAGACTGAAAATCTGCTGAGGAACTAAAACTTGAAATAAAAGATTTTTTTTCAAATACATTATAAGGAGACCAGGTAGAAAATTGGGCAATGATGGAAGCTTGAAAGGAGATCTCCAGGAAGACGAGGGTCCCAGCAGAGAGGAAAGGTTATTGCTTTGCCATGGAGAGCTCAGGGAAGTCTTTTTTTCCAGGGGCTAAGCCTGACCAAGCATCAGATCCTGAGGAGGAGGCTTTTAAAGAAATGATAAAAGGCAAGGTAGAAAATGAGCAGGAACAGATGGCAATCACCCAAGAGGTTTAAAGGAATTCAGAGATGAAATTGCTGAACTACTCGATGTGTTGTGCAAAGTATCACTTAAATCAATCCCAATATTACAGTGATGAAAGACAACAAATGAGGAACCAGCTTTTAAAGGAAATTCAGGAGCATCTGGAGAAATACAGACCTGATGAGAGACTGGGAAAACTGGTCAAAAAGAATGTTCAAATAGAAATAAAAAGAAGTCCTACTTCAAAAATACAAGCGATCTTTGAAGGAGTTGATAGGTGTGAAATAAGAGTTAATAAAGGAATTAATAGGTTAATAATAAAGGAGTTTGTGGGTGATAAATCCAGCTGATGTTTTTGTCTTTCCAAAAATCTTTTGTCAAGTCCCTTCACTAACAAACCTTAAGAATCTGTCCCCAGGAAGGTGAGGTGCCTCTTGTGAATTAGTGAGCGTTTCAGAGACATGATGAGCTTTCATGAGGAAGAGAAAATGCTGGTAAAATTTCCCAAAAATATGGTCTTGACCGTGTGCCTTTTTCCTTTTCAAAGGGAATTTTTGGTGTTTTCATAAGGACTGGTTATCAAACTCCCAACATTTTCAACAACTAAGCTTCTAAGGCAGTCAAACCTAACGTTGCACGTGAAAAGCTGAGGGGACATCTCCCAGTTCTGAAGGACTGGGAGATAAAATGGCAGGATAAGTTCATGGGCAATAAAGGCTGCCACAAATGTAGGTGAAACCAGCCCTGACTATACACACACAGCCCCAGGGTGTGGAGGAGATAGATCTGCAGTGGGACAGTGCCATGAAAATGCTCCCAGGTTTATTAGGAAATATCTTACTCCATGGCACATCCAAAGCTCCCATGGTGGGGCTGTGCCCCCCCTGCCTCCAGGAAGATGCTGCAGAAGTGGGAGAGGCTCAAGCAGAGGGGAGAGGTGACACAGCCTCTGCACAAGAACCAAACAAGGGCAAACTTCCATCATCACCTCTGTTTCTGGGATGAAAAAGCCTTTAAACAAGTACCCGCTGGAGATTTTTTGGGGGGAATGAGCTGGGAAGACGTCCATGTAACTTCAGTTCAGGAAGTCTCTGGCCTGTGGGGGCTGGATCAAAGCAGATCAGCCATGACCATAAAAGCCTCTCCTGGTCATCTGCCTGCACATTCTTGTTGGTGATATTTAAGGTCCCTTCCAACCCAAACCACTTGATGATTTTATGATTTATTATCATACAATCATTGAATGAGTCAGGTTAGAAAAGGCTTTTAAGATCTTTGAGACAAACTGTTCTCACAGCGTTGCCATGTTCAGCACTAAGCCATGTCCCCACGTGTCACACCCCGTGCTTTAGAACACTTCCAGGGATGGGGACTCCACCCCTGCCCTGGGCAGCTGTGCCAGTGTTTGACCCCCCTCACAGTGAAGAAATTTTCCCCAGTATCCAACCTGACCCTCCCCTGGCACAGCCTGAGGCCGTTCCCTCTCCTCCTGTCCCTTGTTCCCTGGGAGCAGAGCCCGACCCCCCCCGGCTCCCCCCTCCTGTCAGGGGGTTGCAGAGCCAGAAGGTCCCCCCTGAGCCTCCTTTGCTCCAGGCTGAGCTCCCCCAGCTCCCTCAGCCCCTCCTGCTGCTCCAGCCCCTTCCCAGCTCCGTTCCCTGCTCTGGACTTGCTCCAGATTTGTGAATTTCTGTCCATCATCACCATCATTAAATTTGTATCATTGGAAATGTAAGGGTTGTTGATTGTTTGTTACTTTTCCATGAGGTCACGTTAATGTTTTTGACCCTTTTAGACTCTCTGGAAGCAGGGCCACTGTCACGAAAGCTTGACCACCTTGATCACTCTTGTGGTTGAAGTTGGGGCAGTTCCCATGGAAGATTTCCTGCAAGGATGTCATTTTAGGGAACAGCAAGACATGAAAGAAGTCATCCAGACACCATCCCTTTTTGTGAAGGAAAATAACTAGAAACTGGATAAACAATTCATATTGTTCCTCATTAGTTCACACTAATCAGTAGAGTGTCTCAAATAAGCATTTAATTAAGAATTAATATGGCGCCTGTTATAAACTGAAATATTAATTGGAAAAGGAAAGTTTCAGGTTTGTTTAGGTGAAAGAAATCTGCCCACCTCACGCTTAACTTGATTACACAAGTGCTTTCCAATTTCTGAATTGTTTAATGTATACAAGTCATAAGGACCTGACATTTAACAAGGGAACACTGGCAAATTAATGCCATTCAGTGCTAAAAATGCATCTTGACATTTGGTAGCTGGCATGTTAACCAGGGCCTCCTCATCAGAATTGCATGTTTTCCTGTGTGTTAATTAACTGCCCTCTTATCATATTTCAAAAGGATTAGGAAACAATTGGGATTTGATGTGTCACTGAGCAGGGGCAGGGCCTGGAGCTGAGCAGGGGGTGGGACCATCCAGCCCCCCCCCCCGGGCAGGGAGGGCTGAGCTGGGGACCCTGAGGGCAGGGGGATTCTGCCCCTCTGCCCCCTCAGCTGAGACCCCCCTGCAGAGCTGCCTCCAGCCCTGGGGAACAGCACAGGGAGGACGTGGAGCTGCTGGAGAGAGTCCAGAGGAGGCCACGGAGATGCTGCCAGGGCTGGAGCCCCTCTGCTCTGGAGCCAGGCTGGGAGAGCTGGGGGGGTTCCCCTGGACAAGAGAAGGCTCCAGGGAGAGTTGAGAGCCCCTTGCAGGGCCTAAAGGGGCTCCAGGAGAGCTGGAGAGGGACTGGGGACAAGGGATGGAGGGACAGGACAAGGGGAAATGGCTTCCCACTGCCAGAGGGCAGGGATAGGTGGGATATCAGGAAGAAATTCTTCCCTATGAGGGTGGGGAGGCCCTGGCACAGGTTGCCCAGAGAAGCTGTGGCTGCCCCTGGATACCTGGAAGTGTCCAAGGCCAGGTTGGACGGGGCTTGGAGCAACCTGGGCTAGTGGAAGGTGTCCCTGCCCATGGCAGGGGGCGGAACTGGATGAGCTTTAATGCCCCTTCCCACCCAGACCATTCCCTGGGTCCATGATCTCTGCTGGCAGGGGAGGCACTTACAGCTCTGCCTTCTCCCCCCATTATGACCCACCAATTCCCAGGCATTTTGGCCTGAGGAGCAGGATGGGGTTTTCAAGCAGGAGCAGAGCAAGGTGGGTCAGTAGATGGACGTCCCTCTGATGCTCCAGAGGCACCACGAGCTCCAAAGCTGCTGGAGCTGAGCCGTGCTCTGAGCTGAACACAACTATCTCCAAGCTGGAAGTTTCAGGGACTGAAACTTTTATACATCGATGCCGACTGAGTTTGCCAAATGCTTTCAGCCAAGAAGGTAGTAAAAAAGAATTTTTTGAACATGTCAAAACACCTCATTTTCACATTTTCTAGAAGGAAATGTTTTGGGTTGGAAATGAGAAAATGCTCCATTTTGATATTCCCCATGTGACAGTGCTCAGGCTTCTTTCTTTCTGAATGACAGGCTTTTGTTGTTTAAAATTGACATAGATTTTCCCTGATAGTGAACCCTTTACTTTAAAGACTCTGAGTAGAAAAGACAAAATATTCTCTCTTTATTTGAATGAAAGAGTTTGGGTGAGCCCAGAAGGATATTCCAGTAGTTTCCCTTTGTCAGTAGCCCCTGAATTCTCTTGTTTTGCCTCAGCAGAAGCAGTTTCCCTCCCCTGCCCCTCCTCTTCATTAGCACTTGCCCAATGTCATCTCAGCATCAGGAGGAAGGGGGAACAATCTGCAGGGAAAGTGGTTCCTTGGGACCATTTATAAGAAATGCTCTTGGAGGAGAGGGACGTGGGGAATATTGGACTCTCCAGCTCTGGGTGGGTGAGCTGATGCAAGAGCCTTTGCTGGGGGCTGTGTTGTACTGAGGAGTAGCTGCAGCAGCCAGGAGAGAGGGTGTTAATCACTGGGAAAAAATAGAGCTGTAAATCCCTCTAACAGCCTTTCAGTTCTTATCCCTTTTCTCCTCTAATGTAAGTCCTCTCCCCTTGCAGTTCCATCTCCCCGGGCTCTGTCCTGACCTTCCAGATGTCTCTTCCTCTGCTCTGTTCTTATTTGTCTCTGGGTTTCCCGGTTTTACAGCAGTAATAGTCCAACCTGTCACTTTTCAGGGTGAATGCTTGGGTACACTTTGTTCTGCTCCCAGCCAAGCTGCAATTTTCCCAACCAGCACTTTCTCTTTGGCTCGTTAGCAGGGCTGTCTCAGCCCCTTATGGCACCACCTGACACCCCCTAAGCTGCTTGATTCCCATGACTGAACAGAGCCGGTGTTGAATCCATGAAGAACTAAGACACTCTGACAACAGTAGCCTTTGGCAGAGGATCACTTGACTCCACATGGGCTTTGGGTACAGCTTTGGGTACAGCTCCATATGCCCTCCAGAACTCTTTTATCCCTAAGTTCTCAGCCAAGACTGCAGACCTGCAATGCATCTACAGATCAGATAAATGTCTCAAAAAAGGGGCCAAACCTTGGAATGTTTGGGGCACAATGCATTAAACCCAGCCCTGGAAGCTGTACAGGGATGGCAGAGCCCAAACTGGACCATCCCAATCAACTTATCCCAACTTGTGCTGACATCTCACAGATCAGCTCACTTGGAATTCTCTCCTTAGGCAGAGCTGGCTTGAGCATTTTCATCTGACCAAGACTTCTGGTGCTTATTTCTCACATCATTTGTGAGGATGTCACCACCAAATGCCACAAGCTGAAGTCTGAGATCACAGCATGTCAGCACCTGCAGCTCTCCTGGCTGGATGTGGAAGCCCAGGGCATATCACGGGTCCAAAATTCAGTGGATTGCCCCTCAAAGTAGAAGAATGGTAGGTGAGTGCTAAAAATGATAGTTTGTCACCCAAAGGGAGGAGTTGGCAGGAGGACTCAGACTCCTGTATCCTGACCACCTACACAGACTGAGCCTGACAAAGATGTAAAGGTTTCATTGAAAGAGCATCGTTCCCCTCGGCTGCTGCAGGACAACTTTGCACGTTGGGGCTGAAATCAGAGTGCTGTGAAGGCTTTGCAAGTTCAGAACCTGCCTCAGCTGAGCTAAACTGCCCTCGTCCCCAGAATCCCAGGTTTACCACGTTTTATCTGGGTTTGTATCTTTTCCAGTTCATCTGCCCAGCCTTCACTTTTCCCTCAGGATTTGAGTGACATGCCAGTCCTCAGCTGTCCCTCTGCTCGTGCCTGAGTTCAGCTCAGCTCTGAATGCCTTTTATTATTTAACCAGAGTACCTGTCTCCCATTATTCCTGGTATTCCAGAGCTGTCCCTGCTGCTCTCTCTTCCTGGCTATGCCATGGCTGAGTGAAAGGGAGAAGTTTCTAATGTGTTTTCCAGTCAATTGCTTTTAAGAGCTGAAAGTGCTGGAAGTGCTGCCTGTGAAGTTGTGAACTCGGTGGTTCTGTGCTGCACATCCCAACTGCACCCGCTCTGGGAATTGGGGCCACTCCCTTCATCCATCAGAAAGCACAGGGAAGTCCGTGGGCCAAGGATTAAGTGCATTCCAGTGCCCGGAATTTAATTTCCTCTTGGCTTTCTCCTCCAGTGAGACCCTGCCTTGCTTCTGTTCACAGCCCAGATGAGTTTGATGTATCTTGGCTGCCTGGGCCAGGCTTTGCAGGGCTGAGCATCCCACAATCCAGGGGCTGTTATCCAGGAACGACCTCTCTCTTTAGCCTATGCTCTAACCCCAACCACCTTAGATATTGGGAAGAAATTCCTCCCTGTGAGGGTGGGGAGGCCCTGGCACAGGTTGCCCAGAGAAGCTGTGGCTGCCCCTGGATCCCTGGAAGTGTCCGAGGCCAGGTTGGACAGGGCTTGGAGCAGCCTGGGCTGGTGGGAGGTGTCCCTGCCCATGGCAGGGGTGAGACTGGATGGGCTTTAAGTTCCCTTCCAGCACAAACCATCCCATGATTCTGTGATTCTATGACCCTCATAATCTCTTATCTCAGATCTAAAAGTGGCTACAGTGAGTCAGAACAAGGTGAAGAGTATTTAAGCTCCTGGCTGAGGTCACTTGGTCTGTTCAGCTGGAGAAGAGGAGACTGAGGTCAGAACTCATTAAGGTCTTCACAAGGGGCAGCTCCGATCTCTTCTCTGTGAGCAGGACCCAGGGAACGGCTGGAGCTGTGGCAGGGGAAAGTTGAGTTGGATCTCAGGCAAAGGTTCTTCCCCCAGAGGCTGGTTGGGCACTGCCCAGGCTCCCCAGGGCAGTGGGCACAGCCCCAAGGCTGCCAGAGCTCCAGGAGGGTTTGGACAACGTTCTCAGGGATAGGGTGGGATTGTTGGGGTGTCTGTGCTGGGCCTGGATTTGGGCTTGATGCTCCTTGTGGGTCCCTTCCAACACAGCATACTCTGTGATTCTGTGGTTCTATGAAATGTGCCACTTCCCTCCAACTTTTCCATAGCTACCAATTGCAGTTGTCCAGATTATCAGGAAAACATGTTGGCTTCCTTCAGGCCTTCCCCCTGTTTGTGGGCACTTCTCCAGCAGCCAGCAGGGAGTTCTGGGGTTTTACACCAACCTCCCCTGACCCCAGGGAGTGTGTCTGCACCTGTCTGAAGAGGACACTGGAGGATGCTGAGGGCTGGCATCCCTCAGAGTAGAGGTGGGACTGCTCAAGTTGCCTGTTGGCTCTGCCATGCTTGGAACCAGGAAAAGCAAAGGACAGTGAGACAGCACATCCCAGAGGGGCAGATGGAGGCTGGGAGAAGCAACATCCATGGGGGCTTTGTTTTGCCTGTTTGCTGTTGGTTCCCAGGGCATGTGGTGGGTTCCCAGTCCTGGTGGTCCCATCCTTGCTCCAGGTGACTCTCACCCAGCAGTAGTTGCTCTTGGCATGGCTGGCATTTAGCAGGACAGGATTCCTTCCATTCACAGGGATGGAGCTAAATCATTGTTCAGCCTTAAAGGGACTCATTTCTTCTCACTCCTGTCTTGCTCCCCAAAGAGGCTCACACTGCCCATCCTCTGCTCATTCCCTTTCAATCCCATTGCTGTCCCTGTTGGAATATCATTTTCCCAGCAAGGCACCAACTTCTCACTCTCCACCGAGGATGTTTTTACTCTCTCTGATGCTTCCTCTTATGTTGGACTCTGTTGGACCCTGTTAGACCCTTCTGAGCAAAAAAGTATTCTTATGAAAGTTTTACATCTTCCATTGGAATGCTGGGAATCAAAGAAGTATCAAACCTCAGCCTGCCAGTGTTGTGCTGGGACACCTGGAAACAGCCCAAGAAATTTCTATGAGCCCTGGAGAACCTGGGATTTTTAATGCTGTACATTAAATAACCTTTTCAAGGCCAGTGACTTCAGGACCTCTGATTTCGATATAACAGCCACCACAGAGCACAGGTGTTTCCCTGGAATTTGTGGAAATAGCTCTGGGATGTGTTTGTCTGCAGCTGTTATTTACACAAAGCTTTATGCCAAGGTGGGAGGCATTCAAGGAGCTTGAGGAGTACTCTGGAAACCACCTCACCTCCTGGAAGCTTTTCCCCAGAATCTTGCCTTGTGATTTGCATTGTCCTACTGGTATTTTGACCCTGGCTTCATGTAATTCCTGCTGTGTCCCCTCCCAAGTGAAAGGAACACATGCCCAGGGTCACAGATTCCTTTCTCATAAAATTCTGATCAGCTGGGAAGTTCAGCAGCACCATACAGCACCATACACAGGTGGCTGGTTCTGCTCCCAGCCACAGACACACAGAGCTCCACATGTCAACATCCAGGCCCAACTGTTTGCAGGAGGTCTCAGAGAAATGTGATTTTTCCTGGAATGGTTTGACTCATTCGTTTTTGAAGAAGCTGGACTCGACCTTGGAGGTCTTTTCCGGCCTTGGTGATTCTACAGTTCTATGAGAACCACATTTCATACTTGCAATCCTGATCCATTCACACACCTAAGATATAGACATGGATATTCTGAGCCAAGAGTTATCAGTGTTCGTGCTCGGAGCTGGTGATGGGTGCAAAATGAGAAAGCTTAGGTAAAGCTCTTAAACCCAGGACTAAATTTGGGTGAGTCATTGAGCAGATATTGTGGATTCAAAGTGCAGTGCCAGTGGTTGCTGTGGTTCAGCTGAAATGGGGTAAATTCCTTGGAGCTGTGCAGCCAGGAAGGGGACCTGGGCATCGGACCATGGGAAGGTTTCCTTAGGAAATATCCCTAAGAGCTGCAGGCAGACAGGTTGAGGCACCAATTGTTCCATGTCAAGTTGCATCCCCTGTCAGTGCAATGATTTGTGGCGGTATCCAAACCCATTCTAGATGGCTTGAGGTGGGAACTCGTTCCTGTGGGAGGGGCTGGCAGAAATCCCAGTGGCCACAGTGGGGTCATTGAAAGCCTCTGCCTTGATCCTGCCCCTGGGAGGAGACTCATCTCTGCTGCTTCAGCTCTGTGGGGACAATTCCCACACTCTGGGCACTGGGACCAAGTGAACCATTCAGGACAGCAGCCCTTCCAGATGCCCTTCCTGAAGGAAGGATTCCACCTCTGTGTTCAGATGACTCAGCTGCCTTGGGATTAACAACCTGCCTGAACCAGAATGTTGTGTCTGGTTTTAACAGTTCCTCTCCCAGCTGTGGATCTGTTTGAAGCACTTTGTCTGTCACATGTGAGGAGGCCATTCCCTCCTGCATCTCGGAATTACAGATCCCAGGATGGCTCAGGTTGGAAGGCCCCACAGTGTCCCACCTGGTCCCACCTCCCTGCCCAGCAGGGCCATCCCAGAGCACATGGCACAGGATTGTGTCCCCAGGGGTCTGGAATATCCCCAGGGAGGAGACTCCAGCCCCTCCCTGGGCAGCCTGGTCAGGGCTGGGTCACTGCCCAGCAAAGAAGTTCTTCCTCCCGTCCAGGGGGAACTTCCTGGGCATCAGTTCCTGCCCGTTCCTCCTGGGCCATTGCTGGGCCCCCCCAGCAGAGCCTGGTCCAGCCTCTGCCCCCTCCCTGCAGCCCCTGACACAGCCTGGGGAGGGCCCCTCTCAGGCTCTGCTCTGGAGGCTGAACAGCCCCAGCTCCCTCAGCCTTTGCTGCTCCCAGAGCTGCTCCATCCCTTGGGCATCTCCGCAGCCTGCGCTGGCCCCGCTGCAGGAGCTCCCTGGCCCTGCTGTGCTGAGGAGCCCCAGCTGGGCCAGCCCTGCAGATGTGCCTGCCCAGGGCTGGGCAGAGGGGCAGGATCCCCTCCCTGCCCTGCTCCAATGCTCTTCCTGATGCCCCCAGGATACCTCAGGATGTCCCACCTCTGCTGACCTGTCCATCCCCACAGGCCCTTCCACGGGTGCCCATCAGCCTCTGCCCAGAGCACCCACTGCTGAGGCTTCAGTCTCTGCCCCTGAGCTCTGATGTGCCACCCTCGACCCCAGCACCTTCCCAGCTTTCCAGGAGATTTTCCATGTGCATCCCCTGCTGTGACAGTCTGCAGCTGCCAACAACAGGGTGCTGGGAAGGTGAAATGGTCCCAGTGGAGGTCTCACCATTCCAGGCAGAAGCTGTTTTTCCTGAGCTGGCAGGTTCTCCAGGGCTGAAAGCTCTGTGGCAGGGAATGTGCCTTGGCTAAACTTCTGGGAAATCAGCTTCTGAGATATTTGCAGAAAAATAGATACATTAATAAATTTTGTTTGAGCTTTCCATTTCCTGAGAAGGAAAGGGATGATTTTGTTCATGAATATTAATAATCTGAGGGGAGCAGATTAGGAGAAGCTCTGAAGCTGCCCGTCAGCACTCAAAGAGTGTACCTTGGTGTAGGCAGGGAGAACGAGGGCACTGCTGCCATCCTGGATTCCCCATCATTTACCCCATCACAGGGGGGAGGAATTTGATCCTGAATTCCTACAAGCAGTGCAACCTAGACCAGCATGAATGGCCATTGCTGAAAGCTGAGCTAGGGGACTTGTTTTATTACTTGTTTGCAGGTGAACATGTAACAACAGTCCTATTATTTTCCTTGCAACGATGACCATGCCCTGTCCTCCCCAAGCCATCCTATCCAGCTTTCCCCAGAGCTGCTGGAGAAGTTCATCTCCTGGAGCATCCCCACTGCCAAGAGCTCATTAACATTAACATCAACCCATCCAAATTAAAATGAACATCAGCAGTACCCCAGTCCCATTTGACAGGTGCAGGTGACCTGGACTTCCAGGATTGAATGTCCTCCCTTGATGTGCTGCTGTTTGACCCCAGCTCCCTGTCACAGACTCTGTGACAGCCCCTTCCCTCACCTCCCCAGACACAGTTTTCCTTTAGTGCTGCAACTTGTGTTGCCCCGTCATTGCTGATTCCATCACCCGCCTGCTGAAGGATTTGGTTGGTTGCCAGACCTACTTTTGGTCTGGATACATTTTTTAATCTTTCTTGGATTATTTGTTAGCCTGGGAGCTACTGCTCCTGATAACCATCTTTAGCCTTCCTCAGCTACAGCCAGACTCTGAATATTTATTCATCATACTTAACCTCAGCTCCCTTCTTCCTATTTGATAGTGGAGTATTAGTAATAACAGTGATATCATTTATGATTATTAGTGTTACATATGGCTTTTATCCCCCAGCCCAGTCCAAGGGGTTTGCAGTGTTCAGGCTCATAAGCAGAGGTTTATCCTGTGCCTCACAGTGCACATTTATACAAAATATAGTGGCTGAAGTGTTCAAAGTTTCTGACTTTCAAATGTCAGAAAATTTTGCTTCTCAGAGTGACCAAGGGCTCCCTGAGGACTTAATTTTGATGTTTTACTTGGGAACATAATTTTCTTGTATTGGTGGTTGTTGCTGTTGCTGTTGTTGTTGTCTTTTTCCCCTAAGAAACCTAAAATTTACAAAATTGTTTTTTTATTTGCTCCTGGTAGTGTTTTATGATGTTAAATTTCTTGGAGAAGTGCAAACAAACAAACAAAACCTTGCCTTAATAATGAAGGAAAACCTTATTAGCCTACATAGAGAGCAACATCCAACTCAGGGATAAAACAACTGCCCTAGTTTAGGTGCAAACATCAGGGGAAAACATTAAACCTGCTACAAACCAAATGGGTTTTTACCTATGCAGAGGGAGTGGGAAGCAGGACAGAGACTGGGCTGGACAATAAAACAAGGGCTAGTTTATGGAGGGATGATGGGGTCAAAGAGGGCTTCAGCCACTGGGATTTGGAGTTATGATGCTTGGGGAGGTTTGTTGTCCCCAGCTCACCTTGGTGCCCCATCCAGCCCATCCTTGCCCTGTAGGATCCCATATCCCAGGGAGCCATGGACAGCCAGCCTGGGACACCAGTTTGGGGAGAAAGAACCATTTTATTGAAAATAAATCAGCTTTACCAAATTTCTGTGTGTTTACTCTCAAAGGTGCTATTACCAGCAGGATCCTCAGGGAAGTACAGAGGACATGGGGTCCCAGCTCCCTGGGCTTCTCTGGGCAACCTGTGCCAGGGCCTCCCCACCCTCACAGCCAACAATTTCTCCCAATATCCCATGTAACCTCTGGCAGTGGGAAGCCATTCCCCCTTGACATGTCCGTCCAGGCCCTTGTCCAAAGTCCCTCTTCATCTCTCCTGGAGTCCCTTTAGGCCCTGGAAGGGGCTCTAAAGTCCCGCTTCTCTTCTCCAGGTGAACCCCACCAGCTCTCCCAGGCTGTCCATTCCCACACCATTCTCCAAAAACCCTCCAGAGAGCCCAATTCTCAATGAAGGTGCCCTCAGAGAGGAATTCCCAGCCCCATTCCCCATTTGCAGGCACACTGTAGGGGCTGGGTCAGAGCCTTGCTCTGTCAGAGCAAGATTATGGAATCACAGTATTCTCAAGGAAAGAGGAAATTGCTGCAAACAGCAGCTGCATTGATCTCCAAGGCTCCAAATGTCACTCAAACTGTGGATGTTTCCCATCAAACTTCCCAGAGAATGCCCTTCTCTGGGAGAAGTATCACCCCCCCTTCCAATGGATATATTCAAGAGAGGAAGCAGAGGGAATGCTCATTATCATTTTTCCTGGCTTTTTTTTTTTTGCCTTCCCATGGCTATTTTGTCAAACAACCTCACAAACACAATTTTATGACGAAGCTCTACCATGAAGACTCTTTGATACATATTCATAGCAGATTCTTGGCTTATCTGTGAGCAACATTCACACATGCTGCTTACTTGAGCTGTTGTTTTTTTTAAATGCTTAACATATAAAAGTTTAATGACAAAGTTGCTTAATGTTTGTTTCTTCTGAAAAGCATTATTATTGCTCAAGAAAATTCTTTAGAGGTTTTTCAGGTCTATGGTGCTGCTTGATCTGTGCTGAATTTGGATGGAGAGTGGTGAGATGCAGCAGTGGTGCTGCTCATCAGGGATTCCAAAGGTTGAATATTGGGTGGAAAGCTATGGATGGGACAAGCCCATGGCACGAGCAGGAGGAACTGGGTGCACCTTCTGGCAGCACTTTGGGAGATACTGGGAAGAACTGTCTCAAGTTCAACAAGGGCAAAGGCAGGTCCTGCTCCTGGGAAGGAACAACCCGAGGCAGCAGCACAGTGACCCGTTGGAGCAGCTCTGCAGAGCTGGGGGTGCTGGGGGACAACGAGCTGTCCCTGACCAGCAGTGGGCCCTGGGGGCCAGGAGGGCAATGGGATCCTGGGAGGGCATCAGGAAGAGCATTGGAGCAGGGCAGGGAGGGGATCCTGCCCCTCTGCCAGCCCTGGGCAGGCACATCTGCAGGGCTGGGCCCAGCTGGGGCTCCTCAGCACAGCAGGGCCAGGGAGCTCCTGCAGCGGGGCCAGCGCAGGCTGCGGAGATGCCCAAGGGCTGGAGCAGCTCTGGGAGCAGCAAAGGCTGAGGGAGCTGGGGCTGTTCAGCCTCCAGAGCAGAGCCTGAGAGGGGCCCTCCCCAGGGTGTGTCAGGGGCTGCAGGGAGGGGGCAGAGGAGGGACCAGGCTCTGCTGGGGGGGCCCAGCAATGGCCCAGGAGGAACGGGCAGGAACTGATGCCCAGGAAGTTCCCCCTGGACAGGAGGAAGAACTTCTTTGCTGGGCAGTGACCCAGCCCTGACCAGGCTGCCCAGGGAGGGGCTGGAGTCTCCTCCCTGGGGATATTCCAGACCCCTCTGGACACAATCCTGTGCCATGTGCTCTGGGATGGCCCTGCTTGAGCAGGGGGGTTGGATGAGATGAACCACTGTGGTCCCTTCCAACCTGTGATTTTGTGATATTTCCTTCTTAATAACTCTGACGAGGACATTGGGCTAAAGAAAGCTCTTCTGAAGCCAGACTGGGCATCAATTCCTCTTATGGAGACTGAAGAACAGATCATCCAAGAAATAACCCTTTGAGTAGCTGGGAAGGAGTTGATAACAGCAGGGGTGTCTGCTGGGAGGCAGTTTCTGATCAGGCTCAGCCTGGAGCTGGTCAGGCTCAGGCAGAGAACTCTGCTCAGTGCACCGGGTGGAGGGGGGAGCGTTTGCTGCCTTCCCAAACACTCCCCGTTTACAGGCTCTTACATATGCAGAACCTTGGCTTGTATTTCCAGGGAAATACAGCAGCCTGGTGGCTGCTGCTTGAACTGCCGCGGTGGCCTGAGGGCCGGTGTGAGCACCGGGAGCAGGATGCAAGGGGCACCAGGAGCAGGATGCAAGGGGCACCAGGGAAGCCACAGCGAGCAATGCAGCAGCCACTGGGATCAGAGAAACATGGGAAAGAGACATTTCCTGGGGGTACTTAATGTGGAGAAGGGATTTATCTCTACAGAATAGGGAAACCAGATTACAGAGTGTGTCTAGAAACCCTCTGAAGGGCTCCCAGAGATGGGTGTGCCTGGCTCTGTGTGGCTGCATCCTCTGCAGAGGCCTAAAACAACCCGCACCTTCAGAGAGAGGGATGGTTCCTGAGGGTTGCTGACAGGACTAAACACCCTCTCACCTCATCTTTCCCAGCAAGGATGTGATGGACACTGAACCCAGCCAGGCCTGTCATGATACTCCAGAGGCAGGAGCAGATTATTTCTGCTGAAGTTGGTGGGATGCTCATTGGTCCAGGATGAAAGGAACCAACTGAGCATCAGAGGAAAAGAGAGTCAGAGCAGGGAAGATTCTCCTGCAGCAGCACTGACACACTTCCCACCTCTGTCTGAAGCAATGCTGAGATGGAGAGACACCAAAGTACTCTGGGGCTTGCTACAAAGAGCTCCATCCCTGCCATGGGTGGTTACAGTGCCCTTGGAGGGGTCTAACTAAACCTTTCAGCTGATCCAGAGAAACCCCACAGACAGGGACAAGGACACACGAACTGTGAGGACAGACTGAGGTTGTTGGGATGGTTTACTCTGGCAAAGAGCAGGAGGCCAAGAGGGGTCTGAGAGCAACCTGTGCTTGAAAATGAGTTAAAAAGGTGATGCAGCCAATTTCTTTGACAACAGTGCAAGGGATTATTGCCACAGTTTGCAATGTAGCAGGCTCAGGTTGGGCATTGGAAAACATTGTCCCTAGGATGGTGGTGAAGTCCTGGGACGGGTCACCAGAGGAGTGGGGAACTCTCCTTGAACAGCTGAAGTGACCAAGACTTACTGAGCTGCACTTGATGCTCCTTGTGGGTCCATTTCCTCTCAGGATATTCTCTGATGGATCTGGACCCAGATGCAGAGACCTGGCCTAGTGTTGGTATGGCCTCAGGGTTCCCTTCCAGCACAGGCTTCTGGGAGTGGTTCCTAAGGGAAAGAGGTTTGTTGTCAGGAGACAGAACATCATCCAAGGCGTGGTGCCCATCTCACCTCCCTTCCTGCCCCAGCATTAATTTCTGACGTCACCTCTCCACTGTCCTGGGTGAGGAAGGTCAGTGATGGCACCAGGAAGGTTCCAACAGCACGTGTTTTGCAAAACATCCTGGGACAGAAGAAGGACAAACAACCTGCAGAGCAAATCTCTCAGTGTCTAAACACAGTCTCCAGGGTGCCCTGCTGGGCCACAGACTCGTGACCTGATAAGTCACATTCTGATTTTGTCTTCTACTTTCTTCCCACAGTGCACAGGCTAGAAGTGTCTAACTGTCCCTTGTCATCTTGTTGGGTGGTGCTCCTCTACTGCCTAAGCCCAGAGTGGGACCTTCCTGTGTGTTCAGGCTCCTGATGCAGCATCCCAGCTATGGAACAGCCTTAATGAAAATGCCCTTTCAAAGTGAATGTGCAAATTGAGCCAAGTCTGTGAGAGGAGCCGGGTCAAAGGCACTGCTCTGCAGCACGATCTGCATCATATAATTCCTGTCAAGTCAGTGCCCTCCTCCCCATCTGTTTCCCACCCCCCCCCCCCGCCCCGCTCTGTCTCAGCACACCTTGTCCTCTCCCAGGAGGACATTCCCGGCACACCCCGGCCTTCCCCCCCCCAGGGTTCATCCCTGCCCAGCTCATTTGATTACTATAGATGTGCCTTCCCCGTCCTCCAGCTCTCCCTGTGCTGGGCTCAAGGGCAGGCTCAGGAGGGAGTTTCTACCAGGCATCTGTGACCTTTCTGGTGGCCTGAGCTTTCAGACATTAAAAAGCAGAGTGTCTTTTGCTAATCAGCTGGTCCTGGGCTGGAGGAACAAGTAAGCCCTAACTCCTCTTGCCTCCCCTCCCTCAGCCCCAACCCCAGCAGCAGGAGCTGTGCTGAGTCTCTGGGCATTAGGATGGTGCCAGGAGCAAGGGCTGGTGCAGGTCCCAGCCCAGGGTGCCCTGCCCAGGGTCAAAAAGGCAGCTGGAGTCAATCCAAGCAGCAGTTTGTATAAAATGAGATGATCCCAAGGGCCTCCTGGGATTGAATTGCTCACTGTCTGTAGCAGGTTTTCATCTGGAGTTGTCTGGAACAGAGATCTCCCCTCTTTTTGAGGTAAAATCTGGCTGGATTGACAGGAAGCTGAACATGAGCCAGAGTGTGCCCAGGTGGCCAAGAAGGCCAATGGATCCTGGCCTGGATCAGGAAGAGTGTGGCAGCAGGAGCAGGGAAGTGATTGTTGTCCTGGACTCAGCGCTGGTGAGGCCACCCCTGGAGTGCTGTGTCCAGTTCTGGGCCCTCAGCTCAGGAAGGACATGGAGGGGCTGGAGCAGGTCCAGAGAAGAGCAGCGAGGCTGGGGAAGGGACTGGAGCACAAGTGCTGTGAGGAGAGGCTGAGGGAGCTGGGGCTGTTGAGCCTGGAGAAGAGGAGGCTCAGGGGAGACCTCCTCACTCTCTGCAACTCCCTGACAGGAGGGGGGAGCCAGGTGGGGGTCAGTCTCTTCTCCCAGGAAGCAGCAGCAGGACAAGAGGGCTGGGTCTTCAGCTGTGCCAGGGGAGGTTTAGGTTGGATATTAGGAAGAAATTCTTTACAGAGAGAGTGCTCAGCCATTGGAATGGGCTGCCCAGGGAGGGGGTGGATTCTCCATCCCTGGAGGTGTTGAAGGTGAGACTGGATGTGGCATCAGTGCCATGGGCTGGGAACCATGATGGGGTTGGATCAAGGGTTGGACTTGATGATATTGGAGCTCTTTTCCAACTTGGTTGATTCCATGATTCATGATTTCCTAACAGACATCTGAACTGTTTGGGAAGAACCCAGGAGGTGACAGTGATACAGAGACGTGATACAGGGCACAGGGTTGGTGAAGGGTTAGAAGCCTCAGCAGACCACTTGGAAAGTCTTTTGTTTTCCTGTTCATTGGCCCATCCAAACCAGACTGTCGAGGCACCTCCATGGTACTGTGAGGCTCGGGTCTGGCTGCAGAGGTTCACCTGGAGGAAGAACTCAAACACCTCATCTTCTTTGTGACTCTTCTGGAGGATTTTACCCTGATGTAAACAGCCTCAGCCCTCCCAGCAGTGAAGACAAGCAACAGTGACCTTTGAGGACACTGAAAGTCGTTTCTGAAGCAGATGAGTCACTCTGCGCTTTGTGGCTTCCCAGATTTTTGTGTTGTGTGTCCAAGTCAATATCCCAGCCCAGCACTGTGGACATGTTTTTGGATGTCCTTTCCAGGCCTGGAGTAAACAATGGCCATTCAGCTCCTGAATCCCCAATGACTTCCCAAATTGAGAAATCAAGTAACTAAATCCCACAGTGGAGCAGCTGTCAGACAAGAGCCCTGTAATCACTGCACCACGATGCCAATGTCAAGGAGAGCAAGAACTACCCAGGCTGGGATGGTCGGAGGATCTGGGTGTCATACACAGCCTGGGTCTGCACTGCCACACATGGCTCCACCACCCAGCCCTGCTCGTCAGACATTGCTTTTCAGAAGCCTTTAAAAATGTGTGGCATCACCAAAGGCCTCAGTGTGGTGTGGGACCAGAAGGACAATCAGAATCGTGGAATTTCCTGAGCTGGAAAAGGCCCACAAGGATCAGTGAGTCCAGCTCCTGGCCCTGCACAGGACACCCCAACAATCCCACTCTGTCCCTGAGAGCGTTTGGACAACACTCCTGGAGCTCTGGCAGGCTCAGGACTGTTCTTATGCTCCCCTTCTCAGCCCAGGGATGTGTGACCCACACAACCTGTCCAGCCCAAGGAGTGAGGAGGAACAAAGGGGACCCATGGCAGGGGCACAAACCCAGCGTGTGAGAGAGGTGTCAGAGGAGAGGACACCGTGCCCTCAGTGCCCAGAAGGAGCAGCTACATCCCAGGAAGGTGTGAGCATGGCCCCTCTGGACCCTGCCCCTCAGCCCATCCCAGTCCATGCTCTGCTGCTCCTGGGAGGTCCCTGCCCTCTCCGTGCAGACCCCAAGCAAAGCTGTGACCAGAAAACCCAAGGAAGGGGAACCTACAGCACTTGTCCTTGTGGAGGAGGAAAGAAATCACATTAAGATTTCTTTTCCAGCTGCTGGGAGCCAAGTATACCTCCTTCCTCCTCCTTGCTGTCAACACCTAGGAAATGCCTTGATTGCAGGCATGACTGGAGTGCCTTTTTATCTTGGACTTGCTCTTCCAAGTTGATTTCTCTTAAATGACTTGGTTTGTTTGACTTCCCCACTATTGAAGACACAACTCAGGGGTTCTGGAAACAAGTGTCCCCTGTTGCCCAAGCTGCTGTAAGGGTTTCTTTGTGGCACAGGGGTCCCACAGTGTCCAGGGGATGTGACATTCCTCCTGCAGAGGCAGAGACGTGCAGAACACAGCCCAGACTGAGTCCCCAGCCAGGGGCTCTGTGCTGGGCTAGTGAAGGTGCCCAATCCTCTTCCCCAGTCCTTCTTTTTCTTTAAGAAACATCTGCCCACATGCTGGAGAACAAGGATGGCTGTCAACTCGGTCCCCAGGGATCATCTGCTAAGTAAGAGGTGCTCTGGAATCTTGATCTTGAAGATGTGAGGATGGCTGAATCCCAGTTCTTCAGGTCAAGTCCCTCTCAGCTCTCAATACACATCTTCAACACAAGCTCTTTGCCCCTGTGCTAAAACCCCAACAATCTGGCCTTGAAATTCTTGTTCCCAAACAATCCGGAGCCAAGACATGGAAGGCAGTGTAGAGAAAAGCCCTCAGTTGCCTGGAAATGCCCCTTCTGCCTCCTTCCAGCCTTTTTTTTCCCCTTCCCTTTGCTTCTGCTGCCTAGTGAATCCATTTTATTAACAGCTCTTCATAAAGCCTGGCAGTATTTGAAAGACTGCAACATTTGCCTTGGAATATCAATAAGCAGCTGCCTTTGCAGCCTGGGGAAGGGTTGAAGGAAGAAAGAGTGAAGCTGAGGATCAGTGATCAATGCCAGGCCCACAGGGAGCCTGAGTTTAGGAGATTTGTTATTGAAATATGAACTGAATCCCCACCCAGAGTGGGCTGAGCAGGAGCTGTGCTGCCCAGCACCTGGGAAGACTGAGGAGCATGACGTGTCCTTCAGCACCAGCAACATCCCTGGCCAGGTCCCCTCCACCTACCCCTAGGCCAGCAGCTGATCCATGGCCAGGTGGGGCTGCAGTGCATGGAGACACTGAGTCTGGTTTTTCCAGGTGAAATGTCAGAATGATGGAGTCACAAAATCTCCTGAGCTGGGAGGGACCCACAAGGATCATCCAGTCCAACCCCTGGCCTTGCACAGACACCCCAACAATCCCACCCTGTCCCTCAGAGCGTTGTCCAAACCCTCCTGGAGCTCTGGCAGCCTTGGGGCTGTGCCCACTGCCCTGGGGAGCCTGGGCAGTGCCCAACCAGCCTCTGGGGGAAGAACCTTTGCCTGAGATCCAACCTGAGCCTGCCCTGACACAGCTCCAGCCATTCCCTGGCTGCTGTCACTGCTCACACAGAGCAGAGCTTGGAGTTGCCCCTCTGAGGAACCTGCAGACCCTGAGGACACTCCCCTTGGCTTCCTCTTGCCAGAATTAGAGGTGAAATGCCCCTTCCTCCTGCAGTGGAAGGGAAGGGAGCCCATGGCCATGAATCCATGGCCAGCTTGGTTTCAGGCTCCTGCTGCTTGGGCTGAGCTCCAAGAGCCCTGCAGGACTCAGGAGGGCAATGCTGGCATGGCAGGAGTGGATGGGCAGCATTGTGCACAAACTGGTTTCGATGCAGAGTGTGTTTGTTTTGTAGAAAAGACCATTTCATCAATTTTACTTTTTTTTCCACCCAAACACATCGGGTTTGATGAAATATTCATGGGAAAACAGTTTGTCCAGGAGCAAACTTTCAATAAGTGAGTGACAGAACTACAACATGTTGCCCCGTGTTTGGGGCACTGACACAGGACTCCAAAGAAATTCTAATCCTCTAGAAGAGCCCGGAGCACAGAGCTCCCACTCCATGGTGACTCCCCTGCACAAGAGACTTGTTTTTTAGGTTGACTCCCCAGCACATTGGTTTTGACCTGAGATCCCATCCCAGATCTTGGCAGCTTTCCCAGTTTAGCTTTAATGGAGACTTTCCAGCAAGATATTTCACTTTTGACAAAAAAATAAAAATAAAAATAAACAAACAAGCAAGGTTGGCAAAAAAAAAATATTTTATTTAGTAAATTCCCTGCTCAGTCTCTTGGTTGTCTCAATCCCATCCAAAATCTGCTTCTGTTCCTGCCCATAAAACCTGCAGGCACCTTGCTTTGGCTGCCTACAGAGCTGCTCCTGCCTGTCCTTCCAAATGGATCGAGCTACAGTAACTGGGCATCTGGTTCTCCAGAGCTCCTGGTACCCCAGGGCTCCTGCACTGGAGGGTCCTGCTGAGCCTCCCTGCAGAGGAATGGTCTGAGCTCAGTCCTGGACTGCAGAGTCCACTTGGTCAAGGGGGAACAACACCTTGGAGGTGATGGAGATGGTCACCTCAGGAGCAGCCCCTTGCCTGGGGGACATTCCGGGGAGCAGCAACCAGAGTGTCCTTGCCCTCCCCTCTCTGACCTCACCGACTGCAGGGGCTGCTCATCTGCTCTGAACAGAGGGAGGAGGCACTGATGGCTCACAGAGCACGGTCGTGGGAGAAAGGAGTGGGAGGAAGGAGAGGAAAAGGAGGCTCAAAGGGGAACCTTCTCACTCTCTGCAACTCCCTGGCAGGAGAGCGTCGGGCTCTGCTCCCAGGGAACAAGGGACAGGATGAGGGAAAAGGGCCTAAAGCTGTGCCAGGGAAGGCTCAGGTTGGACATGAGGAGGAATTTCTCCCTGGAAAGGGTGGTCAGACCTTGGCAGGGGCTGCCCAGGGAGGTTTGGAGTCCCCACCCCTGGAGGTGTCCAAGGAAGGCCTGGCCGTGGCACTCAGTGCTCTGGGCTGGGGACAAGGGGGGATGGGGCACAGGTTGGACTCCATGGGCTGGGAGGGCTTTTCCAACCTTAATGGTTCTGTGATTCCATAAATCCTTAGGAAGCCAGACTAGGAGCTACAGCTCCCAGGTTGGTCCCCAGTGTCACAAGAGCATCTGCAGGGCAGCTTCAGGTCATGGCAGCTCAAAGCAGCAGCTGCTCCCCCTGTGCCAGGGAGGGGCTCTCATGGAACAAGTGCCTGTGCCCCCTGGAATGGGCTCAGTGTTCCACAGCATCTCCAGGGCCACACAGCCCTGCTGCAACAGGACACTGGTGTGGCACCACTGGGATGCGACACTTCCAGCTTTGCCTGTGGCACTAACACCACACTGCAGAGGTGCCATGGCAGCTGGTGCCTCCTCCTTTCCAGATATTTGTTATCTTTTTGCATTTTCCTCATGTCAGACAAGGAAAATCAATGCAGCCAGGTTTGTTCTTGCTGGGAGCTGCCTCCTCTTTCAGTCCCTCTGAGCTCCAAATTATGGTTTCATATGCAGAGCTGGGAGGATTTACTCCTCCATGGATGACTCCCTACACTGGAATTTTACCTGAATATTGTGGAACCCTTTCCTGACATTCAAGGAGGAAAAATAAAGATACTGGGAGCAATTTGGTGACACCTAAATGCACTGAATTGAAAAGGGTGAAGAGCCAAAGCACTGTAATTTAAAATTGCAAAATGCCTTAGGGAGGATCAAGAAATGGAGGAGAAATAGACCTGGAAATATCTAGAGAGTTACATGGAGAACATGGAGCAGAGAGCAGAAAATACAGAGAGAAGAGTATCTCAACCATAGTTCCCAAGGGCTGGAACATGAGCAGGACTGTGGAGACATCTGGGGTTGCAGTGAGTTTGGAGTTTTCCACTTTGGAGTTTGGTAGATCTCAAAGTGAAAGTGCAGCACTTAAATGATATGACTGAGGCCAAAGACAAGGTTGAAGTTGGGATTTTAGCCCCCAGAGAAAGGTCACTTACATTCATTTCTGACTCTGACACTGCTGTGCAATGTGGACATTTCAGTACTTGATGTTCTCCTTCATCCATCACCTGCCTGCAGATCAAGCTCTGCAGGACAAAGACAGCTCCCAGTGTTGAGCCTGAGCAGGGCTTTGGAGGCTGTGGATGTGTTAAATTATTAGGGAAGCCTTGAGAGTTCATTGTTTTGCTTTGGTCCTTTTGTTCTCTTTCTAGAGTGATATAAGTCTTCTGGAGTTTTGTGCTGACTGGATTTTCAATGGGTGATTTGATTTGGCTTTGGATGATTTCCTGAAGTTCTTTTGCCATTGTCTGATTGTTCCCCAGCACTTCAAATTGGAATGTCCTCATACCCCTAATGTCACAAATTGGCTCCATTTTGTCCCTGTTGAATTTTGTCATTTATTAATTATTAATAATAAATGACAGGGAAAATTATCATAGTGGACAGTCTTAAAGCTCAATTGAACAGGACAGTTACAAAGTATTCAGCTGGATCATTTCTGCTGTTTCTGGTCCAACCTGAGCATGGTTGCAGCAGTGATGGGCAGATGGCCTCTGTGCTCCCTGACACACTCAGCATCTGGAAAATGAACTCCAACACCTCTTCCTGCCACCTTCTGCTGCTGCTGGCTCAGCCAAGGTGACAGCACAACTGAGGGCCACCCTTGGAATGTCACCATTTGAGGAACTGGAGCCTTTGCTCATCTCCCCACCAGCACCAGGAAAAGGAGTTCAGACTGGCTCCTTGGATAAGGAGAGGCAGCAGCTGTGTCCTGCTTCCCCTTCCCTCTCCAGGTCAGTCCTGCTCCTCCCCTAGAGCATCCAGAGCTCAGAAACACCTCCTGCCCCAGCTGGACCTGCTCCCCAGCACTGCAGCAGCCGGGTCAGTGTCTCACAGTCAGCTGAGGAACCTCCCTGCACAACGTGCTTTCCCCCAGGTTTTGGAATGGCTCAGTTGCTGTGCTGTCCCTGTTTCTAGGAACAGCCAGCGTGAGGAAACATCAAAGGGGGCTTTCCAGCCTGCACTTCCTCAACCAGCACCAGGAGCAGCAGATGGGAGCTGGCGTTATTAAATATGCATAACCTCGCAGATCACAAGGCAGCACTTAGCTGTCCTCTAATTAAAAGGCAGTTGCTTCCTCAGACACTGCAAAAAGCCTGCTAGAAGACACCAGAATTTCCCTGCATGGTGGCTGATTAATGAGCAGCCCTGGAGCTCTTTCCTGCCCAGCTCAGAGATGCCAAAGGGACCCTTCAACCTTCCAGAGCTGCTGAGGGGCCCTGCTCAAAAGACCCCCCAACCAGTTGGGATCTCACTTGATTGGCCAAGCTGGTGCTGCAAAGATCAGTGCTGGGAACAGTGGAAGAACTTTTGGACATCCATGCCAGCTACAGAGCTGCTTCCTGCACACAAGAGCTTGGAACGAATAAAAGAAATATTGTTGCCCAGAATCGATCCCTCTGGCCATGAGCTCTGGCTTTCCACTGTTATTTTCATTAATTAATTACATTTGTATTCATGGAACATGCAAGTATCCCAACCATGGGCCAAGATCCCACTATGCTGGGCCCCGAACAAACAACCAAAACAAGATCCTTCATTCTCCAAAGAGCTTCAAGCATGGAAAACAGACAACTGCAGCCAGCAAGCCACAAGGTGTGGTGGGATTATCTGGCCCTGAACATATTTTGGGGAACTGCTATAGTATTTTATGCCAGTGTGATGCCAAAGGTGCCTTTTGCATGATTCCCAGGTGCCTGGGCTATGGAAAGCCCAGCTGGATCTTCCAAGGGATGTTCCTCTCGAGAACATGTCCTGGTCCGTGGGCTCAGCTGGGGCAGACAGTGCTTCCACACAGGGTCAGCACCCCCTTTTCCCTCAGGCAGGGGGGGAAGGAGGGAAGCACCAGCTTCCAGGGCCTTGGCACCCCAGTGCTGACCAGGGCACCCCTCCTTGCCCCCCACCAATGAACGTGGCAGAGGACGGAGCAGGTCTGAGACCCTCGGGGGGGCTGCACACGGGTTCTCCTGCTCAGCACTGTCCTCCACGGCACTGTGGGATCAAAGAGACACTGCCTGGCAGTCAGCAGGACACAGACTGCATGTTAAGTGGCTGCACACAGCTCCCAAATGAAGCTTCCTCCTAACGAGAGCGGAGTCATTAGGGATGAGCCGGTTATTTCTGCTCCAGGAGAACAGAGGCGATGCCGAGATGATCCTGGGAGGTGCTTCCCATTCCAGCAGTAAGGAATCACAGCCTCTCCCCCCCTCCCACTGTTTTTCCCCAGTTCCCAGCTGAGAACCTTTCCGGGTGCCCAGTGAAGCTGAAGTGTCACTCGACCTCTTCCACCAGCCATGACACCTAAACCCTAAACCCTGAAACCTAAACCCTAAAACCCAAAACCCAGGCATGGGAGGAGAAGGACAGGGGGGAATCCCCCTTGAATCATATATATATTTAATGTGAAAAATTAAAAAGCAAACAAACCCTGGATCTATATCAAAGCTGGTGGGATAAAAAGAATTTGCAGTCCTTTTTTTTTTTTTTTGCCTTCCTGTTGATACCATTTCAGTGAAATCAAGGAATGAATCCTGCCCAGTGTCTCCCAGAGCCTTCCCAGGGAATCACAAGCACCCAGGTGTGCAGGCAGCAGGAGGGAAAGCTCAACCAAAGGCTTTGCAGGAGCAGGGCCTGAACTTGTTCTCAGATCTCAGCTCCTGTACCTGAGGTGGAGGGGGCCACAGGGATTTCTGCATAATCCCTCCCAAGATATGAGCTACTAAATCTGCAAATATTTGTCAAAGGTAAACAAAGAGAAAAGGTTTCCTTAAGATGGAACACAGTGAGGAGCCATCCTGGAATGAGCTAAAGAGGGAAAACAGGCTGAAACATGGGATAGATCCTGCTGCACAGAGCAGCTCAGGGAGCAGGGCTGGGATCTCCTCCAGGGCAGCCCCAGCCCTGATGGGAATCCCGTGTGGAATCCTCGGATTTCCCTGGTAGCTCCTGGGATGAGCAGGGGAATCCTCTCTCCCCTGGCACATGTGGGGGTGTTGCCCCCCCTGGGCAAAAGCTCTATAATGTGAATGTGAGTCATGGGAAAGTGTGTGATGGGAAGGTGTGTGATGGGAAGGTGTGTGATGGGAAGGCAGTTCTCCTGTCTCCCTGTCACAACTCCCCAGGTCCCAGGGGTTGGCCAGACAAGAAAAATGAAAGGCTGAGGCTGCCTAGGCAGGCAGGGAGATGGAGCCCTTGGGACATCACGTCATCACTGTAGGACAGGAGGGAATGGTACTAAATTCCCAGATCAAACCAACCTTCCTGACTGATAACAGCAACCTGAAACCCCCCCCCCTTGCCCTGCACATGCAGGTGAGATGCACATTTCCCTCTTCAGCAGGTTCCCTTCTCCCACCTGGTTCAACTCCAAAGACACTCCCTTCTCTCCCAGCAGGATCCAGGATGCATCATATGCGTCCTGCCCAGCTTCCCTGCACCCAGAGGCAGGAGAAAGGACGGGGAATTTATGAGTAACCTTTTTGTTTTTCTCCCGTGAACTGTTTTCAACATTTAGAAATCATTTGAATATTATGCAAATTGAAGTGACTTGGCTTCTAAATATCATGAAAAATGCCCACTCCAGCAGTCTGTGCCATATGGAAATTACCTCTGCTGAGATGTTGTGGAATAAATCACCATTAAGGGAGGATGGATTGGCCAACAGTGAACAGCTGACACCCCAGAGGCAAAGTCTGTGCTTAACTCGTCCAGTTTGCAGGTCACGGGGACCCCCAGGTGGATCCTGCTCTGAGGGGATGAAGGACAGGGTGGTCCCCCGAAAAGGGCACTGCTGTGGGCAGGCAGGGTGTCTCTATGCTTGCTGGGCTGCTGCCAGTTCAAAGGCAGGGCACAGGATGTTGCTGCTTCACTTCCATTCCAGCACAGAGTGACTTCAGCACGTCATGCTCTGGCAATGATTCATCTGGAGCTGCTGAACGAGCTGGGCACCCAGTCAGGACCCTCAGGAAACAGGGATGGGGATGGTGGAGCTGCAGCCTGGTGTCATGAGCACAGATGATGAACTTTGTCAGCCCTGCACTGATGTCAGTCCAACATCTGATGGAGATGTCCATCTGTCCATCCATCCATCCCCCATCTATCCATCCATCTAGCATTCATTCAGCCAGCCAACCATCCATCCCCCATCCCTCCATTCTTCCATCCATCCATCCACCCCCCATCCCTCCATCCATCCATCCATCCATCCATCCCTCCCTTCATCCATCCCTCCATCTGTTCATCCATCCATCCATCCTCCATCCATCCCTCCATCCCCCATCCATCCATCCATCCATCCATCCTCCATCCATCCATCCATCTATCCCTCCCTTCATCCATCCATCCCCCATCCATCCATCCCTCCATCCCCCATCCATCCATCCATCTATTCTCCATCCCCCATCCATCCATCCATCCATCCATCCTCCATCCATCCCTCCCTTCATCCTCCATCCCCATCCATCCCTCCCCCATCCATCCATCCTCCATTCCATCCATCCATCCCTCCATCCCTCCATCCATCCATCCATCCATCCCTCCATCCATCCCTCCATCCCTCCATCCCTCCATCCCTCCATCCCTCCCTCCATCCATCCATCCCTCCATCCATCCATCCATCCCTCCATCCATGCATCCATCCATCCATCCCTCCCTCTATCCCTCCATCCCATCCCTCCATCCCTCCCTCCATCCATCCATCCATCCATCCATCCCTCCATCCTCCCTCCATCCATCCCTCCATCCCTCCCTCCATCCCTCCATCCCTCCCTCCATCCATCCACAGCCACACAGCCAGAGGGGTGTTTCCCATGCACAGGCCCTGGCAGGGTAAAGGAGCCCCAGGAGGGAGGGTGCAGGTGTAGGTGGTGATATCTACGAGGAGACTGGAGAATGGTGCAGAGGGACTCGGGAGTCTCCATGAGTGTGAATCCGGGCAGGAGCAGAAGAAATGGGGCCAGGCTTGGTGCAGCTGTTTCCAAATACAGTGGAAAAAAACCTGCTGGAAGACATTAGATTTTCCTCAATAACTTGGAGAGCAGAGGAGGAACCCTGTGGTCCTGTCCTACAGAAGCAGATGTGGAATCCACACCATGGGACTTCCCAGAGCAGACACAGTGGGGTGGAGTGAAGCACATGGTAACTGTGACTACTCCTATGGTTACTTTGACAGTTAATAGGGAGAATAAGTGTAGTTTTTTAGCCCCTCTGCATTTGAAATAAGCATTCTGAGAATAATCTATGGCAGAAGTAATTCACTCTCTCAGCTCTATAGATCTTTCAAGGAAGTTTTCCACACACTCATAAAACTCCAGTGTTTTAAGACATGGTAAAAACTTTTACACATGTGGGAGAGAATGCTACTTACATGCTATTCACATGTTCTTTACACATGTGGGAGAGAATGCTACTTACATGCTATTCATGTGTTCTTTACACATGTGGAAGAGAATCACCAGCTCAGTCTGCACAAAAGAAAAGTTATGAAAAAATGAACGATGGTCCCAGATCACAAGTCCTGGGTTGGTTCTGGCTCTCCTTAAATGACCCAAAAGACTGAGATTGAGCAAGCTGGATGTGGGAAAACGGCTCAGGAGAAAGAAAAGAAACAGCTTTGGAGGCTGGGAAAGAGCAGTGGTGGTGGCTCAGAAGCTGAGGACAGGAAGCAAAGCCTGTGGTGCAGCTGCAGGTTCTCTGTGGAGCTGCCCAGGGTGCATGAGGAGGTCGTGGGTGACAGGAAGGGCTTTGGCCCCGTCACTGTGCAGGAATGATGGGTGAGGAATCGAGGACACTGGGGCAGCACAAACAAGGTGTGGACAGACATCCCTTTCTGTCCACAGGGATGACATTTTCTCAGCAGGTGTGGGAAGAGACAGGGAATACAGGGCAGAGGGAGGAGGTTTGAAAGCAATGCTTCTTTCAAGGACAGCCCATCTTCAGGGGCTACCTAAGCCTTGGAAGAATTCCTGGAAAAAGCATCTCATGGTTCCAAGAATTGAGGAGCTCAGCAGATAAATGATGATGGAAAGGTGTGCAGGGATCCAGGGCTAACCCTGGAAGCTGGACAGGGCTGCAAACACTGACTGTGCCCGGCAGCAGGCAGGTATGTGGGAATAGGGGTGGACCAGTGAGCAGGGCTCAAGTTCTCTGATTCCTTCTTCAAGCTGAAGAAGAGTGGATTTAGATTAGATATAAGGAAGAAATCCTTCCCTGTGAGGGTGGGGAGGCCCTGGCACAGGTTGCCCAGAGAAGCTGTGGCTGCCCCTGGATCCCTGGAAGTGTCCAAGGCCAGGTTGGACAGGGCTTGGAGCAACCTGGGCTGGTGGGAGGTGTCCCTGCCCATGGCAGGGGGTGGGATGAGATGAGCTTTGAGGTGCCTTCCAACACGAACCATTTCATGATCCTGTGATTCCATGGGCTGGCTGTAACTGCAATCCCTGGCCTCAATGATGTCACTGAGGTGCCAACGCAATGCAAATGCTCCAGGCTCTGGGCAGCACTGAGAGACTTTCCTCTGGGGCTGGCAAAGCTGTTTGAAGTCAGGAAGTGTTCAGTAAGGATTATGAGGTAACTCTGTGATCATTTGGGAATGAAAAGCTTTGCAATCCCCTGTACTGAAAGCCCCTTTGATGCAGAGAACAACACCAATCCTCTGCTTCATTAAATCCCATTACAAACTTCGCCCTGCTCTGCCCCACAGCTCAGTCCCACTGAAATTCAGTCTGCCCAAGCCATCAGTGGAACTGAAGTGTCCCCACCAGCCTCCCCTGCCCCTGCATCCTCAGCTCAGTTTTCTGCAGGACCTTTCTCCCAGGAGAGGCAGGGCAGGGCCTCCCAGGAGAGCACACTTTGCCAGATACCTTTTTCCCCCACTAACAAGCAGCAGGACGTTGAGTTGACTGCAGGCACTGAATCAGAAATTGTAATTCTGTTGCTCGCCATCCCATGGGAATTCTCCTCTCTCCTGATCCAGACTGGGTGAAAACAGCCCTTCCCAACTGCACCATGACCCAGGGATTAGAGCAAAATAAAGGGCTGGAGAGACACAAGAGGATAGGGGCTCTGGAGCCCGTTTTCTCTCCCTTTTCTGCCCCCACAACATTCAGCAGGCAATATTACCTTATAAGGCAGAATTTCTGACGCACTGGGAAGGGGAAAGGTTTATTTTGAGGTTTCCAGCAATGGTGTGAAATTCAAAACTCATTCAATAGCAGCTGACTAGCTCGAGTATTAATTGATTTTGCTGCAAGGCTCCCTCATGCCCCCTCACTGCCTTTCCCCCTCCTCTGCATGATGAGTACACCCACAGTACTTTGTCGTCATTTCTGAGCAGAAAAACTCTGTCCCAGGATCCCAAAATCTCTCCTGCTCTCCTTCTCCCTGTTCCTTTCACCAGCTGGTTCCTCTCTTCTTTGTTATGTCTCACTTGTGCCTTTGCTTTTCTTCTCTGTCCTTCCCTGTGCCCACCTGAGGTGACATCTCTGCCTTGCCCGTCCCATTTCAACTGGAGAGTCTTGCCCTTTTCCTTCCCATGAGTTCTCCCTCCCACTGACTTCCCACCCTGCTCCCAGAATATCAAACAGGTCCTTCAAACCATCTTGGCTGCACTGCCCATGAGAACAGGGTCTAACAATATTGGCAGGTCAAAGAGCAGCTTGGTGTGTTCAGCTGGAGCAGAGGAGACTGAGGGGAGAGCTCAGTGCAGTTCCAACTGCCTGGGCAGGGGCAGAGGAGGGGCAGGGACTGAGCTCTGCTCTGGGGGGAGCAGGGACAGCAGCCAGGGAATGGCTGGAGCTGTGTCAGGGCAGGCTCAGGTTGGATCTCAGGCAAAGCTTCTTCCCCCAGAGGCTGGTTGGGCACTGCCCAGGCTCCCCAGGGCAGTGGGCACAGCCCCAAGGCTGCCAGAGCTCCAGGAGGGTTTGGATGATGCTCTGGGGCACAGGGGATGACTCTTGGGGCTGGGCCTGTGCAGGGCCAGGGGTTGGACTGGATGATCCTTGTGGGTCCCTTCCAACTCAGCATGTCCTGTGATCCTGTAGTTCTGGGATTATGTGAAATCATTGGTGTATCACAAAGCCATGACAAAGCAGTTGTCTTGTCTTCACAAGCCTCATTTGCTCCCTCCCCTTGCTCATTGACTTGTGCATCAAACACGTTCCCCAGGGATGGAGCTCCAGAGATGCTGAGTAACACCCTGTGTTGTCCACAGGCTGCAGAATAACAGAATCCCAGAATGTCTGGGGTTGGAATGGACCTTAAACGTTGTCTCATTCCACCCCCTGCTCTGGGCAGGGACACCTTCCACTGGACCAGGTTGCTCCAAGTCCCATCCAACCTGGCCTTGAACAAGAGCCAGGTTGAGCATCTCCCAAACCCGTAGTTGGACCTCACACATCCCTTTCCTAGGGCTGGAAGGTGGTTCAGCTTCTGCCATGAGCCTCCAGCCTTGCCAGGCACAGCCTTGGCCTCTATGCTCAGGAGGAGAAGCTCTGGGAGACCCACCAGTGTGTGTGTGTCCATCAGAACCTGCCTGGCACAAACAGTCTCCAGGATTTTGGGAGCTTTGGTAGCACCAACTTTATATAAAAATAGAGCCCGAAGGGGCAGAAGCAGCCAGGGAAATCTTGCTTTTGGGGCTGGGTGAGTGAAAGGTTTTGTCTGAATGAAAATGTTTATGGAAAGTGATTTGAATATTTCCCTAAGCATTTTCTATTATTCATTAACAAATTAAAGTGGGGGTTTTATATAAAGTGTTTTTGTTAAAATTTCAAGAGTCTGCACAAGAGAAACTTTGTAAAAAAAAAAAAGTAGTTTAGGAAAAAATATTCAATTCGCCATCAAAATAGAGCTTAACTGGGGAAATATTAACCAGCTGTAACAATATTGGATCAGAAGGGAAATAGCTGCAGATAGAAGCTTATTTCTTGGAGCTGACTTTTCATCAAAACTCTCCAGTTTTTTCTGCTTAAAAATTTCAGTTGAAAATATGATTTTGTATCCCTACAGGAATCAGGTACTTTCTGAAATCAATTTGGCTTAGTCAAAAATCCAACTCTCTATCCAGAAACGGTTTGGGGCAGAAAATACTTGCCTTTCTATCCACATTGCAAGTGACACCTTCTTCCCATCCCCCAGATCCCTCTCCTGCACAGCACAGAAAGCGCTGTTGAATTTGTTCTGGAATACTTGCAGTCCCCAAAGAGGTCATTAAGTAGTTCTTGGTCTTTATCCCCTCCTATCTGTTTTCCTTCTTCTTTTTTTTTATCCTTATTTTTTCTTTCCTGAGCCTGATGAAAGTCTCACCTGGCTAGACTGCACTCAGACACATGGACTTCCCATATTTATTGGAACCTGGAGCTATAATGAGTGCAACAGTCTCCCTCCAATATTGATTGTTAGCAAATTAGCTGCATATTAATGGCAGAGGCCTGAAGGAACTCTTTTTGCTATAAATCTGTGAGCACTGTTGTGTGCACAGAATAACTGACAGCAGCTCATAAATGTTTGATTGGCAAGGCTTGGGATGGTTTCCAGCACATGGGCCATGCTGCTCGTTCCCAGGGACTGCCTGGTGGTCACCACCCCACGTTACCCCACAGACACCCCCAGCACAGCTGCATAAGCAGCTTTTAGGCTTTTCAGAGGTTTCCCTGACCCCTGCATTCAAGTCTTGGTCCCTATTCTCACAGGCTGAGCTCCCAGGACATCGAGGCAATGGATGAAGTTGCCCTCAGCAGCCTCCAGGAAGAATCCACACGGATTCTCCACATGCAACACTTCAGGTTTCCTTAACATCAAAAGCCTGTTTGCTCACTTCTTAATTTGGCTTTTTCCAAGAGGAAAATCACCCCTGATTTGATGAAAAGGCAGGCAGGTGATGCTGAGGAAAATGCTGACACCTCCCTGCTGAGGAGAAAGGTTTCCCACAGAAGCTCTGCCAAGGGCAAAGCCCTGCCCAGCCACAGCCCCGGCCCCGCACACGGCTCTGGCCTCGGCCTCGTGTCTGGGGGCTCCAAAACAAATTTATAATCGGAGAATTAGGAGCTGCATGAGCAAAAAGCAAAGAGCACCTGCCAATTTCCCAAGGTCTTAAAGCAGTGGCGAGGTGGATTCATGTAGAAGATAATGAGCAGTGGTATATTTGTTACAGACCAAGCAGCTGATCCGACATCCCCACATCACCTGTTTGCTGCTGCCTGCTGGGGCAGGGCCGTGTCTGCTGAGGGGATCCTGCAGCAGGGGATTCCCAGGGACAGGGTCCAGGGCTGGATCCACCACCTGGGATGGGGCAACCCCGGATGGACGGACAGAGTGGGAATGAGAGGCTGGAAAGCAGAGCTGGGAAAGGGCCCTGGGGGTCCTGGTGGTGCCAGTTGTCCCTGAGTCAGCAGTGCCCTGGCAGCCAGGAGGGACATCCCTGTCCTGGGGCATCAGGGAGGGGATTGTCCCGCTCTGCTCTGCCCTGGGGCGGCCTCACCTCAACATTGGGGCAGTTTGGGGGGACACAATGGAAGGAAGGGATTGAGCCATTGGAGAGTGTCCAAAGGAGGGCACAAAGATGGGGAAGGGCCTTGATTTGAAGGCATGTGAGGACACTGAGGGCACTTGGTGTGTTCAGCTGGAGCAGAGGAGACTGAGGGGAGAGCTCAGTGCAGTTCCAACTGCCTGGGCAGGGGCAGAGGAGGGGCAGGGACTGAGCTCTGCTCTGGGGGGAGCAGGGACAGCAGCCAGGGAATGGCTGGAGCTGTGTCAGGGCAGGCTCAGGTTGGATCTCAGGCAAAGGTTCTTCCCCCAGAGGCTGGTTGGGCACTGGAACAGAATCCCAGGATATGCTGAGTTGGAATGGACCCACAAGGATCATCCAGTCCAACCCCTGGCCCTGCACAGGCCCAGCCCCAAGAGTCACCCCCTGTGCCCCAAAGCATCATCCAAACCCTCCTGGAGCTCTGGTAGCCTTGGGGCTGTGCCCACTGCCCTGGATACACTTCCATCTTGGGAATGTCTATTTTACCTCTATTAGCTTGTGCCCTGTAAGAGATCCAGCAGCACTTTAAGTTCCTTTGAGCAATGAGACATCTAGTGACTTTACCCTCATTATAACTAACAGATTTGCTCTGAGACTACTTTCAGTTCTATAGTTAAGCTGCAGTACATAACTGTTCAATGTTAGTTTAACTAGCATTTTATAATAAAAGTATTCTGAATATTTTTATTGAGAGGTGAATACAGTATTTTACTTGCGATAAGAAATAAAAAATCTAATGCTGTCAGCTTTTTTTAAACAACTTTCTAGGAGGCAAAGTAAGAATAATGCTGAACAGGGCTGTGCTCCCCCTCAGCTGATAGGGGGCATTAGCAAGGAGACACCTTTCTTTTGACTGTTGTGGCTTCCAGAGTCCATCAGTGCAGAGACCATCCCAAGAGCTTCATGTTGGCCAAGGTGGAGCCTCACTGGGAACAACAGCAGGTTTCCCAGACCTAAAAGAAAGGCTGAGTTAGAGTCCCCTTCCAAAATGGCTGCTCCTGAGGAAGAGAGAGATGTGGAAGACCACAAGAGGAAAGGGAGATGATCCTCACAGAAATACGACTGAACAAGGGCCATGAGCCAAAGGAGCTGAGCAGCTGAGAGAGTTGCTCATTGAAACAACAGATGAGAGAGCTCGAGAGGGCACTTTGGGAAAGGGGCACACTCAGGGACTGTGTGCTGATGAGAGACCCACAGACACAGATAATGGCAGTGGGAACATCACAATTTGAACACCTCAGCACCTCAGTGGGGGGCTTTGCCCAGGCCCTCTGGCTTTGCTTGTTCTGGCTGCCACAGCTGCCTTGGGGCCTGGAAAGAAGAATGTCTCCTGTATTTGGAAAGTTGCTCCTCTGAGCTCAGGGATTGGAAAAGGCCTTTTGGAAACTGTCCCTTCCATGTGGCCACCATCTCCCACCTGATGCACTGGATACACCTGTAAGACCTGTGTGTGGAGCCAAAGCAAGAACATGCCTAGGACCAGAAAAATTGGGATTTGCTTGCTTTGCCTTCAAGCACCACGGGCAGGAGGGGTCCTCCCAGGCTGCCTGGACTCCACATGGCTGCTTCCTCATCAGCTGATCCTGCTTGGAGGAAGAACTGGTGATTCATGTCTCCAGCCTGAGTGTTTCCCTTGGCTTTGAAGGGTGGTCCTGGATGACCTGAGTGACAGACAGAGGAAACTTTACTGGAACCAACTCTAGGTAGTGAGTTGAATCCCATCTTCAGTGCTTGTGTCTCCATGGAAGTTTGGATTTGCCACACTTTCAAGCATGGAACTCCCAACACCTCTTCTAAAACAGAGCAAAAGCAAAACCAAGTAAAAATGGCTTTGAGTGGAGAGAGGGCAGGCTTAGACGGGATACTGGGGAGAAATTCTTCCCTATGAGGGTGGGGAGGCCCTGGCCCAGGTTGCCCAGAGAAGCTGTGGCTGCCTCTGGATCCCTGGAAGTGTCCAAGGCCGGGTTGGACGGGGCTTGGAGCAACCTGGGCTGGTGGAAGGTGTCCCTGCCCATGGCAGGGGGTGGGATGAGATGAGCTTTAAGGTCCCTTCCAACCCAAACCATTCCATGGTTCTGTGATTCTATGAAAAATCTTAAACAAAAAACCACTTTGATATTACCAATGGCAGTTTGGACTAACCCTGCCCCAAAAACCCCTGATGCCAATGAATATTCCCCATCCAACTCCATCCCTGCTCTCCACAAGAAGTCCCTTCCTTGGGAGGCTGCAGTACTCTCTGCCCATCTGAGAGTGGATTTGTATCTCTGTTCATCCTCACTGCCCTTCTCCAATTAATTTTTTTTTTTTTAATTCTACTACAGTCTTCTTAAAATGAGATCACCAGAAAGGCACATGGCCTGCAGGGTGCAAATCCCTTCCTGCTGGTCTGATCCTTATTCCTTACCCTCTGCAGGTGCCCTTTGCTTCCTGCTGATCAGAGCCCACTGAAGCCTCCAGAGCTACATCAAGCTCTTCTCCTTGACCAGCGAGAGATAGTTTAGAGCTCACCCCTGTACTCACGTGGAAAGGTTTGATTATTATTTCCCCATGTTCTTTCTTTTGCCTTTCCCAACACTGGCATGTTCCTTACAACCCCCAGCCCACGGATATTGTTGAATGCTGCTCCTTTCCTTCCCAGGCAGCCTCAGATTTGGCTGCTCTCTGGAACACACATCATATGCAAACACTGTCTCCTTTCAATTTGCTCCCTTTTCAGGTAGTTTAGGAATATTACACAGCCCAAATCTCAGCACAGACCTTTGGGGAACACTACTGGTAACCAGTTTCCTTTATTCCTGCTCTTTATTCCTCTTCTTTAACCTCTGATACGTTCCCACTGATGCCAAGGCAGCCAGTTCTTGAGGAGCTCTCAGTGAGGAGCATGCAGGATGCATTTGGGAAATCCAGGTGTGGTGTAGGAACCTGGATGACCCCTTCACCTGCTTGTCAGTTCTCTGAAGGGCTCAGCTGAATGTCTGAAGCATTTCTTCCCCCTCTACATCCATGACTACTCATTTATTCTGCACTCCAGCTTTCCCCAATTTTCCCAGAGCAGCAGTTGTTGCTCTGTTCTTCCCCAGCTTCCCTGGGAGCTCGTTGTAAGCACTGGCTTCTCGTCTGCCACCTCCTATTCCTTTGGTACTGAGGCCAATTTAAGGAATGGGTTACCAGCACTTACATCTCTGGGCTCCTTACAGTGCCTGAGTGCCATCTGGGCCTGGCAATTTGTCATTATTCACTGTATTGATTCAATCTAAAACCCTCCTTACTGACTCTTCAGTCTGAGGTTCTTCCTCTGATTTGTCTCTCCCACTGCCCTGGTCAAGGACTGTCTCCATATTCCAGTGCCAAGCACTCACAGGGATTTTCTGCTGTCATTTTACCTTAACAAACACCTCACACTTCAGTCACCTGTTGGCACCTCCAGGTTTCCTGGTGGCCTCTCCTCCCCAGGACTCTTTGCTGCTGAGGGACTGAGCAGAACTGAGGATTAGACAGGGCTTTGCCTTTATCTGTTTCTTTTACACGAGCCCAAATGCCCAGGTAAGTGCTGAGATGTCCCAGTGAGGAGCCATAAACCAGTCCCATCATCTGGCCCCTTGTATCCATTATGAAAGCAGCAGCCTGAATCATCTGCCTACATCTCCTCCCAGCCTCTGGTGACCAGAAACGAAGCACATGGCAGACAGGAGCTTTTGAAAGGGTTTAAGGAGTCCTGTGTAGTTGTCTTTTAGTTTTGATTTCCCCCCCTCCATGAATTCAAGAAGAGCCTTTGGGGGTAAAATGGAATTCTTCCCCTCATGCTCCTCTCGACACCCCTCCTGTGACCAGTCCCTGCCAGCAGAGCCTGGAGTTACCACAAATCCAAACCAGACATTCTCCCAGCCTCAAAATGGAATCAGAGTCATCAAATAGTTCGGGCTGGAAGGGACCTAAAAGACCATCCCATTCCAAGCCCCTGCAATGGACAGGGACACCTTCCACTAGACCAGGTTGCTCAGAGCATGTTTGTCTCATCCAGAGCCAGCTTGGCTGAGGGACACCCAGGAGGGGAGGGAAATGGGAGCACAGTTCTTACATACTGTATATGCAACTCCAAACCCATGATGCCCCAGCAGGCTTGGGCTCTTCTCTATCACACTATTATAAAAATGGCCAAGTCCTTGAAAGGCTGGGAAACCTTTCCCCCCTGCCAGACTGCACTTTAAACATGAGTCTGAGCTCCTGTTCTTCCCAGGACCAAGTCTTTTCAGTGCAGCAAAAATCCACAACCCACCAATAAATATTCTTAGAAGAGCTTTCTGCAACTGTTTTTGAACACTGAGGAGAAGTGAGCAGTGCTCAGTGCCACGATTTCATGCTCTATTCCATGTGATCCCTCTGCCCCAGTGCTGAGCACAAACTCCCGGGATAAAGGGTTTGACTGGCATGAGCTGCAAGAGCTGCTCCACACTGGTACCACATGGATAGCCATTACTCAGGCTTCTCATTAATGTTTAATGAAGAGAAATGCTTTCTGAATTGTAACTGGAAAGAAACCACCTGGATTACTAAAGACACCATCCTGAGCCTTCAGATGCTCCTTTTCCAAGGACACTGCCAGGGTGAGGGGTGGCAGCAGCAGGGGAGGACAAGGGGAGAATCTCCTCACCTTGTGAACACACACACACACACACACACACAGATGCACACTCACACTCACCCACACACATCCCTTACGGAAACACAGCAAAGCCAGAGCTCCTGGAAGCCCCTGTGGCACGAAGGTGCCCAGTGCTGCGCTCAGGACTGGGGTGCTGTGCATGGACTAGGGTGTCAGTGGGAACAGTCCAAGGTCCAGCACAAGAGCTCTGTCTGAGCCTTTCCCAGAGCCACTTTGAATGACTATGGAGTGATCCTTTGGGAAAGAGCACCTTGAGGTGTCCACACAGGTCACAAATCACAGAATCATGGCGTGGTTTGGGTTGGGAGGGACCTTAAAACTCATCTCATTCCACCCCCTGCCATGGGCAGGGACACCTTCCACTAGCCCAGGTTGCTCCAAGTCCTGTCCAACCTGGCCTTGGACACTCCCAGGGATCCAGGGGCAGCCACAGCTTCTCTGGGTAACTTGTGCCTCACCTCCCCACCCTCACAGGGAAGAATTTCTCCCCAGTCTCCCATCTATCCCTGCCCTCTGGCACATTCTCCCTTCTCCTGTCCCTCCATCCCTTGTCCCCAGTCCCTCTCCAGCTCTCCTGGAGCCCCTTTAGGCCCTGCAAGGGGCTCTCAGCTCTCCCTGGAGCCTTCTCTCCTCCAGGTAAACCCCCCAGCTCTCCCAGCCTGGCTCCAGAGCAGAGGGGCTCCAGCCCTGGCAGCATCTCCGTGGCCTCCTCTGGACTCTCTCCAGCAGCTCCACGTCCTCCCTGTGCTGTTCCCAGGGCTGGAGCAGCTCTGCAGGGGGGTCTCAGCTGAGGGGGCAGAGGGGTAGAATCCCCCCTGCCCTGCTGCCCATGCTGGGGACCAGCCCAGCACAGGGGGGTTCTGGGTGCTGGGCCATGTCCAGCCTCTCGCCACCAGCACCCCTGAGCTGCTCTCCAACCATTCCCTGCTCATCCTGTGTTTCTTCCTGGGATTGCCCCAGCTCAGGTGCAGGACCTTGCCCTGTAACAGAACAGCAAAGTGCCCCAGCAATGGGGAACTGAGCTCTGGAACAGCCTCAGCTGCAGACACAGCATTGGCCACCCTGGGGGCAAAGGCAGCCTTTTCTCCTTGATTTTGGCCCAGGAAGGCGAGAAGGGCCCTTGGGTGGGGGACAAGGGGACCTTTGCTGAGGAGCTCATGCCCTGGTGATCAGGGCCTGTCCAGAGTCAAGGCTTCTCCTGTCACAGCGACTTGTCTGTGGGGTTAAACTGCCCTTCTCGAGTTATCCCCCAGCAGCACCACCTTCCCTCACAGCACTGATTCCTCTGGACAAATTTGCCATCCCCATCTTAATAAAAGCAACAGTGAGAGTGTTAAATGCAGCCCCAGCAGCATGAGAACCTCCACACGAATTCCAAAATGTCACTTTGGAACTTTAGCACTTCATCTTTTTTAGCTGCGAAGGGTAAAGATCCTCCTCAATGCAAATTAGCACTGCAGCAAAGATGCCAAGCCTTCCTCTCCTCCCCCAGTCGTGGTAAGATTCAAGATTGCTGCATGATTAAGCCCTGGCAGCTTTTCCTCCCCTCCTTTTTCTAAAACAAACATTAAATTATGAAAATAAATGTAAAAAATCCCTTATGCTCCTGCAATCTGGATGTTACGGATCAAATGGACCGAAGTCAGAATATAGAAATTCAAAAGGTTGCTGAGAAATATCAGCTCTTCATCCTTCATTTCACAGACTCTAAATCAGTATTAAATGATTGCATTAAGGAGGCAGAATATTAGAGAGGGAATTGGCTGAAATTTTGTAGGAATACTTCTAGTCAGTGAAAATGTAAATGTGTTAACAACAAAATGTTTTGCAAATCCATATTTGTTTTGCAGCTTGTACATTTATTAGAGACACTTGGGCAATGTCACATTCTTTGTTTTCCAATCATTGTGCTTTTGAGAGTTTGCAATTAATTAAAGAGAGAGGAAAAAAAAAAGATGTCCCAATTTTAAATTGAAACGTTTGTGGATTGTCAAACTAATTTTCACTTTAACCAAAAGAAATTCTTCTTTGAGTTCTTGGTTTTCCAAAAATTTCAGTTTCAGTTTGGCTTTAGCTTGGAATTCAACTCTCTCATTCTGTGAAGAAATCTGGGTTTATCCATGAGCTCTGTTAGATTCAAAGTTGTCACCAGAACCTCTCCTTTTGTGCTTTCTATCTTCTTTTGCATCCTAACTTTGGGGAGATTTTGTCTTTAATTGCTACAGTCTATTTTAATAAACACTTAGTCAGCAAATTAGTCAGAATCTCTTCTACTTCCTTTCTTCTTCCTTTCAAGTGCAAAATCCAGATGAAATCTGCACAGTGCTGGGAACTGAAGGACACGGGAAGGGACATTCTCTATTCTCACATACTTGTTCCTGTTAAAAGCCTTTGCCCCACTGGAACATTGTCCTGTTTAGTATTTTGTCATTTGCTCCTGATGGGCCCTGTGTGGGTTGGACCTTCCCAGGGCTCTCAGTGAGCTCCCAGCATGGCAGTGATTTATTCAGGGGTTGTTGTCCTCCCTCCCCATCTCCCTGTGCCTGGGGTGGTGCTGATGGACCAGGGCTCATCTGGCATGTCCTTGATGGAGCCCTTTGGAGAGCCAGGGAAGTCCCAGGAAAAATGGCAGAAATCAGAGGGGTTTGAGGATGAGGCCAAGGGGGTGGACACACTGTGAGCCAAAAACGAACAGAAGCACTTTGCTGTGAGGGAACCACTGCAACCAGGCCATGGGAGAAGCCAAAGGGCCCCATCCCCAGGCACTGCTCCCTGCACCCCTCACTTCTCTCTCACAGACAGGAAGGAGAGTTCCAGAATGTGGGAGACAGTCTCCAAGCAGGTGCCTTCACAGTACAATACAAATCCCATCGCTGTGAGCAGGGACAGCAGCCAGGGAATGGCTGGAGCTGTGTCAGGGCAGGCTCAGGTTGGATCTCAGGCAAAGGTTCTTCCCCCAGAGGCTGGTTGGGTACTGACCAGGCTCCCCAGGGCAGTGGGCACAGCCCCAAGGCTGCCAGAGCTCCAGGAGGGTTTGGCTGATCCTCTGGGGCACAGGGGGTGACTCTTGGGGATGGGTCTGTGCAGGGCTGAGGATGATCCTTGTGGGTCCCTTCCAGCTCAGCATGTTCTGGGATTCTGGGATTCTCTGATTCTTCTTATAAGATTTCCATCATACAGGAAGGTAGAAGGGTGTTTCCATTTCCTGGGCAGGTGATAATGAAAAAGAAAAAGACAAAGAAAAAAGAAAGAAGGAAGAGTCTGATCCCTGATTGGGTGAGTAGAACTTCTGGAGCTTATCCTACATTTGTTGTGGAAATAGGCTAAAATAAGTATCTCTCTTTTTAGGAGCAGACAACTTTAGTCATGCTCCCAATTCTCCTGACAAACCAGGAGGTCCAGGCAGGAAACTCAATTGTCATGGCTGGGATTCAGTGGTAGAGGAAGACAAAGAGCTTCCAAACCATGGCTACAAGTGGGATGTGTTTTGGGACTAGAGCTGTCTGGTGCCTTTGCTTTGTGTTCCTCCTCCTGCTTCAGCTTCACTCTGCAGAGACCAAAACCCAGCCTGTGGGAAGGGGAATTTGGGACCTGCATGGATGGGCACTACAGGCATTGGCCTTCCTGAAGAAGTCTCCCTCCCTCTCAGGACCTCCAGTCCTGCTCACTTCTTCTTTCAACTCTTCTTTTCCCAACTCAGCACAGCATTTCCCAAAAAGCCTGAGCACTGGGTGAGGAGGACACAATCCCAGCACTGTGACTGACCACGATGGCCATGTCTCAGGGCTGGGGAGGCATCAGAAAGCATGACTGGAACTCAGGAACTGCACTGGCTGAGAGAAAATCTGCAGCTTTTGGAGGGTGCTGGAGTGCTGAGGGCCCTTCCAACCATTCCACAGTTCTGTGACTTCTCGTTCGTGTCCTTGGCCAGGACAACCACAGAGCTCATGTGCAGGATCCAGTGATGTCCTGGGCACTCTGGAGTCATGTCCATCCACCTCACAGACACCAGCTCAAGGATCTTTTTATTCTACTGCCCGTGGTATGAGGAGAAACTGGATGGGCTTCAAGGTCCCTTCCAACCCAAACCATTCCATGGTTCTGTGACACTTTCCCCACAGTCCAGTGTGGGTTGTGTCCATCCAGCCTCTCAGTCACAGCAGTGCTGGGTTCCCATCCCAGCTCCAGCACAAACCAGGTGAGCAGCTACAGAGTCAATCTTATTAAAAACAACTCTCCCAAGACAAAACAATCCACTTCTTATCAGAGATGCTGTTTCATTTGGCATTGTAAACCCAAGAGGAGCAGTTTCGCTTTACCAAAATCTCTGTAAAGTCGTAGTTTTGGGTCAGCCTCACACAATTATTTTTTTCTGGATCGCTGGCCAAATGGAGAACACAATCACTTGCACATCCCTGCTCCTGACAATCAGACAGGGCAGCCTTGCCCTCCATTTGCAAAACCAGCAGAAGGAGGTGAAAGATCTGAGCTGTCACTGCCACACACAGTGCTGCCAGCTCCTGCCTCCCAGGCCCAGGGAAACAACTGATTTTACAGGAAACAGGAAAGTGAATTGTTTTTTGAGCTCTTTTCCCCAGAGCAGTGAGGGAGGGATGGGGCTGTGATTCAGAGAGTGGATGTGGTTTGGAGATTCATGGAAAAGCAGCTTTTGGAAGAGAAATGAGATGCAGGCAGAGCCCCACGTCACAGTCACTGATGTTTCTAGGAAAGTGAGTGTCACCCTCTGAGCAGGAGGGAGCTCAATGACAGCCCTGCACCTCTATTAAGGGCTGTTCCAATTAGACTTATTACAGAGGTGATCTAATAATGACGGGTTCTGGCCCAGAGCTGTTGATAATTAAATATTTGCAGTTTCTTAGAGACATCCTGGTGATTTTTTTCAGTGTATGCACTGGAGGACAGCTGCCATTTATTTTAGCCAACAAGAGCACATAAATCAGAGAGATTCAGAAAACAGGAAGCAAGTACAGGGCGAGTTGCAAAGGAAAAACATTTTCCAAGGCTTGTAGATGCAGGTCCACATCTCCTCCTCTCCAGCAAACCCCACTTAAGTGAGGGGGGACTCACAGCTGCAGGGAGCACAGAGGATGCACCATGTCTGTTCAAGCCACCCATCAGCTCACAGTGATGATGGGGGTGGGGATGCCAGGCAGGATGGATGGAAAGTGGGTTTTTTGTTCCCTGCTCACTCTTGGATTGATTTCCAGTGGTTCCCACTATGTCCGCTGGGGTTTTTAGTATCACTTCTGTCTCCATGGAAAGGGACAATCTGTGGAACCAAATCACACCTTGAAGGACGGACTGACACCAACATCTTGATCTTTGTTTGCCCTTGACTTTTCTGTCTGTGCTCAGGAGCTAATTCCTTGTGGTGTGTGAAGTGCTGATAGCAGGATGCACCCGGTGAGCAGGGAATATTGGGATTCAGAGTCAGGGAAGCAGATCCTGGGCCAGCTTGGCATCCCACACAGCTTGACCTTGCTATTTCTGCCTGAAATGCGAACTTATGGCTCAGCATTCCCTCCTTCTCTGAGCAAATTGAAGGATTAGGGTTCATCAAGGCAACACCCAGGAAAACGTGGGTGGTGGACCTGCCTCTGGCTGTAATTTAGGAACACACTTCCTAAATTTCAGTCCATCTCAGGCTGCTGCCTAAAAACCTGCTGCCTTGAACTTTGTGTAGCCCCAGGCTCTGGATTTCTATGAAAGATCCAGCCCTTCCAAGCTGGACCCCACAGAGCACAGCTTCAGTGAGTCTAATTTGTACAGATTCCACCAAAACACCTGGCCCTTTCTAAACAGTTCATGTTATCAGGGATTGAGGCTGTGCGTCATTCCCAGACTCAGCCTTCCATGCCTGCAATTTCCTACCACTGGGTCTTGATCTGTCCTTATCTGCAAAATTAGACATTGTTTTGCTATCAGGGATCTGCACCCTCTGGGTGGATTTTTATGCTGTGAGTATTATTCAGAAACTTCACTTTAATAAACTGAAAGACAGAGCTCCTTCTGTTTGCCACACTCGGGCAGGTTTTCCAAGCCTTGACTCATCCTTGCAAGTCTTTGTCTCCCTTTTCCAGCTTGACAACATATTTTAACAATGTGGCATCAGCTCTAGAGGCAGCAGTTTATCTTGCTCTCCCCATTGTTGTGTGCAGAAATCACACCGGCTCTTTCTATCCAGCTGCCATTTCCCTATGAATACAGTTTTGGCTTGTGTTCACCATCCCAGTTTCCTCATTTTGGAGTGAGCTCCCATTAGGTTTTTATCTCTGTTCATCTCCAAGTCATTTACAGGGTCAGGGCTTTATCATTTCTGGTATTCACACATCTGATCTGGGCTGTCTGTGCCTTGATTTGTGTCTGGTGGGTTCAGATATTTTATCGTTCATAAAATCACAGAACCACAGAATATTCTGAGTTGCAAGGGACCCACAAGGAGCATCCAGTTCAACTCCCAGCCCTGCACAGACACCCCAGCAATCCCACCCTGTCCCTCAGAGCATCATCCAAACCCTCCTGGAGCTCTGGCAGCCTTGGGGCTGTGCCCACTGCCCTGGGGAGCCTGGGCAGTGCCCAACCAGCCTCTGGGGGAAGAACCTTTGCCTGAGATCCAACCTGAGCCTGCCCTGACACAGCTCCAACCATTCCCTGGCTGCTGTCACTGCTCACAGAGAGCAGAGATGGAGCTGCCCCTCAGGAGGAGCTTCAGCCCCTGATGGGTTCTGACCTGTCTCCTCCAGCTAAACAGACCAAGAGCCCTCAGCCTTCCTCAGGCTGACCCTTTCCCATCTGCCACCTCTCCAGCGTTTTAAGGCTCCTGTAGGTCCCTCCAGCTCAGCTGTGAAGAAGTTGAATGGTTTGGGCTGAGAACAGGCCCTGGGCAGCTGGAGGAGGGGATGGTGGGCAGGTCCCTGCAGGGGCTGTGCTCCTGGTTTGCTACAGAAGATTTCCTGTGTTGGATGACACCACTCGATGGGGAAGAAAGGGCCTCTTTACCATCCCCCTCATCCAGGTGAGAGGAAGATTTTTAGTGATTCCTGTGTGCTTGAAGAAGGAAGCTGCTAGTTACTCATACCACAGGTTTTTCCTCCACTGCCGTTTGCCATCATCACTGAAGTGTGGCTTTTGCCAGGATCCTCCATTCTTGCCCTGTCAGTGGAGAAGAGCAAGTCCCAGCACACCTGGCCAGTCTCCTCACTGCTTCCCAGGCTCCTGGAGGAGAACTGAGCCACTTGACAGGTAAAAATGGACAGCCAGCCCCTGGTGCTGCAGTCTGGTGCCTGTGGTGCTCTCAGAGAGCTGCTCCTTTCCTCTGATAAAGCCACCAGAGCCTCAATGTGGGCTCTGCTCTTCACCCAGCACAGCTGGACAGGGCTGTGTGGGCACCCCCACCCTGTGCAAGTGTGAGATTTGAACTCTGTACAGAAAATACATCCAGCAGCTGCACCAAGATGCTCCAGAGGAATTCCCAGCTTTGCTCCAAATGGGATATCAAGACAGGCTGTGCAGCAAACCCACTTGCAGCTTGCTGAGAGCATCACCACTGGGGTTTGGTTAATGAAGGTCCAGCTGTGATGGGACAACAGGTGGCTCAGGTGGACACAAAACCACCCCCACAGTTCCAAGAACTCTTCAAAAAACTGCAAGTCAGCCAGGCCTCTTGAATCACCACTTGCAAAAAGGGAACAAAACAGCAGCTGCTTGGGGGAAGGGTTTTGCAGAAACAGCCCCCGGGAAGTGAGAACAGCCAGGTAAGAGGTGCAGCAGCTCCAGCCCTTCCAGCTGCAGGGGCCCATCCCAGTATCACCCACCCAAATCCATCTCTGGAGACCAGAACCACACCTGAATAATATTTTATCATAGTTCAATCATATTAGGGAAGAAACAGGCTTTAAGACACTGACTGCAGAAGGATATAGAAGGTAATTGGTTTGTCAGAGCCCCCCTGGCCAAGGCCCAGACCCCAACATGTGCCCTGGGTCAAGCAGCAGCTGTGGGCACAATCCCAGGGGTCTATCTCTTATCTCATGGGCTCCTCCTGCCTGGTATCTGCCAGTGGAGACCAGTGAAAATCCCTACCCTGAATCTCACTGCCTACAAAATGTACTTGCTCTGTGTTGATGCCAACATCTGCACTTGTTCCTGGGAAGCTGATGCTCCCACACATGCCAGGGACTGGAGTCTGTGCAGAATTCCCTTCTGCACCAAACCACCAAGACTAGGAGAAAAGGAGGCTCAGGGGGGACCTTCTGGCTCTGCAACTCCCTGACAGGAGGGGGGAGCCGGGGGGGGTCGGGCTCTGCTCCCAGGGAACAAGGGACAGGACGAGAGGGAACGGCCTCCAGCTGTGCCAGGGGAGGGTCAGGTTGGACATCAGGAGGAATTTCTCACTGGAAAGGGTGGTCAGACCTTGGCAGGGGCTGCCCAGGGAGGTCTGGATTCCCCACCCCTGGAGGTGTCCCAGGAAGGCCTGGCCGTGGCACTGAGTGCTCTGGGCTGGGACAAGGTGGGGAGGGGGCACAGGGTGGCCTCGATGGGCTGGGAGGGCTTTTCCAACCTAAAGGATTCTGTGATTCTGTGAATGAAGTGGTTGTACTCCCTGTTACAAATTCTTAACCAGGAGGGCAGTTATGCTGATCTCTTCCCATCTCCTGCTGATCCCTGAGCAATCACCAGCAGACCCTTTTTTATGGCTAAAGAACAGCTGCTCCAGCAGGATGTTCAGTCTTCCCCTCACTGCTCTGCGTGCACAGAATCCTCCACCTTCAAAGGCTGTGGGATGAAGCTGTACCTTGCTAAGGGGGGAGCTTCTCCTCTATTCCCCTTGGCTGCTTTGAGGGCCCTCTCTGTGCCCCCCTGAGCTCCACCAGTGCTGGCTCTACCCTGTGTGGTAAAGACACCCTAACTTCCCATGGCTTACTTGGCCAGGAGTATTTGGGGGTGAGCAGGGTGTGCAGAGTGATGCCATTCACACTGGGGTTCTCCAGTGTCCCATGATTTCCAAGTGCTCTTTCTCAAAAGAACCCAAAATGGAGGTTTCTGATGCCTTTCTGCTCCCCAGCCCTCCCAACACAAATAACGTGAGCATCATGAGTGTGTCTAATTCCCATGAATAATTTATGCAAAGTAATAAGTTCCTGATACCAATAAACAGAATAAATACAACTCCCAGAGACCACATTACCAACCAGAATTCATTTTTACACCGATATAAAACTGTTCTGATCAAGTAAGGGGAGAAATAATCTCCATCAATAACACTTCCTTATTTCCTCATTGTTTTATTTGCAGGGGCTACATCTCTGTGGAGGGTTCAATCCATCCAGATGTCCTGGGGATGCCTCGGAAGCTGTTTCAGCAGGTAGTGGATTAATCATTTCTCATCACCAGAAAGTCAGTGTTGGAGGCTTTTCTTGTTTCACTCACAACATTAGATCACTTGGAGCCACAAGCAGGGTGAGACCTGAACATATTTTATCCTGCAGGTACTGAGAAACAGCCTTATTTGGAAAAATACACATTTTCACTCTTAATTTCATACCGGCACTCACTGCACAAGACTGAAAATGTCATTATTGGACACCAGAAGCAGGTTTGAATTCAGGAGCTAAAAGTCAGTGAAATCACTCTGTGTCACTGGTGGTTTGATTAGATTTTTGCAGATATGTTTTTCCATTTGGGTCCAGATTATCTTTCCCCCTTATTTCTCAGCTTCTCCCATTTTATCATTCACTAAAGGGTTTGAGAGGCTCAGCAGAAACATTTTGATGCACCATTTACTTAGCAGTGGCTAGGGCTGGACAACCCTAATATCCTGCCTTTCACAAAACAACCATCTCCTTCAAATGGATGTGGGAAAAGAGTCCTTTGCTGGACAACTACTGTTTTTCCTCATTGTTTACCTGATTTTGTGAACTGCTTAGCAGTTCTGAAGAGCACAGACTGTGTAACGACCTCAAATTTATATAGTTTCATTTTTTAGACAGGAATTTGGAATTGTCAGTAGGCAAAAAAGCCTGATTTAATACTTTGCAATTTTTTAGACTTAGCTCACCAGATTAGAGCAAGGACAATATTCAGCTGCAGTTACTAATCAGCACAAATTAGCTCCCTCGGTGGGAATCTCTCTCATGCTCAGCATGGAAAACATCAGGTCCCTTCGGAGGGGAAACACCTACCTCTGCAACTCTTAATTGCCACTGTTAATTGCCGGGCTGGAAGTGCTGCCTGGCTGGAGATGATAAAGGGGAGATGAAAAGAGAACAAAGGCAGCAGCCAAATGCAAAGTCTTTGTGCTCTGGGGGGCAGAGCCCCGGGGACACAGCAGAGCCCAGGAGAAATTGGAAAAGCAGGAGGTTTCTGTGGAAGAGCTGAGTTTGGAGACAGAGGGTGGAGTCAGCGGGGGCTGAGCCCGGAGCATCCCTGGGGCTGCAATTCCTGGACTCCCTGGTGTGTCCTCATTTCTCCTCTCACACCTCCGAGCAGCAAGAGGAGTCTGCGATCAGCTGCACTAAAGGGTGTGGTGGGGAGGAGAGGAAGGAGATGATGATCCAGCCCAGATGGTTCCAACAGCACAGGGAACCCCAGAATCCCAGAATACGGTGAGTTGGAAGGGACCCACAAGGATCATCGAGTCCAACAGCTGGCCTTGCACAGGCCCATCCCCCAGAGTCACACCATGGCCTGAGAGTATTGTCCAAATGCTCCTGGAGCTCTGGCAGCCTTGGGGCTGTGCCCACTGCCCTGGGAGAAAGGCGTGGGGCACACAGGGAACCACAGAATTGTGGAATCATTAAGGTTGGAAAAGACCCCCAAGTTCATCAAATCCAACCTTCGACCAACACCCCCAGGGCCACTAAACCACATCCCCAAGTGCTACCTCTGCTTGTTTCTGGAACACCTCCAGCAACTGTGACTCTACCTCTGCCCTGGGCAGCTCCTTCCAATGCTCAGCCACTCCTGCAGGGAAGGATTTTTTCCCAGTATCCAACCTAATGAGGTTCAATAAGGGCAAGTGCAGGTCCTGCACCTGGGGAGGAATAACCCCAGGTGCCAGCACAGGTTGGGGGCTGAATTACTAGAGCAGCTCTGTGGAGAAGGACCTGGGAGCCCTAGTGGGGGACAAGCTGACCATGAGCCACCAGTATGCCCTGGGGGCCAGGAGGGACAATGGAATCCTGAGGTGCATCAGGAAGAGCATTGGAGCAGGGCAGGGAGGGGATCCTGCCCCTCTGCCCAGCCCTGGGCAGGCACATCTGCAGGGCTGGGCCCAGCTCTGGGCTTCTCAGGACAGGAGGGACAGGGAGCTCCTGGGGTGGGTCCAGCAGAGGCCACAGAGATGATGAGGAGTCTGGAACAGCTCTGATGAGGAGACACTGTGGGAGCTGGGCCTGGTTAGTCTGGAGAAGAGAAGACTGAGAGGGGATCTTAACAGTACATGGAAATATCCCCAGGGGGTGTCAGAGGATGGTGCCAGACTCTCTTCAGTGGTGCCCAGTGGCAGGACAAGGAGCAATGGCCATAAACTGAAACACAAGAAGTTTCACCTCAACACGAGGCAGAACTTCTTTCCATGGGGGTGGCAGAGCCCTGGAACAGCTGCCCAGGGAGGGTGTGGAGTCTCCCTCTCTGGAGACATTCCAAACCCACCTGGGCATGTCCCTGTGTCACCTGCTCCAGGTGACCTTGCCCTGGCAGGGGTTGGACTGGATGATCTCCTGATGATTCTGTGATTCTCTGAACCTGACCCTCCCCTGGCACAGCTTGAGACCGTTTCCTCTCCTCCTGTCCCTTGTTCCCTGGGAGCAGAGCCCGACCCCCACCCCACTCCCCCTCCTGTCAGGAAATTGCAGAGCCAGAAGGTCCAGAAGAACCAGAAGGTCCCCCCTGAGCAGGCTCAGCACTGGCACTGCTGCCCAGCCACAGGATCTGCTGCTTGGGCTACACTCAGCCCACCCTTCCGAGGGTTTAATCCCACTGGGGGTGGTAAATGGGATTTAATACTGAAAGCCAAGGTGCCAGGACAGGCTTTACTGAGTAGAAAGGATTCCATAGCAATTATCTGGGAAGATTCTCAGGAACCTGCAGCTCTTTGCCACATCCGGCAGGTGTTGGGAATAAATTTGACTTGGTTTGTCTCCATCACCAGTCTGAGAAAAATCTTGCAAAAAACTCAGGGAAACAATAACACAAGAACTGATAAGCAAACAAAGGTGGTCTCTGATTGTTTTTTTTTTTCAAAACCAGTATTTTAAGGAAGAAAAGAAATCTCTTTACAATTGCTTTCATATGAAGATTTCATTTTCCCATGTGGAGTCTGTGAATTTCCCTCTCATTTGAACTTTGTCCAGTTCAAAAACATGGGCAAGCAGAGGGGACCTTCTCATTTTTAAAAGGTGAAGTTTTCTTTTAAATATTCATGATTTCATAGAAAAAGCTACCCTTGGAAAAAAAGTTGATTTTATCAGTGGGAAGCCAATATCCACATGGGAAAAGTTGGGTTTTCTCCGTTCTCCATTTTCAGTGGCCAAAGAGAAGAAAAATCTCCATACACAACAAAACACACTTTCAAAGTCTTGTAAAGTTTTGTTCCTCACACATTTTGCTTAAAAATAGAAGCAGAGAATGAAGAAAGTAATTGAAAATTAGTGTCACTCCCTTAAAGCAATTTCCTTCAGAGAAACAGTTTCTTGAATTAAAAAAAAAAAAGATACTTATTTTGGGAATTTTTTTCATGCTACTCCAATTAGCAGCATCCAGACAAACACTTTGTTTCTGAGTGTAGGGCAAACCAGGCAAATCCACACATACTGGGATTTTGACATTCCTATAGCATTGGATATGGATCCTCTCTGTGCTCCAGCAGATCTGATGGCACTGTTTAAAATCCCAATGGCATTTTCCTGCTGAAGGGTGTTCGACCCTCCTCAGCAGCACAGGAGTTCTGTTATTCTCAGACATTTGCTGACACCACCACTTTTCTTGGCATGCTGAGCAGGAAGAGGTTAAATAACTCCTGCCATGGATGTGCCCCCCACCCTTTCTATCTCCTCCCCCCTCCACACTGAGCCCCTCCCCAGGCAGAGGTTGGACCCCCCCAGCACAGCTGGAGGAAGGCTCTGTCCTTCCAGCACCCCATGGGATGGGCAGTTTGGGTTCCTCCACACCAACCTGGGCATCGGGATGTTTTTATCTTAAAAGAGGTACTAAGATGGTTTGTGTGGGTTGTCTTCTGGAAGTCCCTGGTGCTCTGGGTTCCTCTGCAAGGAGCAGCTCAGATTTGGGTGGCTCCTCTTAGTTTCTCAGCTCAGCAGCAGCACTTTAAGGATGTGACAGGCTGGGAGAGCTTGGGGGGTTCACCTGGAGAAGAGAAGGCTCCAGGGAGACCTGAGAGCCCCTGGCAGGGCCTAAAGGGGCTCCAGGAGAGCTGGAGAGGGACTGGGGACAAGGGGTGGAGGGACAGGAGACAGGGAATGGCTTCTCAGTGCCAGAGGGCAGGGATAGATGGGAAATTGGGAAGGAATTGTTGGCTGTGAGGGTGGGGAGGCCCTGGCACAGGTTGCCCAGTGAAGCTGTGGCTGCCCCTGGATCCCTGGAAGTGTCCAAGGCCAGGCTGGATGGGGCTTGGAGCAACCTGGGCTGGTGGAAGGTGTCCCTGCCCATGGCAGGGGGCGGAACAAGATAAGCTTTAAGGTCCCTCCCAACCCCACCCATCCTGGGATCTGGGATATCAGTGCTCCCCTCCCCACCCATGTGTGTTGGAAGGGCAGGGTGTGAGGAGGGGACGGTCACTGTCTCAGGACAGTCCCACCACCTGCACAGGGGCCTCTCCACCAGTGAGCATCACCCCCCTGCCCCTCCTGGGCTTTGCTTTGTGGCAGAATTCAAAGCAGCTTTTTTTGCTCTACGAAAGCAGGATCAAAGCTCCCTCCCCTGAGCTGATTCCAGCAATATTCCTCATCAAAAAGCAAGGGAAGAAAAAAAGACCATATTTGCCTGTGGTTGTCTTCTAAATAAATCCCCCTCTCTCAGGAGGCTTGGGGCTGCTGTCTCACCCCCATTCAGCTCCAGGGCTGCTGGGAACGTTCCTCTTTTCTCTTCAGCACTCTCAGAAAAAGAACGCCCCTATCGTAGGAATTTGAGATGTTTACATCTGCTTATCTTCCTTCTGATCTCAGGATTCCTATAACATTTCACTCCCTCTTTAGCTGTATCATTAGTTCTGCACAGATGACTGAGAAAAGCCTTCTTGCAGAGCTTTGCCTCTGCAGCCAGCCCAGCACCCCAGAGCATTCCCGTCTGCCTTTCTTCTGGCCCCAGCTCCCTTTATTCATCTCAATAGCCTGCAAAAGGACTCTCACACCAGTTTTATTAAGCAGAGGCAGTGGCTGCAGCCAGACCCTGCTCCTCCTGCCCCTCTGTACATGAGGGGGGTCATGTTGCCTTTAAGGCTCCAGTGACAATTCCTGTCAAACTTGATATTTCTACTAAAAATTCTCTTTTATAGGCACATCCACTCTTCCAGGCAGTCACCTGGGCCCTGCCTGTGCTGAAGACCTGCATCCATGTAAAGGGCAGCTCCTTTCCATCCACGTGCTGATGAGGCAGAGTGAAGATCCAGCTCCGTCCTCAAAGCTGAACAAGTTGTGCCTGACGTCACATAAACTCCCTCACAAGACATTTCTAACCTGCCACAGAGCAGGAACAGTTCCAAACACATCTGCAGAACTGCAAGGGAGCTGGTGCCCCGATGCACAGGGATGTTCTTACTCAGGTGTAAAACTGAAATGATTGAAATGCAAGGGAGCTGAGACAAAAGAAAGCCTCCGAAAGGCTCTTTCAGGTCCCTCTGAACCCAAACCATTCTATGATTCTGTGACACACTGAGGGACATTTCTAGAGTCACCTGCATCTCCGCCATCCCTCTGGAGCATTCCTAACTCCCGCTTGTCCTCACGGACCCCTCATATCCCCTCGGGTCCTGCCCTGACACAAACTCCCCTGGGAGGAAAACTGGAGCTAGAAAGGTTGGGTACATTTGACTTTTATCTCTTTTGCCCCATAAGATCCTGGCACAGCAGATCTGGGTCCTCCAGAGGGGGCTGTGTGTCAAACCCAGAGCTGGGATCACTTTCTGGGTGGTGTCTGGGGGAGTGTCCTGGTGCATCCCAGACTGATGGAAACCCCTTCAGTGATCCAACACAAGGCATGTCTGGGGGGTGCCCTGGTCCCAGAGCATTCCCTGTCATACAGCCCAGCACCAAACACCCTCTCCGTGGCCATCTGGCCACAATTTGGGATGGAAGTCACCCTGTGATTCCCACCCCAGGGGAGCTGCATCACCCAAACAGCATGGGGAGCACGGAGTGGCCAAAGCAGGGGGTGGCAGTGGGGCTGCAGTGCCCCAGCTTGGCATGTGCCCACCAGTAACACCAGTTATGATGCTCAGGGATGTGCCAATAATCCCACAGCATCAATATTCCTTGGAACTCACTAAGCAGGGAGTATCAAAGGAAAAGCATCTTTCTGTCACTCACATCAGCGTCTTACATAAAAGTTAAAATTACCTTCTCTCCCCTGCCCTCAGTCCTCTGAAATCCTACCCCAAATTGCTGGCCTGGCAATGACAGGCAGCAGGCTCACCTTCCACAGATCTCTGTCAGAGCTGGAGCCTTCAGCAGCCCCAGCTGCCCTGCTCCAAACACTCATCTGCTGGTGAGAAAACACATTTTAATTGAGCAGCCCAGGAATTCAGCTCAGGCTGTAAAGCTGCCTGCTTTTATCTGGAGATGCCATTCTGCCAGTCTTGATGTTATCTGCAAATTTCAGACTTATTTTTAGATAATTGATAGAAGAGTTGAAAAGTACAAAGGCTGCACTGTTTCCTTGAGATCCCGACAGAAATGTCCCCATTCAGTGACAGTTTTGTGTTGATTACTAGTGTTCTGTAGTCTGTTGTCACTTCCCAACCCATTTAACATGGATTAGGTAATGCCCAATACTAATGTTTAAAAACAGAATGTGATGTCAGATCCTTCGCAAAAGCCTTTCATGGGTTATATCTGTCAGCTCCAAGCTGAGAGGGACTTCAGTGCCACAGAGCCCAACTATTGTGTCACTGTGTCCTTCTTTATTCACTCCACACACAGAGATCCTTGAACATCACAACAGCACAAAAGCAAAAATCAGTCCTCAAGGTCCTGGAAGTGTTCAAGGCCAGGATGGACAGGGCTTGGAGCAACCTGGGATAGTGGAATCACAGAATCACAGGATGTGCAGAGTTGGAAGGGACCCACAAGGGCAGTGTCCCTGCCCATGGCAGAGAGGGTGGACTGGGATGAGTTTTAAGGTCCCTTCCAACCCTCCAACCCTTCCAACCATTCTGTGATTTTCTGGTTCTAAGAATCTGAGTCCAAACAGGAATTCACTCTGCCCTGAGGACTGGCCCTGCTGGATCAGAGCATCTGCATTCCCACTGCTCCTCCCGAAGGAATTCTCATGGTCCCCCAGCAGCAGCACACCCTTTCTGCAAGGTTCTGACCTGCCCCTGCTGCTTTTTCCAGCCCTCCCCGGCGGCGTTCTGGGCACGGGGAAGGGGCTGTCCGTAGGGAGAGGGGAAAGGAGCTCGGCAGGTCGGGCCCCCAAAGCCCTCCCGGCTCTGACCCCGACAGCGCTGCAGCATCAGGGGCTGCCTGACACATCCTGACACATCCTGACACATCCCGACACATCCCGACACATCCCTGCATCCCCCGGCCCTGCCGCAGCTCCTGCCCACGCCGGGGCCGCTGGAGCCGCTCGGATGGGCTCCCTCTGACAGCTCTGGGCTCGCTGCAATTAATTCTCCCTCTGTCCACTGCCTCCTCGGAGGTGTAAACACGGCGCTGGGAGTGCTTGGCAGCGCTCCAGGACGAGCTCGGTGTGTCAGGATGCAAGAGGGATTTTTATTTTTGTTTTTTATCATCAAGCTCAGCTACAAACAAACCTTTAATTAATTCCCCCGCAAAGTTCTGCTGAGCTCGTGGCCTCCAATCCCTCTGGGAGGCTCATTAACCTGATCCTCTCCCTCCGTGCTCCTTTCTCGTGATTGTCAGTTTTCACTTGTTGAATCTTAATGCCTTTCCCTGGTGCAACAATCTGCTCCTGTTCCCCACACGCCTTCGCCCCCAGAGCACAGGCTGCACTTCTATTTTGCCTCTATGAGCTCATGCTCCAGCTGCTTGGAGAACAGCACAGCTCCCACTTCTCTGCAGGAAAATTTGGCTTTTTTCAACATTTCCCCTTAGCATTGGAAAAGGAAATCACCCAGAAATTTCAGTTTTCCACTAAAATTTTCATGTTTCAAGAGCTGTTGTCTTTTGGGTTTTTTGTTTTGTTTTGTTTTGTTTGTTTGGGTTTTTTTGTTTTGTTTTTTGTTTGTTTGGTGGTTGTTGTTGTTGTTATTGCTGTTTTTCAGTGAAAGCTGCAGTGCTGTGGAACATGGAATCGTGGAATGGTTTGGGTGGGAAGAGACCTTAAAGCCCATCTCATCCAACGCCTGCCATGGGCAGGGACACCTTCCACTAGCCCAGGTTGCTCCAAGCCCCGTCCAACCTGGCCTTGGACACTTCCAGGGATCCAGGGGCAGCCACAGCTTCTCTGGGCAACCTGGGCCAGGGCCTCCCCACCCTCACAGGGAACAATTTCCTCCTAATACCCAATTTAAATCTCCTCTCCTACAGCTTGAAGTCATTTCCCCTTGTCCTATCCCTCCATGCCCCTGTGAGAAGTCCTCAGCATGTTCCTGTTTCACTGTCTTCAGCAAAAATTTGAGGAAAAAAGGTCCAGACTTTATCAGATTCCCAGATTACTCAGGCATTTTGGGCATAAGCCTGTTTTTTGGTGGGGGATTATCTCACTCGGCTCCATCTTGACCAAAAGCCCCTTGATCTCAGGCAGGAGGCACCCAGGCTGTTCTCAACGTGCAAGAACATCTCCTGAAGCTGAAAAAGAGAAGCTGATAAAAGGAATTGAGATGTTCTGGAGACTTTTTAGTCCTTGTCACTGAGTTTCCTGAGACTGATGCAGGAGCACTGAAAGCCTTCCAGCTTTCCCTGGGAAGTGACACTGGGCACAAAGATGCTTGTAAAGCTTCAGGCTTTCAGGGGAGGTTCAGGTTGGATATCAGGGAAAATTTCTTCACTGAAAGAGTGTTCAGGCCTTGGCACAGGATGCCCAGGACAGAGGTGGAGACACCATCCCTGGAGGGGTTCAAAAATGAGTGGATGTGGCGCTTTGTGATATGGTTTAGTGGGTGTGGTGGGATTCGGTCAAAGGCTGGACTTGATGATCTTGGAGGTCTTTTCCAACCTAAACTGATTCCATGATTCTGTTCTATGACTCTCAGACCCCAAGGTGCACCATGGGCCAGTGGCCATGGAAGTGCTGAAGGTGGAGGTGTGGGGTCCAAGGGCAGGGGAATGAATTTGTACCCCAGAACCAGGGAGCCCAGTGTGGGCCGTGGCACCACTGTGACATTGTCACCAGCCCCATTCTTACACCTGGGGGCAAAGCCAAGGCCACTGGGCTCTGTCCAAGGGCAAGGTTAGGCCAAGGTGCTGCAGAGCCCCCAGACAGATGGGATTGCTTAGTCCTGGCTCACAGAGATCACCCTCTGCAGCAAAGCAGGGTTTGCCAAGGGGCAAACCTGGCCTGCTGCTGTTCCTTAGGGACAGTGACCCCACGGAGGAGGGAGTTCAGGGATTTCACAACAAGCCCAACATGCACCACAAGAAGGAGCAGGGGGGTTGCCCTGGAACCTTCCTGCACTTCCAGCATCTCCCTCCCCTGGCTGGCCACTGCTGAGATCACTCTCCTGAGGGATAGAAGCAGAGAAGGGGCCAGACTTGTGTTCCTCATCGTTGGCAGAGCCCCCAGGGCTGGGCTGGCTGGAGAGGAGATGGCCTTCACTGCCTCTCTCAGGGACAGGCACCTAAGTGGAGATTGCTATTTCTGAGCTTTGCTTCCGCTGTCAAACCTGAAATAGAAACAATTTAAGGGATTTTTTTTCTGTTGAACACACAGTTTTTGTCTTTTCAGTTCTCCTGAGGAAAAGAAAAAAAGAGTAATATGGAAAAACACTGCTATTTCCATTGGGTCCAACCATTTTGGCCACTATGCCTCAAGGATTATTTGCATGTTGATTGAGCCAGCTCCCTGCTGAGATGGGGGGAGGAGCATTGGGCTTCCCAAACTGCCCCTGGAAGTGACACTGGGCACAAAAAATGCTGACAAAGCTTCAAGACACCGAAGTGCACCAGGAGTCATGACTATGGAAATGCTGAGGGTGGCGTTGGGGGGTCCAAGTGCAGAGGAAGGAACTGGGAACCCCCATCCCAGTGGTAAAACACACCACTGTCACTGGATGTAGTGAGGAGTGTGCCCAGCTGTGGCTGCCCCATCCCTGGAAGTGTCCAAGGCCAGGTTGGACGGGGCTTGGAGCAACCTGGGACAGTGGAAGGTGTCCCTGCCCATGGTGGGGGTGGCACTGGATGAGCTTTAAGGTCCCTTCCAACCCAACCACCCCATGATTTTATAAATGCTGCCTGTTTGGGATGGAAAAGACTAGAAATATCACAAACTTTGGGGGTTTTTGTTATTCTTGTGGGTCTTGTTTTTGTTTTTGGTTTTTTTTAACTTGTGTGGCATCCTTAGAGGAGCCAAATCACAGATATTTTGTTTGCTGAAAGGGAGGGGTTTGGGAGCAACTTCCTGGCAGTTTGCTGCTCTGACAAGCCAAATCCCATGTGCATTTTTGAGCAGATGAGAGGGCAGCAACACCAAATCCTGCTCTCCAAGCACCTGGAAAACACAGCCTACAATGCTGTTAAAATAATCTTCCTGTTTTACAATGGTCTTAAAAACATCCCAGGCTGGCTGGGAAGCCCTCAGATGCCACAGCAATAAGCAGCAGGCTGTTCACAGTGCTGTGTTCAGAGCAGGGCTGGGTGAGAGGCCACGCTTTCAAAGGTGCCTGGGCAAAGCAGAACAGAGCTGTGGATCCACCCCAAGGGCTCAGGAGGTTGAGTGAGGTGAGGCCACTTGGAAAAATGATGAGATCATTTAGTTCCCAAGGCATGTTTGCAAGGAGTCTGCAGTGTGACCACATGGCAGGGCAGCCCTGGGATTCCTCCTTCCCCAGCATTTCCCTGAGCACTCTCTGACAGCAGGGCCGCTCCTCAAGCCAGGCTTTCCAACTGCAGCTGTCAACTGGGAGAGAAATGTCTCCAAAGTTGACTCAGACCTGCTTTATTCCACTGTTAGTGAAACATGAGACTCCATGCAAAGAAGAAAGCATAACAAATTTGAGCTTAGCTCAGTGGGTTAGAACACACTGCCAATAACACCAAGGTGTGGGGTCAGTCCCTGTATGGGCCAGTCACTTGAGAGTTGGACTCCATGATCCATGTGGGTCCCTTCCAATTGAGAATATTCTGTGAAACATATAAGTGAATATACATATTTTTATGTAGTCGTATTTTGGGAAGACACCAGTTGTCGCTCAGTTCAGGATTTAAATTCTCTGAATATTATTTGATGAGCCCTGGATGAAAATGCAGCAGTTTGTGTCCAAATTCCACTTCTGCTATTGCCCTCTAGGGCCACCTGGGGCATTTTACCCACTCAGAGCCTTCATTTCTCCTGTGAGTAATGACAGTGTAGGGCTGAGCCCTTCCTAGAGAGACTGAAGAGCAGCAGGAGCTCTGCCTTTCTCGTGGCTCCTGTCACACAGGGGTCTGCTGACTCTGCCAACCTCTTTGCTTTGGCCACGTGTTGCTGCTATTGCAGGTGGGTGGAAAAGGTCCCAGGAGCCTCATGGCCCTGAGTTTCAGGGTGCAAACACCCTTCCAGGGACTGTTCCCATTCCATGGTGAACCTCCCACGTCCAGCACAGCACCTGGGCTTCACCTCCCCCCAGAACAGGGGAGGTGCCCACATCCCAAGTGGGTTAACACAAGGCAAACCAGCCCTGGAGTAGGGAAGAGGGGGAGGACAGACTTAAAATAAGATTGTTGGGTAAAGCAAAAAGAAAAAAAAAAGCCAAAAAAAGCCACCACACCCCCTCTCAAACTCACGTGCTTCGGAAGTGTGCGAGTTCTCTGAGGCTGCCGAGATGCCAAAGGAGCCCGAGGGGCTGGGGCTGGGGAGGGGGCTGGATGGAGAGCAGAGAGCCCCATCTACCAGCACTGCCTTGCCCAGGCCCAGCAGGGGAGCAGAGGGATGCCAGTTATCCCATCACAGCGTATTAGGGCACTTTGTTTCCATATTATTATCCTCCTGTTGCTACAGCCATTAAAAGCTGGCTCTAAATAGCTCGGCGTGGTGATTTCCTAATTGAGTTAACTGGGCTGCAGTGGCTCTGCTGCTGAAGGATGTGGTTTGTGATTAGATCAGACCGTTGCCCCTTGCAAAATGAACACCACATTAAGAGGTTTTTCTAGGTCAAGCCCAACTGCTCAGCACAGCTCTGCCAAAACAGGGCCCAGCCCAGGGCCCGTGGCCCCAGCCCAAGGCAGCTCATTACAGCTAATGAAGGGCTGTGCTCTCCTGCCCCCGGGGGAGGCTCAGAGCCTGAGTGAAAAACACCAGTGTCTTCAGGCTGGAATATAAATCTCTCCTGGCTCAAAGTCCAGGGAAAGTCACCTCAAGGTGCTGGGGCTTTCCAGGTGCTGCTGGGCAGGGAGTCAGTGAGGGGTCCCCCAGCTCTCGGGGAGGGGGGCACGAGCTCTGGTTTCCCCACAAGAGGTTGCAGCCCTCAGCTGAGAGCACACCAACCCTCGTGGGAGATGTGCCTTCAGGGCAAACCCCACTGGTCCCTCCCCTGCAGTGCTGTTGCTGTTTCTCCCCCAGAGCACCACTCTGACCCCGGGCAAAGCACTGTTGAGGAGCAACAAGTGCTGGGTCAGACTGTTCCCACTGGGACACGTCCCAGATGTGTCTCCCAGGTTGTTGAGAGCCAGGGCAGACCCACATCAGGGAGGACCCCCAGGTCCCAGAGGTGCAGTGCTCAGTGCACAGAGCCCACAGGAGAGGTGATGGAGTTGGTGGATCACCAAATCATAGATTCAAGGAATGGGTTGGGTTGGAAGGAACATTAAAGCTCATCTCATTCACTCCCTACCACAGGCAGGGACACCTCCCACTAGCCCAGGTTTGCTCCAAGCCCCGTCCAGCCTGGCCTTGGACAATTCCAGGGATCCAGGGGCAGCCACAGCTTCTCTGGGCAACCTGGGCCAGGGCCTCCCCACCCTCACAGCCAACAATTCCTTCCCAATCTCCCATCTATCCCTGCCCTCTGGCAGTGGGAGGACATTCCCCCTTGTCCTGTCCCTCCATCCCTTGTCCCAAGTCCATCTCCAGCTCTCTTGGAACCCCTTTAGGCCCTGGAAGGGGCTCCAAGGTCTCCCTGGATCCTTCTCTTCTCCAGGGGAACCCCCCCAGCTCTCCCAGCCTGGCTCCAGAGCAGAGGGGCTCCAGCCCTGGCAGCATCTCCGTGGCCTCCTCTGGACTCTCTCCAGCAGCTCCACGTCCTCCCTGTGCTGTTCCCCAGGGCTGGAGGCAGCTCTGCAGGGGGGTCTCAGCTGAGGGGGCAGAGGGGCAGAATCCCCCCTGCCCTGCTGCCCACGCTGGGTGATCAGCCCAGCACAGGGGGGTTCTGGGTGCTGGGCCATGTCCAGCCTCTCAGCCACCAGCACCCCAAAATCCTTCTCCCCAGGGCTGCTCTCAATCCTTTCTCCACCCAGCCTGGATCTCACTGCCCTTCCATGACTGAGCACACGCTGTTCATTCTGGGCTCACATGGGGGGAGCCCCCTTGGTTGTCCCTCCTCCAGCCAGCACAGGCGAGCTTTTAGCTCAGCTCTGCTTGTGGTTTCCTTGGCAGGAGGACACGAGGCTGAGGGCGCTCAATCACAGCAACCACTCTCCCGGTCTAGAACCCAGCTGGGTGGTGCTGAGGTCCCACTTCCCCCCTGCACAGTCAGCCCCGAAGGGCAGTGGATGGCAGCATGCAGGTGTGTTCATGTAGGTCTGTCCTGGTGTTTCTCAGCCCCCTGTGTCCTCCAGCTCAGGCTGGCCGAGGGTTTGGGGCAAACCTAGCATTTCTGATGTCTCACAACTCAAGACAAAGGGATTTGTCTTCCCTCAGTACTGTTGATGGACACCTTTATCTGCCCCACCATCCCAAAGGAGTGGCCAAAGGGACAGCAGAGCACAGGCAAGGGGGGAAGCAAAGCTGGAAACGGGCTGGGGAGGAGCCATGGGGAAAAAGCACTGCAGCCAGGTCCTGGAGAAGTGCCTCCAGCCCTGGAGAAGACAGCCCACCGGTGAGCAGCTCCTGGGCCACACCTCCCAACCCCTGCCATGCTCCTGGGCTGCATCCAGAGGCTGATTGTGCCCAGCTCAGAGCACCAGGGGATCTGCAGCGCATCAGAGCAGCCCCAGCAGCTCCAACACTGGCTGAGCAGGTCTGTGGGAACCTGAAATAAAACCCCACTTAACAGGAAGGCTGAAAGTTTGCAAGAGTGAAATGATCTCAGTGGAGCCTGTTTGTCCCTGTCAGCCCAGAGCTTCAATTGGCAGCTAGAGAGCCCCTGTCAGGGCTGGGCTGGAGTCATTAGCAGGATCAGAGCCCTGGCAGAGCAGCAGGAGGCTGCACTAGATGACCTAATTTGCGTCCCTTCCAGCTCCAAAAAGCCTGTGATGTATTTTTAATGAAGCACACACAATAAACTGCTAACATAATATTAGAGGCTCACTTCAAAGCTCACACGGGCAGGGAAATCAAGGTGAAAGTTTCTGGATTCATCATTATTATGTGTCACTCATCTTCACTATGACAACCCCTGGGCACACCAGATGCTTCCCTTCCAGCCTTTGGTACATGGTTTGGAGCCCACTCTCCTCCTCACTTTTTCCCAAGCAAACCAAAAATAGCCTCGAAAGTAGAAATCTTGACTAGACCCTTACACATCTAGGCATTGTTCCAGCACCTTAAAAGGTTTTGCAAGCAGCAAAATTTAGCAACTCTGGAGCAGGCTGGGGCCATACCTGAGACAGGCTTCAGGCCACCTGGGTGGCCTTTTGTTGTGCTGGTCCCTTGTGATCTTACAGCTGGAGTCTGGAAGGTCCATGATGTCCTGAGCTGTGTCAGGGAGCAGCAGGAGCAGGGCTGATCCCTCAGGGAAGGCAAGGCAAGGGCTGATGAGGATCCCACCAATGGAAGGGGCCGCACCAATCACAGGCTGTCCCACAGGACCTGAGTGAGGAAGCAAGACCAAGGGATGGTGGCCAGCCAGAGTCCACATCACAGGGTAATGCTACAGCCATGGGGCAGGTCCAAGGTGAAGCCAGGAAGTCAATCCACAGGTCCAGTGATCATCAGGCGGGTCCACAGTGAGGTGACAGGTCCAAGGACAAGCCACGAAATCAGTTCCCAGAGCAGCAGAGCTCCACAGCCAGGCAGGGACGTGGCTGTGGCTGAGCTGTAGACCAGCACTACTCCAGAATGGCACCAGGATGAACATAAGTAGAGCTCCTGGACCCACAGTTTGTGTGGAGACCCCACACAAGGCTGGTCAGGACCACGAGGACCTGTTAGTTAACCCAAGGCCCTGTTGGGCTGTGACCTGAAGCAATGACACACAAACACACCCAGGACAGTGTCTGTGTGGCAGTTTTCTCCTTCCCAGAACTATCTGGCAGGAGAAAACTGACTTTCCCCCCCAAACCTAGCACAGGGTGGGACTCTTGGGAGTGTCCTGTGCAGGACCAGGAGTCGGGCTCGATCCTTGTGGGCCCCTTCCAACTCAGGGTATTCTGTGATTCTGGGAAATATCCATTCCTTCTGGGATGGCCTCTGTTTCTCCCAGTGGTTGGAAATAATTTCTTAGGTTCTTTAAAGATCATAACTCTGGTGGAAATAAATAGTGTGTTCCAAAGGGGGAAACAAATAGGAAACTGGACCTTCCTCTGACTTCACTGAAATATTCCTGACCTCTCTAGGCAACAAAAGCTGGACAAGAACGATGTGGTCAAAGTCCAAAGCACCTCTCAGGTCCAAGCCGACCAACAATGCCTCAAGAACTCACCCACATGAGTCAGGAGGTCTTTGGTATTGAACCCTCTGGTGAGCTGGCACTGCTGAGAAACTGCTAAAAGTGACCCACAACCTCCAAAGGTACAGAGCAAAGTTAAACAGCCCAGGGTACTTTCCACCCCCACTCCTAATTCACAGAAACGAAGTGTGTGTATGGATGCATTCCCGGACCTCCTTGTTTAATAGGATTCAAGTGGCTTTTCCTTCATCCCCACCAGCCCCATCCCCACAGTCCCAGCAAGGTCAGTCTGGCAGCCAGGGAGGGGCAGTGACAAACAGAAAAAAGGCATTTAGCACAATACAGAATTTAATAGTCTTGCTAGGAAACCTCGTTAGAATTCCAACTTTACCTGCCCGAAGCAAATGGGAACATTTAGTCCCAGCATCTTGGAGTCAACTTGAAATCCCTGTGAGCACCTGACACCGGTGAGGAACAAGGAATGTCCTGCAGCCCGTCCTGTTATAGCTCCCGGAGCTCAGCTCTAATTGTCATGCAGAGAGGGATGGAGCCTCCCAGGTAAGCCCGCGTTAATTGGGGAGGGAGGAGGGGGACGCTAATGAAGGAGCACCAGTGATTGATTCCTGTCTCCCTGTCAGGACACCAAGCGATTGTTTGTCAAGAAGCAAGGAAATGTCACCGGGATTTGTAAGCTTGTGACTGTTACATAAAGCACTTTGACTAAGAATCACATAAGATAACTTTCCCAGCCTGCTGCTCTGAGAGTGTGTTAATACAACCACTGGCTCTTCTTGACATTTCTGCAAACAGCTTATAAATATTCCATGGGAGCGGCTGCTCCTGCTGCCGCTGTTGTTGTGGTTTGAATGGAAATACCAGTGAGAAAAGAGCAGCTCTGCCCTTATTTAGCAGCGTGCAGCTAAATAAGAGTCCTCAGGCAGCCCACTCCAGGGCCTGGCTCCAGTGAAAACAGAGCAGTCAAGCATCCTGCCCTTCTCCTGTGGAAGGAGAAACTTTGGATGTGTGAGAAGATCCAGCACAGCTCCCACCACCAATCCTTCCACGCCCAGACGAGCCCTGGGGAAGGGGCGAAGGGACTCCCCCAACGTCTCACTGTGGGCATGGGACACTGCTGGAGCTGCTTTGCCCCAAGTCTCAGAGGCAAACCCAGAGGTCCTCAGGCAGGGCAGGGGTGGGAAGGCTGATGAGTGAGGCTCTGGGGGGGCAGCTCCATGTGGATTTGGGGACTGTTCGTGGTGGGTGTTGTAAAAGAAAGGTGTTGGGCCAGACATGGGCACGCTCATGCTCAGCACACCCTAGCACACCCTGCTGCTCACGGGCAGCCGGAAGGATCCCTGGCTGTCAGGGTGATGGGAGGGATCCCACAGCAGACCTGGAGGGACCCTGCTGTGTTCCTGGGTCAGCTGTCCGTGCCAGCGAGCTCCTGGTCCTTCTCCAGAGGTGCTGGGTCAACCTGCACTAGAGAGGCTTGTGCAGAAGGCAGAGCAGGATCTCACAGCTCAGCAGGGAGTTGCAGGAGTGCCAGTTTAAACTCCACCAAACACAACCACCCAAGAGGGTGTTTAAAATGTTAGCTCCCCACTCACATGGAAAAGTCCAGCACTCCCTCCTCACACCACATCTTGCAGTTGTTCCCTTTCTAGTTTAAATTCAAGTGATAACACTCAAAAGCAGCCACAGAACAACAAGTAGGACCCAGCCCCAACTACACCACCAGAAAGGAGCTGAACCATCAGCAAACCAGTGCCAACAGAGCAAACCCACAAACAAAGCACTGCAGGGAGATCCTGACACAAAAAAACCCCTCGAGATGGACCCTGACACCAACAAAGTCCTGCAGTTGTACCCTGAGACCAGCAAAGCCCTGCAAATGGACCCCAAGATCAGTAAAGCCCTGCAGATGGGCCCAGAGATCAGTAAAGCCCTGCAGATGGACCCCAAGAGCAGCACAGCCCCGCAGATGGACCCACCCACCCCCAGATCTCTGTGCCAGAGCCCAGTCCGTGAGTCATCGGCGCCTGTGCTGTGCCATGTGCGGTGCTGCAGGATAGCAAAAGCTATGATTTCATCCCCAAAAACGTTACTGTTTTTATGCTTGATGACAGCTGGGCCTTTTTGGTACCTGCTGACCTAGAACAAGTCTCTCACACGGTGCTGAAGGTGGGTCACTCTGAGCTCTGCAGTGCCTCCCCGCTCAGGGAGCGGGCAGAGTACACCGGTGTGTTCATTGTGCCGCTCTTTGCCAAGGCTCCATTATCCCTATTTATAGATATCCTGGGATGCAATTCCATTAAGCTTCACCTGCCTCAGCAGTTCCCCCTGCAGTGCCCTAGTTATGGCACAAATCAAGGGGTCTTTAATTAGGGTTTCTGTCCCGAGTCAGACTCAAATGTTTGGCCTTGGATTTACAGGGAAGGTTTTCACAGATTCCTCGCCCTCACAATGGTTGGACTCAGAGTTCCTGCTGTCTCCAGAGCTTCCCACGAGCGCTCATGCACCGTGGACCAGTATCATCCCTAAAAAGCTAATGTCTCTCTTGCCTGTTCTCTGCTCTCCTTCCCACCCCCAGCTCTCAACGACTCTTGTTTTTTTTATCCTTTTCTGATTTTGAGAAGGAGGCAGAGCATCAGTAACTCTACTCCCTGACTGCCTAATGATGGGGAACTAATCCAGAGACACAGCTTCGAATTAAAAAACCTTCCAGCCTTTATTATTTCTATGCATCATGTTTGTTTGGAGCAAAACTCAGCAGCTCGGATAATCTTCTCTGTGTCAGAGCAGAGACGTGGAAACACCACTGGCTCACAAGGTTTAGGAGAGACAATTTAGGAGCAGAGATCTCAGCCCCGGGGAGTCACAGGCAGCTGGGCATTCCCCTGTGATCTCCTCTAGGGCAGGAATGCGGCAGAGATGCCATCTGCCTGCAGCCCAGGTGCCCTCACATACAGGGAACTGCAGGAGCAGGTTCCACTCCCTGATACAGAACTTTGGCCTCAACCACATGAGATCTGGTGTTCTGTTCCTGCTTGTTGCAAGGACAAGTGTGGAACTACCAGCAAAGGATCCATGGAGACAATTTACTGCGAATTAAGCATGAACACGATGTCTTCCCAGCACCTGAAGGTCTGTGGTTTTACAGCATCTTCAGTGGTGCCCCCTGCACTCCCCAGGGTCTGCATGGTGACAGTGCAAAGGGGGCAGCAGGGGCTGAGTGGTGCAGCCCCTGTGCTCTGTGGTGGGGAGCCCATTCTTCCAGGGAAATGTGGCCTGCACCCCTCATCCATTCTGGCTTCTTTGCTAACTTGGTCTATTTGATTTCATTCCTGGCATCAATGTCGTGAGCAGAAAATTGACTGTGACTTGCACAGTGAGAAAGGGAGGGAGAAAAAGGATCATGAGATGGAGAACAGTCAACAAAGTCCTGAGCCCTGCTGGGTAAATCCCACTTAACTCAGTGACATCTGAGTGTAAACTATGTCTCAGAATACCTGAAAGAGTTGTGCCAACCCCAGCAAAGCACAAAGCAGAAAAGAAACTCCCTTCATTTGAAGTCCCTCCCTACTCTCAACAATATCAGAGCTCCCCCTCTGCCTCTCTCAAGCTCCTATGGGGGTTCCTGCTGCCTACTGCCTCCCCTTCTTCAATATTTGTCATTCAAATGGCCTTCTAATGCCTGTAAACACAGGAATTGGCATCTGGACAGCAGGAAATCTAGGAAATTAGCACAAGGGACTCTTCTGGGCTTATGGCCAATATATAATCCTAGGAGCCACTGAAAGCACAGCAGAATCAAGCTCTAGAAAGCAGGAAGAGTGTCCCTGGGTTGTCAGAATGTGACTCCTGGTCCATTCAGGATAAGTGACAATAATTGCTCATCTGCTTTGTGTTATCCACAGGGAGAATGGGAGCCAAACTCCCTGGGATTGGGCCTGGTCAGGTCCAGAGCTCAACTCTGCTCAGGGTCCATTCCGCTGCTAGGGAGAAATGCCACAATGGGAAGCTGTTCTCTTTTTTCTACTTTTTTTTTTTTCCCTTTTCAGGTTCATCCTGCTTTTTGCCACCTTGTCTGGTTTCCTCCTGCCCATGGAGCTGTGGGTACTGGACCACAAAGCTCAGTGAGGGAAACATATGCTGTGTCCCAAGACCATGACCAAAACAGGAGGTTCCACAGGAACCTGTCACAACATCCAGCAAATCTGGCTTTTTTATGGGTTTTGGAGCAGTGCTGACCCCATGACCAGGCTGCTCTCAACTCCTGTGCCTCAGATGTAATTGTAGGTTTGATCCCTCAAGAGCCTGAATGGTGCTTTTGGATGAGTGGGAGGGGACAGGGCACACTTTGGACGTGCAGGACCTCGGAAAACCCTTCAGCCATGGGAAGAATCCATCCAAGTATGGCAGAAAGCAGCTGGAAATGTGCCAGTCCCTCACCTGTGTGTGTGGATAATACACACACAAACTGGGCAGGCAGCAGGGCTGCCAAGGCTGTCTAGCTCACCATGGCACTAAGAACCCCAGCACAGGGCTCTGATTTCTCACTTCATCTTTTGGCCAGGACAATGTATTTGCACTGAAACATCCCTGGCTCCTCTGCAGAGACTGGTCCTGGGGCTGGGATGGAAGCAGTCAGACCTGCTGGGATCCCAGGGCCATTCTGCCCAGTGATACAGCTGGGACAGCCCTGTGCCCACCTCAGTGCCCAGGGTGAGCTGCCCACCAGCACGGGTCTGTGGCACATCTTTTTTGCAGCCCCAGTGATGGATTTGGAGGAGACAGCTCACAAATGCAACACTTGGGCCATTGTCCCCCCTGTCAGTCACACAGGTTGGAACTGGCTATGGTACAGGTAGGAAGCACCCAGCAACCCCCCTGGAGCTGTTCCAGGTGGTGCCCAGCCTGCAGCACCACAGTCTCTGGCACATCAGCCATTCAAGCATCCTCCTGCTTCTGCCCATGGCCACTGTGCCCTCCTCATGACCCGTCAGGCCCAGAACAAGGCCAGGCACTAAGTCCTGGCCCTGCTGATGCCCTTCACTCCTGGCTGACAGTCCCCCTTCCCCCCGGGGTTGCTCTGTGGAGCTGAGCACCAGTCCCAGTGCTGGGAACCCAGATGGGGGATGGTGCAGCCTGGAGACCCTCAGCCTGACTTCCCCACATAACCCTCTAGGGCATGTTCCCAGGACTCTGGGACACTGCCCTGGCTGCCCTCTGCCCCAGTCACGTCCCCTGCGTGTGACAGGCCGGTCTCGCATGTACAGACCTCAAAACCCCAAAGGTCCTCCTGAAGAGAGGGGCACAGGAGAAAATCCACAGTTTGAGAAGGAAAAGCAACCTCCTGGCAAGCCCCCTGCACACCCTGCCCTAACCTGGCACACGGGGGGGCTGCAGCACCAGCACTGCACAGCCAGGTCTAGGCAGGTGCTTTGTGGCACCTGGGTCATGTGGTGACACCCACCTTATGGTGGACACCACTGGTTTACTTCCTGAGCATCTCAAGGTCACCCTGAGGGTGAAGCCCCTTGCACAGTGACTCCATGGAGCGGGTGGGGCAGCCAGGAATGGACCCCAGCTCTCCAGTACAGCCTGAGCTACCAGGCCAGGAACTGTGTTTGTGGGGACAGACACCCTATTCCATAAATCCAAACCTGAGGGTGCTCCACCCTGGACCTGCACCACAACTGAGCCTCCTCATCTGTGCAGATGAGAAGAAAAGTGGCCCTACCTGACTTCTTGGGATTGTTTCCAATGTTGTTCCACCTGCAACGAGGAGTCCCCAACCCCGAGGGGCTGGGCAATAATTCCTGCTAATCTGAGCATCCTGAAATATGGACGAGGTCAGGCCTGGGATAGTTCAGAGGGAAGCAGGAGCATTACCAGGGCAGGTTTCACACAACAAACCCCTTTGCTGGCACCAGTTAAAGGTTGCATAACCGTGCCCAGTATGTCTTATTTATTACTGTTGTGCTAAATACTCAACCTGCCTTCAGATCATGGATTACTCCACATCCTTTGAATTTTTCAGCTTAGCCTCCTTCACCCCTTGCAGATGAACGACCGTTTAGGAAAAAGAAATCTTTATTTTATATTTTTTTTGTATACTTGTACACAAGTAAAATAAAATGCATATCTATATATACTGCAATCTTGTGAAGAAAAAGGCAGCATTCTTTAACAAATCCTGCCCGTAAACATGGTGTGATGGAATGAGTACGGAAAAACTGCAATATTCATAAACATAGGATTAAAACAGCATCAAATTCATTACCTCTGCATATGGGAACCTGCAACATTGTTCAGTGTGATGGCGAGTTACAAACAGATTTTAGACATTCTTTTCAGAGCATTTCTTACACTTTTTTTTTTCCTGTAAATAAACCATATTTCTTTACCATCTGCTGTAGCAAAAGCTGCTTTGTGGGCAAGTGCAGTTCCGAAGACCAAAGGTATAATTCACAGGTTTCAGGACAAATAAATTATGTACATCTCGGTGTTTGTCTTTTTTGTTTTGTGGGTTTTTTGTTTGTTTGTTTTTTTAATAAAGGCATCCAGTTAACTTTTGTGTAACAAAGCTTTCTCAGGGTGGATGGTAGTTTTGCTTTTGTTTGCAACATTTATGGAGGTCAGCAAAAGTCTAGTATTAAAGTGTCATCAACCCAGGAAAAGAGTTAATTTTAGCAGAATAACAGTAAGCTCCACACCAAGGGGGGGATCAAAAGGCTGAGGCTGAGCTGTAACGTGGAGCTGTTCCCTTGCTGGGTGAGGCGGCACTGGGCCTTTGATCTGTTCTTTTTAGAGCAGCCCTGCCTCTTTTTGGTTGGAACTGTGGAAGGTTCAATAGGCTCTAGAAATTCTGGCCTCAACTTGGTCAAAGGAGGGTCTACAATGCTGGGGAAGGTCCCAAAGGGGGAATCATTTATCTGCTTGTTGCTGCTGTTTTTGGAAGGGTCCATCTCCATATACTTGGGTTTGGACATGTTCTCCTTTTCCTTGAGGTGGTTGTTGGACGAGCGGCTGCTGTGGGAAGAAGGCCCTGCCTTGCCTTTTGCTTCATAAATAAAAGACTTATCCGTTTCTGGCTGGCAGCACTTGGAGGAGCCATCATGGGAACCGAGAGGGGGGATCCCAGTTGGGAGTTTCCCCGATCTGGTTTTAGTGCTAAAGACACTTGTTCGTATCTGGTTGAAGGAGTCAACACACCCTTCCAGGTCAGAGCTCTGGAGCCTTTTGAGGTCTCTCCCTGCCAAGCGAGGGGGGAGGTGGCACTCCAGCTCCGAGGAGGATCCTTTAAACTGCTTAAACCAATTCCAGAGGGAGCGGGCCTGGCAGTCGCAGATCCACTGGTTGCCGTTGAGGCGCAGGTACTGCAGGGACACCAGGGGGGCCATGGTGTCCCCCGTGAGCACCGTCAGGTTGTTGTTGAACAGGTACAAGGTCATCACCTTCCCGAGGTCATGGAAGGCCCGCCGGTGGACCAGGCTGACCCTGTTCTGGTGCAGGAGCAGCCGGTCGAGGTTGATAAGCCCCCGAAAGACGTTCTCCGACAAGCTCTTGATTTTGTTCCCGTGCAAAAACAGGTAGGTGAGGTTTGCCAGATCTATGAAGGTGTCGTCCAGCAGGGTCTGAAGATTATTATCCTGAAGGTAGAGATATTGTAAGGAGAACAGCCCTCGAAAAAGCCCCGTGGAGAGCTCCAGGAGCCCACAGCGATCCAGGTGTAAGGTGTGGAGGTGAACAAGCCCCCGGAAGGTGACGGGGTTGATGGATTTCAGGTTCGTGTTGTCGCTGAGATCCAGCTCCTCCAGTTTGTTGAGCCCATAGAAGGCTCCAGGCTCAATGAGGCTGATGTTGTTGGAGTGGATCCAAAGGATGGTCATGTTGCGGCAGGAGGTGAAGCTGGTGGACCTCACTAGGGTTATCCTGTTGTTGTGCAAGAAGATGCGCTGGCTCTGGATGGGGATCTCCGTGGGGATTGCTGTCAGTCCCTGCTGCTGACAACTTATTGTAATCTTGGGTTCGCTGTAGCATACACAGGCCCCGGGGCAAGACTCCACTTCTGACTGGATGTTCAAGCAAAGCACCAAAATCAGCAGTTTGCTTCCTAAAGGATAAAAAAAATAGTATGTAAATTAGGCAGGGTCATGGGAGAGCTTCTCTCTGCAGATAATAGAGGAACCTGAAATCATCCCTGTGAGTGTGTCACCACCAACCACAAACAACATATACCAGGGGAGCCAGCAATTAAAATGCATAATTACAATGTTCCACCACTCAACTCAATAGTTTAAATCAATATACACTTGTAGAGATGAAGTCTGAGCACCTCCTCGGCCTTGCACACTCGGGAGGGCTCTGACAGCCAAGGGGAAAAAGAAGGATCATCATCATGGATTTGGGTCCTGGATGCGCATCCAACACAAGCCTCGTTCCACAGATCTCACCTGGGAGCAAAGGCACTGCCTGCTGGGGGCCATTTCTCTCTGCCATGGGCACACTTAGACCAGTTCACCTGCACCCACAGGGATGTCCCAGGTAGCTCTGAGTGCCATCCCAGCAGTGCCACCAGCTCCTTGTTTTTCAGGATCATTGAACCACTCTCTGAAACAAGCAGGTGTCCCCACATTGCTCTCGAAACCTAATTGTGACTTTCCCCAAATAATTTTGGACTGATTTGGTCTTTCTGGAAGAAATAACTGTGAGAGATTCCCAGAATAACTTTCAGGTCAGACCTGCCTTCAGATGTCTCAGAGCCAAGAGCATCCTTTCCTTCTCTTGGTCAAAACTTTAAGCCACATGTTCTTGCTTCCCTTCCTTTCTCTCCCTTGTTTTTTTTTCCTTTGAATCTGTGCAACCACCAAGGAAGAGGAGGAAACAGCATGTTTTTCCACAGAGGGTGATGCTGTTGTAGGAGGAAATCACATGCAAGGCTCGATTCAGAGATTTCACAAAGGATTCAGGGATTCTACAAAGTTTGCAAGGCATGAGTAGATTCCATGTGTTCAGGCACGCAGGCAGCCCACCAGGGCTGAAAAGCCCCTGAGAGGAACATTTTTCCATAATGATGCCCCACCTGCTCCCCAGGAGCTGGGCTGCCCTGGAATCACAAGGGAGCATTTTGGTTCGCCAAATTCCCGAGCCCCAGCTGGGATCCTGGGAAAGAGCCTGGAGGAAGGGAAGGGATGGGCAGAGCATCATCTTCTGCAAAGGGACCTGGGAGGGAGAGTCAGTGGGAACCTACAGCTGTGAAACCTGGCAAGAGAGCTGCTCTTTGTACCCGTGGTGGGGAAGGGAGGCAGTTCCAGCAGTGCTTTACCAGCAATTAGCAGCAAGTGCTTTACAAGCAATTAGCCCTTCCTCCAAACCACGATCGGGAGCTAAAACCAACGGGCAGCACCCGGAGCAGCAGCAGGCCCCATTTGGGAAATCCCACGTGTGAGCAGAGACACGTGTGTCTCCTTCCCAGCTCATCCCAGCACCTCTGGCAAGAAGACACATCCCTCCCCATCCCCGGGGATCTCCAGCCCACGGGCAACAGCGGCTTTGCCTCCTCGCTGTTGTGGGATTTCCTTCCTTGAAAGACTGAAAATATTGTTCAGGCATGTTGATGCCTCATTACAGTGTAAGGTAAAACAGCAGAGTTCAAAAAGCCGGGCAGGAAAGCACGACGCTGCCGAGTGGGATAAGGTGGGAACACTGGAGGGAGCACAGTCACATCCAGCCCCGCCGGCCCCCCTCCCTCAGAGCCTGCACGGCAATCGTGTGGCTACTGAAATCACACCACCTCTGCAGCAACAGCACCTCCAACACCAACCATAAGGGATTAAATTACACGGAAATCTCAGCAAACTGTTTACTGAGCCAACAACAATCAGAAAAGCCAAGGCAGGAAAGTCGCTTTTCTGCAATAACGGATCCCAGATTTGGGTTTCAGTCCAGTCAAAATGATTCACTGTGTGTGGCTGATAAATCTGTTGTGATCCAACAGTCCAATATAGGCAGCAGACTCCTATGTCTCATAGTCCACATGGGAGAAAAAGAACAGCTCAGCATGCAGAGATAATTTGAGGCTGATATTATTAGCTGCTGAGCAACCCTGGAAGACAGCGTGTTGAGTGCAGTATTATGACACATTCTGGCTGGCTTGTCATGTTTTGACATGTCACGTCCCATTGTATGAAGCAAAGGAACACAAGACAACTGAAATTCCCTACTGGAGACATGTCACACCAAGAGGAGCCTCCTGGGAAATTAAAACAACGCTGGCAACTCTCTGGCCAGCACATTTCCTATCCAGCTGATAATGAAAACCCGTGGGCAGAGAAGTAGGACTTTCTGGAGCCTCCTTCTTCAGTTCCCTGTTTCAGGTGATGGGGGCGGGGGTGGCACCAGAGCAATGGGATTCACCTCACTAAGCAACACCACCCACTCCAGGAAAACAGCGCTCAGCCTGGGCCACCACTGCTGCTCCCCCTGCCAGGGCCCACCGCCCACCTGGGGAAATCCAGCCACAACCTGGGTGATCCCACATGCCTTAGGAATATGTGACCCAGGGCTGGGAATGCAAACACATGTTCCTGTGCAAGAGGAATCGCAGTCAACACTCCCATTCCAGCTTCAGGCAGGAGAGGCAAGTGCATAATAAATACATGGATACCTGGAGGCAGAAGGAGAGAACAGGGAGCAGCCGGCAGAGAACGAACCCTACATGGGAACAGCACCCTGCCCTGTGCACCCCATCCTGGCAGCACCCTCTGCATCCCTTGTGCCCTGAGCCCACAGCACCAGCCCTTTCCTATGGACAGAGCTGCCAGGGCTGGGCAGTGAGGTCCTGTTCCAGTTCCTGGGTGTGCACAGAGCTGGACACACGCTGAGCTTCTGCCCAGCACAGAGGGGCAGAAGGGAAGGGGCACATCCTGCTCTGCTCTGAACCATGGCTTTCCCTGTCCCTGCCTGGGGGCTGCAGTGACTCAGTGGCACTGTTGGGAGCCAGTGAAGCAGCACAGGGACATGAATTACAGGCAGGTCCAGCCTGTGTGCATTCATTAGGGACCTAGTGCTCATGAGCTGCCTGGATTAGCTCCTTCCACCACAGACAGTTCTGTCAATCAGCCCCCAAAGCCTTTTTCCAGTGAGTTTCCCACCGTGCAGCTGAGCCCTGCCCTGATCTGTGACAAAGCTCAGCACCAGCTGGTCACAGGGTCCCCGGGCAGGCAGGGCCAGAAGGAAGTGTAGGAGGGGGTGACAGCCATGGGAAGCCACGGTGACCCTTTCCTCCCCAGCCAGACCAGGGGGTGTGTGGCAGAGACTGGAGGGCCCATGGCATGACTTTTCCCCGCTCCTCCAAGGCCTTCTCCAGCCCTGGTGCTCACCCAGCAGCTGTGCCTTGTGTCAGTGTGTCCCCAGCCACAGTGGCCACCAAGGGCCATGATCCATCCAGGCCTTGCACAAGAATATTTTGATCCATGGAATTCCAGGCAAACCACCTTGCTGTTTCTGACCAGGGGCCAAGTGACCACTTCAGGACAGGGATGAGCACAAACAGGAAGGTTGCTACCTTAAAACAGTTTTAAGATGGTTTGAGGCCCAGCAGACCTGGTTCGGGTCTGGAACGAGCTGGAATATACCCCTGTATTTTCAAGTAATCTCTTTCTTTAGATCAAGCCCTGCAAGATCCATCCAGGCCAACGGTGTCACTGCCCTGTGCCCCAGGGATGGAGCCCATCAGCTGGAAACAGGCACCTGTTTTGGGGCACAAAGCATAGCCCCAAGTGCCTCTGTGCTGGCTGGGCAGCACAGGCTGGTGTGGAACATCCCCTCCCTGAGCCTCCAGCACAGAGCTGGGCCATGGCAAAGAGGCAGGAGCTGGGACACTGATCTGGGGACTCTATTGCAGTGTGTCCACAGGAACTGGCCACCCCAACACCCATCAGCCAAGCACAGGGTGCTCCACCTTCTTTTCTCTCTGTTGGAATTATGTAACTTTCCGAAATAATGTTTAATTTGTTGGTTTAGCTCCTTAAGTTTCTTTTTTTCCCCAGGCTCTTATTGTTACTTCAATCATTAAATCACCAAAACTTTAAGTTTGTTAAACTAACCCTGATAAGTTTCAATAAACAAATCCTGTGGGAGTTGAAGATTGGACATTTGGGATCTTAAATTTATGGTCCTTCAAGGGCTTGTTGGAGTAACCAGAAGATACAGAGGAGACTCTCTGTCTGAGAAAAGGATGATACGAGGACTGAAGAATGTGGACAAAATTAGCACAAGAAGCAAGAAATCAATAACCAATAGAGGACAGAATACTAATTAATGAAGAGAATTAGAAAACTTAGAACCAATGAACGTTAATTTCTTTATTTGCTAAAAATATATAAATAAGTGAAAAATCATGATAGGTGGTGTGTGGAGCTGGAATGATTCCCTACAAACCCAGGCCAGAATAAAGAAATGCTGCTTCCTAGTACTGAAATTACAGCCTTAGAGAGTTTTGTTCCTGATTTTTGGTGACATCTCCACCTCCCCTTGTTCCTCCTGTGTTTTCCTGACTTCCTGCTTTCCATCCTCCTCCCGTCCTTCTCAACCACCATGTCCCAGGACTTGTCCAGTTGAGGTGAAAGCAGCACCCAGGCAAACCATCTTCAAACCAGAGAGACTGGGACACCTCCTGGCAGTGCCCACAGCCTGTGCCCTGCCCTGTACACCACACTGCAGCTTCTTGCTCTTGGCACAAAGCAGAGGGGAAGGATGAAGACCTTCAGAGTGTGGCCAGGCAGAGATGACACAGACAGACACAGCTTAAAGCAGCAGGAGCAGTGTGAGTGTTGTGGGCTTCTGCTCCTTCCAGGGGGCACTGAGGATCTGTGATGCTGAGGGGTCCCAGTGGGGGCTGCCCTCAGCAGAAAGGTCAAAGGTTGAGGGAAAAGAACCCAGAGGTCCTGGGCAGAAAGAGCCCATCCACTCACAGCCTGGCTGGCACAGGCAGCAAACACCAGTGTTTGTGTTCCTGGAGCACTGGGCTCAGCTCTGCCTGTGGGCTCCGCTCTGCCTGTGGGCTCCTTCCTTCTCCTGGAAAAACATGCTCTGCTCTTAGGCCAGAAGTACAGGAGAGATTCAAGGTCAGGTTGGACAGGACTTGGAACCACCTGGTCTAGTGGAAGGTGTCCCTGCCCATGGCAGGGCGGGGTGTGGAACGAGATGGGCTGTAAGGTCCCTTCCAAGCCAAACCAGTCTGTGGTTCTGTGATTCCCTGGTGTCACAGGGAGCAGGGAGGTCAGGAGTCCACTGTGTGCCCATTCCCAGAAGTACATGCCAAGCTCAGCACCCAGTGAGAGCATCCTCCCTGAGCCTTCCAGATAAATCCCCCCAGAGCTCTGTATGCTCAGTGTGCTCCCACCACCGTCTGACACTGGACCCTCCACCACCTCAGAACCCTCCCTGAGAAAAAGGCTCCTGGCACAACATCCCTTCCCTCATCTCTTAGTCCAAAATCATTCCTCCCTCCTTCAGAGCATGATTAAAACTTAACTCCATAGTTCCTGTCAAAAGCAAAACATGAAAGAAAATCCAGTACCTGGAACCTTCAGTCCCTCCAAGACTTTGGCTTTGAGTTTAGCATTTGTTCCTCCAGGGCTTTCTTAAAAGCCAGAAAGCTCCTTCAGTCAAACTGCTGCACTTCCCCTTTGCCATCTCTCAAGTGTTATGACTCATGGAACTGGGAAGCAATTAAAGTGGGTCCATTATCTGTCTTCCCACCAGTCCCCAGTGCCACCACATTGTCAAACGTGGCAATTAGAAAGAAAAGGCTCCGGGGGCCTCTAACAGATGCTTTGCAAACTTTTTGAAGAGGTCAAAGCAAAATGCAATTTTTTGCACTTTCCAGAGCCGTGGCCTTTCTCTGCTGCTCTGCACTTGTCTCTATTGATTTGGAGATATTATAATGTGGTTTTCCTGCAGTGGAGGGTCAATAATCATTTGAATTCTCTCCTGCTTGGACATAAAGGGAGTACTTTACAACACAAAGCCTTTTGCTGATGCACACAGCATTTTGCCTTTGTTTATAGTAGGGACACACTATGGCTGCTGAATTCCCTGTTCGGAGTGGGCATTGTTTGAAATTCCGCCCGTGGCTCGAGAAGAGGCTCCGCAAAGCAGCTCCTGCTTTGTCCTGTGGCCAGAGGTGGGGCTGTGCTGTCACTGTGCCTGTGCCAGAGGGAAGAGGGCAGCACTTCCATGCATTTCAAGACGAAGGTGAATTGAGAGGTGAATGAAGAAAGAGAATCGGTTCGGACCAGTCTCATCCCATGCTGGAGTTTCCCTCCCTCCCTCTGCTGCAGAGAGCAAGGATGGATCGTGATGGTGCAGCTGGAGTGGCTTTAGCGTGGGAAGGAGAGGACAGGAGTGATGCTCTTCCACCGCACAAACACCTGGGGGAAGCCACCAGTGTGACAGCTCCGGGACCCCCAGCAGGCAGGAGCAGAGCAGGTCCCAGCACAGCTCCCTCTGCGGAGCATCCTCAGGAGCTGCAGCAGGAAACCCTGGGGCTGAAGCAGGTCCTGTGGCACATCTGCATCTCCATGGGGTGTTGGGGTGTCAGACACCCCTCTCAGGCCAAACAGTCAGTGGGGTCACTGGTTGACCCTGGGTACTGGGTTGCTCCTGAGGTTCCACTGACCAGCTCAGCTCCATGTCCATGGGCTGGAGCTCCAAGTCCCAGCTCACACCAAAACGCCTCGTGCTGGTGATGAATCCCAGCTGGCTAAAAATAGGGAGCTAATTCCCTTTCAGACACTCTTGGGGGTCTGAGAGGCCAGCAGGAGAGCTGGCAGGTTTGGCACCTCTGTGAGACCTGTGCTCTGCCAGCAGCTGGAGCTGGGTGGGATGTAAAGGGCATCAGACAGCAATGTTCAGGCATCTGAACCCCACCCCTGACTTGTATAGGTACATCCTCTGATCCCACATCCTCTGGGGCTGCATTCAGATACATTAAGCTTTGGGACTGTGCTGCTCTTCACTGCCTTTGGCAGCACAGCCTCTCTGGTACGTCCAGGCTCTCCCCTGAACAAGACACGATTTCAGCAGAAAAAATATCATCTGTGGTCAGGAATGAAAGGTCATTTCCGTGATGCATCCAGGTAGGGGAGGGAGGCAAGAGATGTGCCATTTCCTAACTTCTAGGTGTTCATCTTTTCCACCTAAATCATATTCCCTTGATGTGATTTTTGGACTTAATATTGCAGGGATATTTTTAAGGGAAGCAGGTAAAAGTGAGTTATATCATGTGCAATTCTTTGAATCCATCCTCACAAATCTCCAGGGGAGTTTGAATGCTGATTCTTCAGCATCGCTTAGGGCTGAGCTAAACAACTCATTACGTGAGCTGAGAGCAGCACAAACCTTCTCTGGGGCAGCTCCATCCTTTCCTGGGATGTGCCAAAGCAGCTCCCAGTTCACAAGGCTCCCCATCCCTGCCAGGGGCTCTCCAGCACTCCCAGCATTTTGTCAGCAGAGTGGATTTAACCCAAGAACATTTGGGCAGGGTTATGCTTTTGGTGGTTTGCCAGCATCTCCCTCAGCAACAGCAGGGAGAGAAAGGAAAAGGTGCTGCTTAACAGTTTATATTTCAGCCCATTTAAATGAGAGTTTGATGAGGAGCAAAAAATTGAAAGTCTCTTCTCTAGCCAGAGGGTTTTCCTCCTGCTGAATTTCTAAGGCTTGCTGCAAGCCATGAGGTATGAAAGCCTCTCGAAGCAAAGGTCACCAGAAACGTTGAGAGGGGAAAATATCAAGGGATTTAAATAGAGGAGTCATTGGGTCCCTGTTTAACAATAACACTGATATCAATTGTTACAGCCCAGTAATGCCCTAGGAGGCCAGGAAATAAGAACAGCCCTAATTCCAGTAGAAGAAGGTGAGAAGAGCTGCACAGGGCCAGAGGAGGGACATTTGGGCTGATCTGACACAGCAGCCAGGGGTGGGAGGGCAATGCTGAATGTGGGACCTTGGCCTTGGCATCCTCCCCAAGGCCTGGGCACAGAGTGGCCCAGGGCCTGCCTGAGGCACAACTGCCCTGTCTCCTTAACACACTACAGAACCTTCTCTCCCCTCTCTCAGGATTTTTCCAAGCTCTAGGTCGCTAGGAATGCTGCTCCAGACATTTTTGCTGTACCTCTCAACATCTTCTCTCTTGGCTGCAGGGGTGGGAGGACGACCCTTGGGATGCAACTGCAGCCTGGACTTCTGCAGTGGTTCAGATGGACAATTGCAGAGGTTCAGATGGACAATTATAGAGGCTCAGGTGGACTTTTCAGAGGTTTAGATGGATTTCTGCAGAAGTTTAGATGAACTTGTCAGAGCTTTAGATGTCCTGCTCTGGCCCTGAGTTCCTGCACTCCGCCTGCCACTGCAGCCATCAAGCTGAGCTTTGCAGAGAGCCCTCCACAAAGTCCCTGAGATCCCTCTGCTGAGTGGCAGCAGCTCATTTAGAGCCCATCGTGGTGTTTGTTTAGGTAAGGCTCCGGGCTGGTTGCCAGTGTACATTACTTTGTGTTTATAAATGCTGAATTGCATCTGCCATCTCGTCTGTGGTTATGAATTTTACCGTGAAACCCTTTGCTGCAACAAATCATGTGCCCAAATATCCACTTCCCTTCAAGAAGAAATATTATCACAGCTCACTGTTGTGCCCAAACCTTAAAATGTAAGCTGGTTGTAAGCAGTGACATCGCCCTGATCCTTCAGCCAAGCTGCAGCAGTTCACAGAAATAGTCACGGAATCACAGAATCCCAGACTGTTCGGGGTTGGAGGGGACCTTAAACCTCATCTCATTCACCCCCTGCCACAGCAGGGACACCTTCCACTAGCCCAGGTTGCTCCAAGCCCCGTCCAACCTGGCCTTGGACACCTCCAGGGATCCAGGGGCAGCCACAGCTTCTCTGGGCAACCTGCGCCAGGGCCTCCCCACCCTCACAGGGAGGAATAAATAAGCACTTGGCCATCCCTACCTGTCAACACAGTTAAAGATGCTCCTTAAAATGGTTTTCCTGAAAAGAGGAATCAACTTTGCTCACTGCTTTCAGATGAGATTCTCCTGTTAGGCATTAAAAAGCTGACCTAGTTACCACAGTTTCCTATGGATAGGCACAGGAAAATCCTATGGATATCCGAGGCCATGCCTCAGTGGGTGCTCTTGCCAGCCCTGAGCTCTGCCCCCTCACCTGGTAGGACTTTTTTTGCCAGTTCAATTGGCAGAAGCAGAATTTTCAGCAGTTCTTAATGTAATATGTGATAAATCTGTGTTTTCCACCTGTCCTGTTTCCAACTGTCTTTGGAACATCTGGAAGGGAACAGTTTCTGACCCTTGAAAAGGAGAAGATTACGAGCTTGAAGAAAACATGGAGATTTCCTGTTTCCTGTAAAAAAAGGCCTCTTCTGTGCATTTATACTATTCAGTCTTGGCCTGATAGCATTCAACCCTGGACCTTCCTCTGCAGATGGTGCAGGTCCCAGATGCTGCTGATTCATTCAAACTCTCCCAGTGTTCCCCTTTTCTTCCTCAGAGTGAACTGGTTTCACCACTGCAGAGGTGTGTCCCCTTTCAGGATGTGGTCATGTGTGGTTGGTTAGCACTGGAATAACCATGGATGTTCAGCTCTCCCAAAGACATGATGCAAAGTCTTGGCATTGTCGTGGCCCTCTCTCATGTCCTCTGCAACGTTGTGGCACCTCAAAGGTCCCTGTACCACAGCTCCCCCAGGCATCTCAGCAGCAGCCTGGGCACTCAGCAGAGAACACTGGATTTGCAGGTGAGTTTGATACCTTGGCAGTCACCAAATTCAACACTCACAGCTGGAGGAGAGGCAAAAATCTCATGGAGACACCCAGTGCAGGGGACAGCGTGTGACAAAGGCAGGAATCCAAGGCAAATATCTGGTGTGGAAGTCAGATGAGAGACAGAAAACACCCTGTGCCCCAAGGGAAGGAGAAAAGCACATGGCCTGGAATGAGTATTTGGAGTAGCTGTGGCACCCCCAGGAAATGAGCACAAAGGGGACAAGAGGATGGGCAGGAAGGTTTGCTGCAGGACAGGGGGAGACAGATCCCTGGGAGCCTGCAGGGACGTGCTGAAATCTCCAAATCCACTTATGAATCCATCACAGACAGCACCTCTGAGTACCTGCTGTGATCCCAACCCACCTCCCAGAGCTGCAGTGGGCACCTGCTGCCAAGCTGGGCTTGGCCACACTGAGCACAGGGAGCCAAGGAGGAAAAGGCTTCCATCCTCATGGACTAGGAGAACCTGGCAGGGGGATTGGAATGAGGTGACCTTTACGGTGTCTTCCAACCCAAACCATTCTGGGATTATATGAAACGTCACAAATGGCCACGGTGTTATCCCAGCTATCTATCATGGAATCATGGAATGGTTTGGGTTGGAAGGGACCTTAAAGCTCCTCCAGTTCCACCCCCTGCCACTGTCCCAGGTTGCTCAAAGCCCCCTCTAACCTGGCCTTGGACACTTCCAGGGATCCAGGGGCAGCCACAGCTTCTCTGGGCAACCTGGGCCAGGGCCTCCCCACCCTCACAGGGAAGGATTTTTTCCCTGCCACACTGCCTTTCCCAAGAGTTATTGTGGCTAAATTCCTTACCCAGCTCAGTGTCATAGGTTTGAAACGAGATGTTGGAATTTCCTTTTTCTTCCCTAGGGTCCCGTCCCCCCATCCCCTCCATCTCTTTTTCCCGGGATGGGCGTGGGGGCGGAGCGGGGCAGCGGAGGAGCGAAGACAGGGGGAGGGCTCGAGGGAAGCGGTGGCCGCAGGAACAGCTGGGAGTCCTTTGTTCGGGGGCTTTTGGGTTGTGGTCCGAGACCGGACAGAGCAGGAGTCCAGTTTTTGGCCGCCTCTTTACCTTTCTCTTTTCCTGAGAGGAGGTTTTTTCCCCACGGGACACCTCGCGGAGAACGACTGAGAGAGAGAGAGACCGACCCATCTCAGAGCGAGGTATTCTGCTTTCAAGACTGCCTGTGGGAAAAACTGGCTGCGAGCACACGTGGCTGGGAGCAGCTTTTGAGCCGCCGGGACAGTCCTGCCTTTCCTCCACCCCCTCCCCGGGTTGCCGCGGGTTTCTCCCCTCCACCTGGGGATTTGGGACTTTGTTTTGTTTCTTCTGAAAGTTTTTTGCTTTCACCGTTTGTTGCTTATTCAGATTTTGTTAATAAAAAGCTGTTTCTTTCCCTTTTCCACACTTCCACCTGAAGTTTCTTCGTTTCTAAGTTGTAATCTTGTTAAACTAAGACACTCAGGAAATCCGAGCAGATCCCAGGTTGCCTAAGAAAGAGACTGAAGGAAGCTGTGCCCAATTCCCAGAGCATCACAAGTGGTCACAATCCTCATTTCCATCTTATCCAGATGGGATACAACCAGCACATTGCATGAACAGGATCATCTGTGATATTGCCACCATTCCATCCCCATGCTGTGAAGAATGAAGTGAGAAAATATGCACTGTAAATCACAAGCAGCTCCTCCAGAAGTCAGTGTTTTCTGTGCCATATTTGTGAGAAATCAGGGGCAGACAGGTATCCAAGGAAAGTAAAGTTAGGTTTTGGGGATGATTTAGATCTCCTGTGGACCCTAAAGTATCTCAGGAAAGCTTCAAAACATTATTACTAAGAAGCAGAGTTTCCTGCAGCTCCAAACCTGGCACTGGTGTGTGAGTGACTCGGAGAAAGAAGAGGTAAAGCTCCAGATGGCATTTCCACCTGCTCTCCCCCAGCCATCTGGGACTGCACCCCACCTGCCAGCTGCAAATCCCACCCCCACAGCTTCAGCACTGGAAGAGCCCCCCTTGCACGAGGCAGCATTTCTCTCAGTTTTCCTCTAAAATGACGTTTATCTCAGTTTTTGCTTACAGACCCAGCATCTGCACAATGTGCAGTGGAGGGATGAAGTTTAGGAAAGAACCTGGAAGGAAAAGTTATTCCAGAAATTCCCCATGACCTGAGTTTGGTTGTCTGCAAGGATGCAGACTGAAGAAACAGCTTGAGAGCTACTGCCCCAGGCAACACAAGTAGGACAGGGAGAACATTTTAACTTCAACTTTAGACACAACCGCGTTTCCAAAGCAATGAAAACATGAGAGAGCAGACACGGCTGACTGAAGATCACATTTCCCAACCCTGCTCACAACTTGTTGCTCTCCCTGCTGAGCCTGGATGACCAGAGCTCTCCACCCCAGCCTGGGAGTTGTCACCTCGAGCAGTGGAGGAGGAGAGCTGGGCAATGATGTGTGAGGTGTCTGCAAAGATCACAGAATCACAGGATATGCTGAGTTGGGAGGGACCCACAAGGATCATCCAGTCCAACCCCTGGCCCTGCACAGGCCCAGCCCCAAGAGTCACCCCCTGTGCCCCAGAGCATCATCCAAACCCTCCTGGAGCTCTGGCAGCCTTGGGCTGTGCCCACTGCCCTGGGGAGCCTGGGCAGTGCCCAACCAGCCTCTGGGGGAAGAACCTTTGCCTGAGATCCTGAGCCTGCCCTGACACAGCTCCAGCCATTCCCTGGCTGCTGTCCCTGGTCCCCCCAGAGCAGAGCTCAGTCCCTGCCCCTCCTCTGCCCCTGCCCAGGCAGTTGGGACTGCACTGAGGTCTCCCCTCAGATGTTGCCTTCAGTGAGCTCAGGACATGTCTCATCCCTCCCTGGGGACACCAAACCCCTCCACCCAGGCAATGGGAGAGCAGCCCAGGCCAGCCATGCTCCCTCTCTCCCTCCTTTCCCCCAGCTCCCTTGGCATCCCTCCCAGCTCCCTGGCATGTATCCATCTCTGCTGTGCTCACGTGGATCATTCTTTCATCCCCAGATAGAAGCTGGGCCAGGTTTTTAATCCACGTGCAAACCCAGCCCCGCTGCCTTTCCCGGGTGTTGTTTTTCCCGGCGCAGTCCCGGCGCTGGCCACCCCTCCCTGCCCCATCAGCCACACTGCCCAGGTGAGGAGCAGCCCACCCACAGCTGCAAAATACACCTCTCTGAGCTGTGCAGCTCTGTGAAGCCAAGCTAAGCAGGAATACAATAGGTTGCTAATGATACAACTTCCCGTTTTCCTGGAAATCGGAAAATGAGCAACGGGGAAAGGATCTCGGCCTGCAGCCAAGCCAGGCTGGAGCCCCTGGTGCCTGGCTGAGCTGCCCTCAGCTCTTATCCAGCAGACACCCACTCTGAGGTCAGAGATCCCACAGTATTCCCCCAGGAATTTGCCTCTGATTTCCATGTTGAAAGCCCTCAGTTCCACTCCCAGTCTGGAGGTCTGCTTAGAGCGAGAGAGATGACAGCACCTTCCTGCTTCCTAATCAGGGTGGATAAAGACTCCCTGCTCAGGCTGAAGCCTCCCCGCTTCATCCAGAGACCGTGTTCATCCATTTCCCCACTACAGGGCATTAAATGTTCATAATCACCTGTTATTCAACGTGGCCCTTAAATCAATTTTGCAGCCTGGCCTGGAGCAGCAGGTCCCAGCCTGACGAGTGGCTCCAACTCTGCTCTCTGAGATGGATGACCGAGCTCTGGGCTCTATTAAAATTCATGTTGTTTCTCTGTTGTTGGTACCAGGCCATTGCAATTGCTCTGCGTTACAGACTTGCCTTCATCATTATTTATCAAGGTGAAATTTGAGTCAGCTGCAAACTTTATGTGCAACTAATTTATCCATATTTTCTGGATCATTCATGAAAATGGTGAAATACAGCAGGGTGGAAGCTGAATCCTGCAAAGCCACCATGTAAGCAGCTTGTTAAGCACTGATCCCCCAACAACAATCGCATTTTGAGAGCTTTAAGCTGCCTGTTTCTTAATCCATTTAATAACTGTCCATTGATTCAATAGAGAGTATATTCCCCACCACGTAAATCAAGTGCCTGACATAAATCTAAATTTATTATGATAATCCAGATACATGAGCAGAGACTGGGTTTTTCTCGTCCCCATCTAATGCACCAGGACATTAGTCCATGCCTGGGGCTTGTTGGCATTGAGGCAACATGATTAATAAATAATAGTGACAGCAATATCTGCTATCAGAAGGAACCGAGAAGTCGACTGGGCTTAAGAATACCAGCGGAAATTAATGGTATTCCATGGAATCATAGAATCCATAAGGTTGGGGAAAACCTCAAAGATCTCCAAGTCCAAGCATCAACCCAGTACTGTGCTCACCACCAAACCGTGCCCCCAGGTGCCACATCCACACGTTCTTGAGCACTTCCAGGAGTGCTGACTCCACCAGTGCCCTGGGCAGCCTGTGCCAATGCTTTTCTATGTATTTTTCTCTGTATTTCTATGCCTTTGATCTTTAGCTTTGTTAACATTTCCTCTCTCTCTGGCAGCACAGAGACAGAACTGACCAGCCTGTCCTCAGCTCCTGGGCTTTCCCACTTGCTGCCTCCAGCCAGTGGTGGGCACTGGCCTTCCCTGCCTCTGGGACTCCCCTGGCTTTCAGATATTTATAAAGAATTAGAGCCAGGACCTAATTTTGGCAGTGCTCCCATGCAGACTCCTTAGGAAGAGGCTTGTGCATCCATCCATGGCTGGATCACTGTCACCCTCCATGAACCACTCCCAGTGGATGGTGCCTTAGCTGGGCATCCCTCTGACGTGATGCTCCCTCACAGCCTCCACAGGCTGGAGCATTTTGGATCATTTCAGAGGAACGCAGAAATTCCCTTGGCACTGCCCTGGGAGACTGGTTCTCCTCCAGGACTGGTATCCCTGTCACTCCACCTGGTGCACGGTCCCCTTTCCTTCCTTCTCCACCCCAATAACCTTTCCTGACTCCTCTACCCTGGGTAAGGCAGGCACTGTCCCACTCCTGGCCTTGGCCCAGAAGGGGATGTTTAGCCCCTGATTGAAGCCCATTATTTAATTAAAAGAGCCAAACCCTGAGGCTCATTGAAGGCAATCACCATCCTATAGCCAGGACTTGCAGATCTCCAGGGGACACAGACTTCACACCCTGCAGGTCCCTCCCTCCACACAGAGCACTCCCAGTGCAGCAGACTCACTTCCCCTCATTCTAAGTGCTTATCAATATTTCATCGTGCTAAGTGAACTTTTTTCCATTTCATTTGCCATCTTTGTTAAATTCACCTCCTTCAGCACGGAAGGGAGACCAAGGACCAAGTGCTGATTTGGGGGAAATATGAATCATCTTATCAAAGGAATTAACTGGAGTGAAAAAAAGGGAAAAAATTGCTCAAAATATGAATAGAAATTACATCAGAATCACAAAAATGCAACTGGGAAGCTCAATCCTGCAGAAGCAATAGCATCAGGCACCCAAATGGCCTCTGATAGGAAATATATTCATTTACAAGCAAAATATCCCACCTCTTCTAGCCTGGAAAAAGCTCATCCCAGCCTATTCACTGTTATTTCTTTGGGATTTCTCACATGATGCAAGTCAAGAAGTAAATCTTGTGGATTTGAAGACAGAAAAAAATGTCTCCTCATGTTCCCCTGCTCTTTTTTACCTGGCAAAGTGGAAGTAAACTCTCCTTTCCTTGGGGAAATACCTTGTGCAACTTCTGACAGGACCAAGGACAAGGAACACAAACCTTGCTGGTTCCAGAGGGCACCATCCAGACTCCAACTTCACAGCAGTGCTTTGTGTCAGCCTTGGCTTACAAACCCCTTCAGTATTCTCACCTGTCAAACCCAAACCTCCCCCAGAACTGCCCAGCAAAACCTCCCAGCCCAGCAAACCCCCTCCAGCCCCAGGACCTCTCACAGGGAAACCATGAACACTTTGGAGTGAAACCAGGAATTCTGAACTGTCCTTTTCTTATGTGCCTCTGTCTCTGCCTTCCCTTCCTTAAGAACTTATTCAGAGGTGTAGCACTGAGCAAACTCAGCCAACCTCACCTCGATTAGAATCTAAAAGGTTCCTACTTATACCCTCATGAAAATCTATTTCCTCCAAGGATTTAGATGCTGCCAGATCTGCTTCACCACCCTCGGCCTCTCCCTTCCTATTTTCCTTCTGAGGTGTTATTTGGGGTGACATGCCCTTCACACACCCCTTCTTCTGATGAAAAAAGAGCCCAAACCATTTTCCTTCTTGCCCAGCTGAGCCAAACCCTCCATGTGCAGCAGCAGCAGCAGCAGCCCTGGCACCCCGAGCTCTGGAGAAGGAAGCAGCCAGAGCATACAGGATGACAACAAGGGGACCATGGAGAAATCCTGCACTATTTTGTACATGTCCTGGGCTACATCAGAAGCAGCCTGGCCACTAGGCCAAGGGAGGTGACTCTGCCCCTCTGCCCCTCAGGTGAGACCCCCCTGCAGAGCTGCCTCCAGCCCTGGGGAACAGCACAGGGAGGACGTGGAGCTGCTGGAGAGAGTCCAGAGGAGGCACCAAGATGATCAGAGGGATGGAGCAGCTCTGCTGGGAGGAAAGGCTGGGAGAGCTGGGGGTGTTCAGCCTGGGGAAGAGAAGCTTTGGGGTAACCTAATTGTGGCCTTGCAGTGCCAGAAAAATGGAGAGAGACTATTTACAAGGACCTAGGGGCCTAGAGTGACAGGACAAGGGGGAATGGCTTCAAACTGACAAAGGGCAGGGTTAGATGGGATATTGGAAAGAAACTGTTCCCTGTGAGGGTGGTGAGGCCCTGGCACAGGTTGCCCAGAGAGGCTGTGGCTGTCCCAGCCCTGGCAGTGTCCAAGGCCAGGTTGGATGGGGCTTGGAGCAACCTGGGCTAGTGGAAGGTGTCCCTGCCCATGGCAGGGGGTGGGACTGGATGAACTTTAAGTTCCCTTCCAACTCATTCTGTGATTCTACTTCTGCAGAGTCCGGTCCATGGGGAGGTCTCTGTCCTGCCCTGGAGCCACCCACTGTGTCTCCACCATGTGCACTGCTGGCTTCCTCTGGTGGCTGCACACAGATCTTGAATTGATGACATTCCTTCTTGATCGTTAGTCCTCCCAGCTGACAGCACCCTTTGCTGAAGCCACCAAGTGTCCCTCATCCTTAAGGTATCACTTCCTGAATCCCTAAATCCCCTTTATTACTAAAATACTCCGGCACTTTTCCCAGAAGTCTAGAGGTCACCTTAAGTGCTTTCCATTCCCAAATGTACTGTTTGACATTTGCTAACATTAAAATCCAGCAGCTATTTCTTCCTCCTCTCCTCTTCCCTGGTGCAGGTGACGCATGGCCTGTGTTCCTCGTGGTGCCCAGAGGCTATTTATCAAGGAACCAGCTCATCCTGGATTTGGAAGGTCCCTCTGGGGTTTCTTGTGACGGGGTAGGGGGTGGGGGTTTGTTCAAAATCACTGCCTGAGCTGAAATCAAACATGTTCAGTGTCCTGTTCATCTTCCTGGGCCAGTCTCGGCATTGTCCTCTCCCCTCCACCTGCTCAGAGAGCAGGGAGGGGACTCTGCTGTGGGGACAAACTATTTAGCAGGGCTAAAAAGGACAGGGGGGAAATGGTTTTAAACTGGGTGGGGTTCGATTTAGTTTAGTTACAAGGAAGAAATTGTTGGCTGTGAGGGTGGGGAGGCCCTGGCACAGGTTGCCCAGAGAAGCTGTGGCTGCCCTGGATCCCTGGAAGTGTCCAAGGCCAGGTTGGACGGGGCTTGGAGCAACCTGGGCTGGTGGGAGGTGTCCCTGCCCATGGCAGGAGGTGGGACTGGATGACCTTTAGAAGGTTCATTCCAGTCCAAACTGTTTTCTGATTCCATGAGTGAAGCAGCAGCAGTGACCAGTCACTGGGGTAAGGGGAGCTCCTGCAGAGGCAAATGTCCCCAGGAGCTCCAGCACCTACCCTGCAGCCCACAGACTCATCCCAGCTGCCTGCAAAGTTGAGGTGTGACATTTAGATGAAATTTCGGTGACTTTTATGGCACACAAATTTTCTTGCCCCCTGCCAGTGGGAAGGTGCCCATTCCCAGCTCCAGATGTTAATGGATCTCAGCATGGAGGGGTTGCTGGGCCAGCTGAGCATGGGGAGGCTTTGCAGGGGTGTCCTTTCTAATGTCCCCCATAAGCACAGTGTGGGGAGAGATCTGTTTGTTGTATCCCTCCAATGCCTGATTTGAGGCAGAGACCTGCACCTTCATCCCCGGTTGGTTGGGCCAGGCAGGACCACTCCCAGCAGAGCATCAACCAGCTCCCCCGAAACGGGACGTGGGACAGTTCATGCTGGACTGGAGGAATGGCTCCTTCTGGCTGAAGGATCCCAACTGAGGCTCAGTGTTAACTGGCTGATACATGGAGGGGAGGACTTGTGCTGAGACAGGCCATGGGGACCACTGTGAGACCCAGACTCATTAGAACTCTCGTTAATGATCTAGATGGGAATGGGAGTAAAGGTTAATTAAATTTGCCTCTACTGAGCTGGAGAAGGTTTCAGCATCAGTGGGGACACATAAATGACAGGGAGGGTTGTGGCAAAAAATGGCAGATTGTTATAGGCCAGAAAAATGCTACTTCTGGGGAAAATGATCATCCTTCCACCTTATCATGTGAAGGGGAAAGACTAGAGAAAAAAGAGCCATATCTGAGGAGCTGCCAGAGAGCTGTGGGATGATGGCTGATAATGAGAGGAGGGAAGATGGGTTACTTGGGAGTGAATTTTTGCTCTGTGCTTGTATTGCCAAATGTTAGTTCTTGCCTGGGGCTCCTTGAGACTATCAGAAGAAATACAATTGTTATTATTGATTGCTGTTACAACAGCTCTGAGGGGCTGATGTTCTTGCTTAACCAAAACACCAAGAAACTTATGGAAATGGTGAGAGAAAGAGCTTTATCCACAGGTGAACTTGGAGGAGCAGCCCTGTGCACAGGCTGAAATGTCTTAATTGTGTGTCCAAAGAGCTGTAGAATCCCAGAAAAATACAGGAGGAAGCAGTGACACAAAGTAAATGAACTGAGATGAAAGAGGAGCAGCTGCCCTACCAGGAACTATCACAGGGCTCATCAACAAGGAGATTGTGGAAACGTTGAAGGGGAAAACATGTTGTCTGGTCTCTCTAGTTCAAATGTGAACCTCAGAAATGAGCTGTGCAGTGCCAGGGTACCCACATGGAGACAGAGCTGCAGAGCCTGTGAACCAAAGGCGCACCAGGTCAGCCCAGAACTGGAAAAACTGAAAAACCAGGAAATTTTGAACACAATACTCCCAGCTTAATTGCTGCATTACACTGGGACAGAGCACCTGGAAGTGTCCAAGGCCAGGTTGGAGGGGGCTTGGAGCAACCTGGGCTAGTGGAAGGTGTCCCTGCCCATGGCAGGGGGTGGCACTGGATGAACTCCAAGGTCCCTTCCAAACCAAACCATTCTGGGATTCCATGATCCGTCTGTAAAACCATCACTCAGACCAGCGCAGCACTAACTCAGTGGTATTTGGCCTCCTTTTTGGGAAGGGAAGGGAATATTTCTCCACAGAAAGAAATATTTCAGGAGAAAATGTCTGTAGAAGAAGGGACAGTAGAATGTCACCTTTCAAAGGTGTGTGTGTCTGTCCCAAGCTCTGCTCCATACACTGAGAACTTCACTGCAATCTGCCAACTTAAACCAGCTGCAGTACAAGTGGTCTCTGAAGTCACTGCAATGAAAGACTAAATGTACTTAAACCCATTTCTAAAGGCAGGAACTTCAAAAAGGAGGCAGAAGATATTCAAGGCAAATGCAGAAGTCTGACTACTTAAAACAGCTGCTGAGGACAGAGACAAGGCAGCAAGGCAAGATCTGGAAAAAAAGGTAAGGCTTGAGAGCAGCATTAGTGCACAAAATCAAAGCAATTTCTCTAGTGCTGCCCAAATAATTCCTGCATGTCAGGAGGAGCAGACCCATAACCTCAAGAAGGATGGGATCCCTCATGCCTAGTGGGGGGAATTCAGCCACTCCTGATAATCACTATAGGAGTGAAGCCCATGGCTTGAAGGTATTTACAGGACACTGAGAAGAAAATCTAAATGAGAAGGAGAGAGTTGAAAAGCACCTGCAGTCAGGGACACAAAAGGTTTCTGTTGAGATGCTTGTGAGCCTTGGTGCATCTGAGACATGCAAGGCCTTGCAGAAGTTAATAAATGAGTGATGTAGGGCACTGATTAAAAAAATAAACCTATATATAAATAAGTGGTTGTCAGCTACCAACCACTCATTTGAATACACATTGTGGAACCAGGGATCAGATCTCACCAGGCACGAGCAATTCAGCACAAGAGAGAAATTAAATACAAAAGGTGTGAAATAAACATTTTTAACTCATTAGCTCATTATAAACAACCAAATCCAAGAGAAGAATCCCTCAGGATAAGAGGGATGGACTACAAGGCTTCAGTTGAGTCCTGGGTTGGTGTGGAGCTCCTGCAGCGGGGCCAGCGCAGGCTGCGGAGATGCCCAAGGGCTGGAGCAGCTCTGGGAGCAGCAAAGGCTGAGGGAGCTGGGGCTGTTCAGCCTCCAGAGCAGAGCCTGAGAGGGGCCCTCCCCAGGCTGTGTCAGGGGCTGCAGGGAGGGGGCAGAGGAGGGACCAGGCTCTGCTGGGGGGGCCCAGCAATGGCCCAGGAGGAACGGGCAGGAACTGATGCCCAGGAAGTTCCCCCTGGACAGGAGGAAGAACTTCTTTGCTGGGCAGTGACCCAGCCCTGACCAGGCTGCCCAGGGAGGGGCTGGAGTCTCCTCCCTGGGGATATTCCAGACCCCTCTGGACACAATCCTGTGCCATGTGCTCTGGGATGGCCCTGCTGGGCAGGGAGGTGGGACCAGGTGGGACACTGTGGGGCCTTCCAACCTGAGCCATCCTGGCATTCTGTGATATGGAAGACACTGAGGATGTCTGGTACTTTAAATAACATATTGAATGGGCTTTGATGGAGCAGAGGATCCCACACCAGGGAGGTATCAGCTAAAATGGCACAGCATCACTCCCCTGCCTTTGCTTTGCCCACCTGTGGTGGAATAGGTCAGCTGGACCCCAGGGGCAGTTCACCATCAATCAGTGCTGGCTCTATGAAGTGTCTGGAATAACATGCAGAGGGGAGGAGAGGTGTCCCAGCTCTGTCTGAGATCACTAACAACATTTGCATGAAGCACCAACCTTTAAGAGAAATGGTCTGAGCTGAACTCCAGCTGAACTCACTGACCCATTATCCCCACAGAAGGAACCAACAGTGTGACATTTCAGAGCGTGGCCTCTGTGGTGACTCTGGCATTAGGGAGAGAAAACAACGGGAGACTACAGGAAGAGTTTACATCAGCTCCAGACACCCAGGGTGACTGGAAACAACCAGGTCCAGTGGTATCCCAGTCACATTCCCAGCACTGGTGTATCAGTCTGGACTCAGGAAGAGCTGAGCTGGGGGGGTTGGCCAAACACAGCACATTACAGGCCAAACCAGATGTTGATGGGCTACGTAGCTAAGCAAAAATGAGGATGTAAATTGAGATATTCTTGTGTATGAAGAGCACTATGTGTTTTAGACATCTTAAACAACAGTGAGTCCGTGGGCACAGCACGGGAGAAATCCTTGGGAAATGGAAAGGCTGTTTAAAAGGGTGGAAAGCAAAGCCTATGTGTATAAATTGTGATCTTTTAACAACCAAGAAACTCTTAGGACAGTCAGCTGAAGCTTTCAGTACAGCATCACAGCATGAAGCTTTGCACACAGACTGGTCAGACTGGTCAGGCCCTGACAACTGGTGAGCTCCCACAGCAAAGTGGTGGCTCCACACACCTGCCCAGAAAGAAGAGCCATTCCTCAGCAGCTGCTCAGGGCTGGTCCAAGGCACAGAAATCCTGGGAGCAGAGCTTTCAGATCCCACGTGCAGGTTAAAAATCATCAGGTTCTTGCAAAAGACACCACCAGCATTGATTGATAATGATGATGTTGATGTAGGAGCATCACAGCACAAGGAGAGGCTCCTTCACAGACCTGTGAAACCTGAACATGTCCACCTGCACCTCCCTGGCACATTCCTAAGCTGAAAGCTGTACCTGTGCACCCCTGGGCAGCATCTCAGTGGCTGCTGGGAGCCTCCAGAGAAAGGGAGGGCAACTTCAGGCATGGAACTCTCCAGATCATAAGCACATCCAAGGGGATTCAAGAGGAACTGATGAGACACTGAAGGGCTGGATTAGGAACCTGAGCAGGAAGGAGTGACAAATGAAATGGGTCTCCCATGACAAATACAACAAGAGCTTGCAAAAAATGAGGCAGGAGATGAACTAGAGCCCAGGACAGAGAGCAGAAGGGAGAAGGTCTGTTTGAGTCCCTGCCCAGACCACTGCTCTTGTATTTGACACAGCACATCTGGGAATTAAAACCCAGGAATGCTCCACTGAGAAGGGATGAGGAAAAAGGGCTCCCTCCCCTCCTGTGTGCTCACACTGTCCTCTGCTCAGTCCCTCGGGATCCTGCACTGCTGGATGCACCTGGGAGCAAGAGAAGCTGCAGAGCCCTCCCATCCCCTGCACCCCCAGCAACCATGCTGAGAGAAGGAAGCCAGGGAGGAAGGACCATGGGCTTTCTGACTTAGTCTCAGTGCCTCAATCTCTCTTTCACCCCTGGTAGCAGAAGCACGGGCAGGCATCACCCTCAAGCTATCAGGAATTATTTGCTGACCTGCTGTTCCACCTGCAGAGCTGCCTCCAGCCCTGGGGAACAGCACAGGGAGGATGTGGAGCTGCTGGAGAGAGTCCAGAGGAGGCCACGGAGATGACTGAAGGGCTAGAGCTCCTCTGCTCTGGAGCCAGGCTGGGAGAGCTGGGGGGGTTCATCTGGACAAGAGAAGGCTCCAGAGGGAGCTGAGAGCCCCTTGCAGGGCCTAAAGGGGCTCCAGGAGAGCTGGAGAGGGACTGGGGACAAGGGCTGGAGGGACAGGACACAGGGAATGGCTTCCCACTGCCAGAGGGCAGGGTTGGATGGGATATTGGGAAGGGATTGTTGGCTGTGAGGGTGGGGAGGCCCTGGCACAGGTTGCCCAGAGAAGCTGTGGCTGCCCCTGGATCCCTGGAAGTGTCCAAGGCCAGGTTGGATGGGGCTTGAAGCAACCTGGGCTAGTGGAAGGTGTCCCTACCCATGACAGGGGTGGGATGAGATGAGCTTTAAGGTCCCCTTAAACTCAACCCATTCCATTATTCTGTGATTTTCAGAGGTATCCCAGCCCCACAGCTGCAGGAAGGTTCCAGTGGGATTGAAAGAGCTGGTGAAGCCCTTTCATGCCTTCACTTCCAACCTGAGCTGCCTGGGAGAGGAACAACCTGCATGAGAACACCCCAAACAGCCCAGAGCAGGCTGGGTGCTCAACCCTGCAAGTCACTGTGCCATGGGGGACACCCTCCCTCACCAAGGCTGAAGGAAGGGATGCAGGACTCATTGCAGGCCTGAACAGCTAAGTAGCTGTGAGGGTGCAGCACGTGGGTGTCAAAGCCCCTGAAGAGCAGAGAGATGCTCTGCCTCACACAGAGGGGTCACAGGGCTCAGCACTCTGTGGGTGGGGACTTGGTATTGGTGGGTGACCATGGCCACAGAAGTGTCTGCCACGTTGGGCACCCAATATAGCAGGCTTGGTGTGGGGAAATACTTAATAAATGCTTGAGTGAAAAGATGTCAGGCCCTGGAGGGAGGGAGGTCATCGAGGGTTTGCCATCCTAAGGCACCATTTTCCAAACAGCTGCCACACAACTGCTGCTGCAGCCTCTGCCCTGTGCTGAACCCCTGCTCCTCTTTTCTGCACCCAAAAATGCCCCACCTCAGTCAGAAACCAACACATCTCATCTGTGGGTAGAATATTTTGAGGGAAGGATGACATTTCATTGCAACTCCCCTGACATTACAGACAATAAGAGAGAATCTCTGAAATGCTTTGAAACCAGGAGAACTCAGAGAAGGAGCTGCAAACATTACCTGTGGTTTCCTTGACAGAGTGTGACCCCCACGATGACTCCCCTGAGTGAGATTATAGAGCTGTCACTCACTGCCACCACACAGCACAGAAATTACCAGATCAGGCTGCTGATGAATGTCTTGTCTTCACATTAAACACAGGCTGCTCTGATCCCGTTACCCCCCTCCCCGGTACAGCTTGGGAAAGGCGGGGTGGGGGGAAGAGGCAGAGCCCCACCTGAGCCTCAGCCTGGCTGTCAAAGGCAGAGAGATGTGTGGGCACTCACACACTGCAGTTCTCGCCAACTTTCAGGGGTTTGTTACTGATCTTATGATATTTAGCACATTTTTGAAGTCCCACCGTCTGGACTCAGGAGCTCGTCACGACTTTCATTCTAATGTGTTTTTTTTTCCTAGCAAAGAAGATGAAAACATTAACTCATCCATCTCCCTAAACCTCAGAAAGAAGGAGGTGAATGAAATGTCCTGAATTGTGTGTTCTCTGAGAATTTCCTTCCCTCCTCACAGCTGAGGTTTGTAGCTGCTGTTTGCAAACACGGTGGATGAGGAAAAGCTCAATGGCAGGCTCAGGAATCACATCACCCTGGAAGGGAGTGACACTCCTTATCTCAGCAACAGGGCACCACTTTCCAGGATCTTCTAATTCCAGCTGCTCTCCAAGCAGGATAGTGTGGAAAGAGCTGGAGAAGGGCTCAAAAGCAGCCAAAGCCTGAATTCACACAGTACTGAAGCGGATGGTTTGGAGGGACAGTGGGGAGGGAGGGAGGTACTGAAACCCCGGGCCAGGGAGGGGATTGTCCCACTCTGCTCTGCCCTGGGGCGGCCTCACCTCAACATTGGGCCAGTTTGGGGGGACACAATGGAAGGAAGGGATTGAGCCATTGGAGAGTGTCCAAAGGAGGGACACAAGGATGGGGAAGGGCCTTGATTTGAAGGCGTGTGAGGACACTGAGGGCACTTGGTGTGTTCAGCTGGAGCAGAGGAGACTGAGGGGAGAGCTCAGTGCAGTTCCAACTGCCTGGGCAGGGGCAGAGGAGGGGCAGGGACTGAGCTCTGCTCTGGGGGAGCAGGGACAGCAGCCAGGGAATGGCTGGAGCTGTGTCAGGGCAGGCTCAGGTTGGATCTCAGGCAAAGGTTCTTCCCCCAGAGGCTGGTTGGGCACTGACCAGGCTCCCCAGGGCAGTGGGCACAGCCCCAAGGCTGCCAGAGCTCCAGGAGGGTTTGGATGATGCTCTGGGGCACAGGGGGTGACTCTTGGGGCTGGGCCTGTGCAGGGCCAGGGTTGGACTGGATGGTCCTTGTGGGTCCCTTCCAGCTCAGCATGTCCTGTGATTCTGTGAACCCTCCAGCACAGATCTTCTCCAGGCAGTGGCAGAGGCTCTGCTTTAGCCCGACCTGTGGGCTCTGATTTAAAGGGTTGTGCCTTCTGGAGTCCAATGACCAATAAGTGCTGGTCGCTTTTAAGAAAGCCCTTGTGCCTTGCAATAACTCACCACTGATTGCCTACATTTCCTTAAAAGAGCTCATTTAGAGTTGATTTAAGCACTCCTGGAGAGAGCAGGCAGGAGGGGGGAGGTGATTTACAGACCTGGTGTCAGCAGCAGAAGCAGCAGGCTCTCCTGCCTGCTCTCCTGCCTGCTCTCCTGCCTCGAGCTGGGCCTGGCTGGAGGGTTACTCTGGGGAAAGGGAACCCCAAGGACCCACCAAAAAGGGTCCTGGCCATGATCTATGATAATGATAATTTTTTTTCCCTCTTTTTAAGGGGTGCAAGCATGGATATCATGTGTACCATAGATCCCAGAGTTAGATGGTGTTTGCATTTCACACCGTAGCTCAGGGAGGGCATCCTGTTAGTCTGGGCTGCAGACCCTGGGACACAGCTCAGCTGAGAAACTGCAGGTGTGGGAGAAAGAAACTGGGAGAAAGAAACTCTGGACTCTACTGGTTGTAAAGAGTGTAAAGGTGGCTTCCAGGCTTGGTCAGATCAATGCCACTGGACAGTGAGATCAGCTGTGCACACCCACACTGGGCTGATCCCCCTTGTCTTTGAAGTGACACCCCTGCAAGGGCCTCCAGGGAGAACTTGTGTGGACCCTGAGTGCAGTAGGTTTTGCCCCTCTAGATGCCTTGCTGCTTTCCAAACCCTCCTCCTGATGTCTCCTGGCTCTGCAGGCACCTGCTCCACTATGGAGAGCCTTGGCAGCAAAGGCAGGAGCTCAGGAATGTGAGTGATGAGTTCCTCTGTTCCTAACCATTGCAGGATGTTTCTGCTGAGCACCACACCCATGACAGAGATGGCTGAGAATGACAGGCAAGTGCCCCCCAGGACTGTGCAGCTCTTCCTTCTCCCCCACAGTCCATGTGGAGCACAGACATCCCCAGGAGTGGGCTGGCAGGTTCCTGCAAAGCTCTGTCTCCTGACAACCAGTAGAAAAGCAGGAATAATCCAAACTTTTAATGACAGATATATAGTTTTGTAAGTGTGCTGCCTCTTTAAAACACTGTGGCTGATATTTCTGTACGCTCCTATTTGGCAGGACTAAAAAAGAAGACTGAGAAGAGGAATAACAAGGAGAAAAGAATCAGTTGAGAAATGAGTGGAATGCAGAGATTTCTGCTGTGTTTCCCTCCCTGTGTCCAGTCCCCCTTTCCATCACTGCCCTCCCAAATTGAGAGCAAGGCCAGCCAAGCAAGGAGCTGCTCCACGTGTGCCCCAGCGAGGTGCAGAAAAGGATCAGTGTCTCTCTCCTGCTCATTGTTCCCCACCCAGGAACCTTGTCTCTGATTCCTCCCTGGATGAGGACTGGAGAGCTGTCACAACAGGGCCTGGTTTCCATAGCAAACCCAGCGTTTTCAGATGGAGAGGCTCAGCCCTGCATTCACCAGAGCTGAGAAGAAAAGCATTTATTCCCCCCCCCAAGCATGAAGGGCATGAAGAACTCTAATGCCACGTGTGGTTTAGATTTCACAAGCTTCTTCAAAGCAGAAACAGCCTGTGAGCTGCCTGCTGGCAGCTTTTCTAACTCAACACATGGGTTGAAGCCTGAGAGATTCAGAGCTGAGTTTTGCTCCCAGTTTCTCAGTTTTTGGTCTTATGCCATATCCGAGGGTCAGTGGTGGCCACACAGAGGGAGGACGTGCTGCCCTTGGCTCACGAGCACTGCAGGGCAGCAGAGAGAGAAACCAGAGCCAGGGCAAAACGGAGGGAGGGCACCAGAACCAGAGGTGGGAGGATGGGGCAGAGGGGCAGCCTGTGGCCAAGAGTGCTGCATCCTGTGGGAGGCAGGAGAAGGGAAAGCAAGATCCAGATACGTGGGATTAGGAGCCAGATTCTGGAGAGCACACAGGGAGGGGTTGGGGCCAAAATAATGAGAGCCCATGGATCAAGCAGGGTAGGACACCCTCATCATGGGAGCTGTTCTCAGCTCTGCTCTGCCCCTGGTGATCCTGTGTGGTGCTCCCAGGGAAGCTGAGACTGGGTTGTGGATGTTCCACCACCCCACAGCAATAGTGAGGGGCCACACTCACCCTCCAACAACCCTGAAAACATCACAGGTCCCAGTCACCTCCCAGCATGTCTGCTGCTCATGCAAAGGGACATGCCCATGATTGGGGAAATGGGGGAGAGGGCACTTCCCACATCCCTGTGCACAAATCCGAGCACTAAACCAGCACACAGCATTTCCTGCAGCTGATCAGTGTTGTGGAGCTGTTGATTTGTGGTTCTGCTCTTTGAATGCAAATGGATGAGTTATTTCATCTTTTTCCATCTACAAACCACTTTAAAAATTAAAGCCATGCTCCCAGCAGCTTTTCCACAAAGGATGGTGCTACAGAAGGCTGGGAGGGAAAACTTGTTTGGCTGACAAAGGAGAGTGACAAAGAGACGCTTCCAAGGCCATAAAGGGTTACGGAAAGCAAGGAAATTTATTTCTCTCCTCCTCTGTGACTGGGGATCCCCAGCTCAGTTAACACAGGCCTTGTGCAAGTCAGTCACTGTGATGTCCCCTACAAGGGCTGGAGGGTGATGGTGTCATCTTTGCCTGCACAGGGGCAGCCCCACACTCCCAGGGACACAGAGGAATCCATCCTTTCTGAACTGGTCCTTGGCATGTGGTACTGAAGGACTTGTCCCCCAGGAGAAGGGGGGTCACCAGGGCAGCCCTGACCCCGAGCAGCAGTGCCAGCCCTGTCCCTGGGCTGCCCAGGCAGTGTCTGTGTCCTGCAGACCGAGCTCCTGTGCAGAGCAGGCAGCACAGGCAGTTATCCCTCCTCCAGATGGAGAGATCTGCATTTGCAGTGGACATTAAATTCGTAGCAATGATAAAAAAGAAAAACTGTGCTGCAGCAATAAACCTCCTCCCTCAGCCAGAGAGCTGAAGTGCCTGCAGGGGGGAGGGGGGACACATTGTCCAGGCCAGGAGGGGCAGGAGGGGACCAAGGGGTGTCCTCTGAGAGATCTCACCTCTCTCTCAGCAGCACCAAGGGGGGCACAAGCCCTGAGCTCTCCCTGTGCTGCCATCCCCGTGCAGAAAGGCACCAAAGGCTCGGTAAATGTGCTGGTGAGGATCCCCCAGCCCCAGCTCCCCCCGGAGCTCTTTCCTGGCTCTGAGATGCTCGGGCACAGATCGGGGCTGAGCTTTGGCAGGTAGAAGGGAACACTGTTTCCCAGCGTGGTGCCGACCCCGTGCCCGGCTGCATTTTGGAGACACTGCTCCCTCCCCCCCCCGCCCCATGACATCCCCTTTCCCGTGGGAGGTGGGAACAGCCCGTCCCGCAGCCTTGTGCCTAATCCTGCTCCCATGGCTGGGAACAGGCCTGGTGCAGGAGGAGAATTCCAAACAGATTTCCAAATTCCTGCTGGTTAAGGAAGGGTAATAAAGGAGGGAAGATGCTCTTTTATATATTAATTACACATCAGCTCATTTGCTCTAGAGCTGCCCCGGGAGCACATGAAGAATTACTGCATTAATTAGGGAGTAAATGACCCCAAACTCCCCCCAACAGTGGGCTCCCAGCCCTGGCAGCCGTTTGTTACAGCAGGGAAAGGCAGCAGATCTCACTACAGAACAGAACAACAAGCGGCCACACATTCAGCATTTCAGTATTCCCCTGTCAGAGCACAGGGAAGTTATTTGTCCCACTGGAATCAGCCAGAGCTGCTCTATATAAGCCTCCCAGCATCTCACACGTTTGATTTTGGGACTAAGATATTTTTCCTCCAGCTGAAGTATCTGTAGCAGCACATCAGAGCAATGACCAGGGGCAGCTTTCACTCCTCTGCAGCTCATCCCAAGCTAGAGCCCCAGCAGCCTGTGCATTCTTAATTGACAGAATTAGGAAGCTTATTTGAAGAATACTTGAGTCCTCAGAGTCTAATTTCCTGCTATATAAATAATACATCAGCAACAGCAGTCCCTGGGAAAAAAAAATAAATAAATTAAAACAAAAACTAAGAAGCCCAGATGAATATTCCAGCTTCCATCACACTGTAAAAAATCCTTTGCAGAGTTTTTTCACAATAACCCCCAACTGCATTGTACCATTTCTCGCCTCGTCTGATTTAACGAGGGGACAGGAGCTGAAAATTAGACTTGCAGGCCTCAGCTCTGCAGGTGTGATCACACCTTCTGATGAGCACAGCCAGAGCTGGGCCTGCCAAAAGAAACCCTCGAGCCCTGCAGGACTCAGCCTGGAGCTGTTGGTCGAGTGAAACCAGCACAGCACTGCCGGGACACCCCCAGCCCCGCCGGCCTGGGCAAAAGGGCCCAGCAGAGCACTGGGAACTGCCCCCTCAGTGCCAATGCCAGTGCTCCCAGTTCAGCCAGAGAATCACAGAGTGCTTTGGGTGGGAAGAGATCTTACAGCTCATCTCATTTTTGGGGCATTCCCTGCTGTTGCAGACCCGGGGCTGGCACAGCTCCAGGATATCGAATAGCAAGTGCTTATGTTATTAAAATCCCCGCTGCTGTACATCCATATTCATGGGTGGGGAGGGGATGAGAACTGCACAGGCATCTGTAATTTGGGCAGATCACAACTTTTTAGGGCTGAATTTGCAGCTGCAAACTCCTCCCACCAGATCCAGCTCCAGGTTCAGGGTGACATGTCAGTCCAGGGTATGAGACTGGAAAGTGCTGCTCTGGTCTCACTGCACCTCCTGCCACGGGCAGGGACACCTTCCACTAGCCCAGGTTGCTCCAAGCCCCATCCAACCCGGCCTTGGACACTTCCAGGGATCCAGGGGCAGCCACAGCTTCTCTGGGCAACCTGGGCCAGGGCCTCCCCACCCTCCCAGGGAAGAGTTTCTTCCTTACATCTGATTTAAATCTCTGCTTTGTCCTGTCACTCTCTGCCCGTGCAAAAGCAGCTGCATCTCTGCCATCTCCCACAGACCAAGTAGCAAACAGGCCTCTGAAAGGCTGAAAGGAATTGAGAGGGAGAGCTCCAGGACTTCATTGGGAGTGTTTCCGCAGCACAAATATTTGTATTCCTCTGCTGTGGGATTTACAAGCACACACTCGACTCCAGCAGGGAGAGCCTGCAAACACCAGCAAGGTTTCCATATACTTACCACTTGCTCCTGCCTTCTTCCCTCTCTCTGACTTTCTCTCTCGTGTTATCTGTTGTTTTTTTCTGTGCCTGAGCCAGGGAAGTGTGGTTTCTGGCAGGACTAATCAGTGGTTGCTCTCATCAGAGGCAGAGCTGCCCATAGGAAGGGGAGCATGCAGGAGAGCTTGGGGTGCCTGGCTGCAGTGTAACCACCCAGACTGTTCCTCTGCCTCACAGAATCATGGAATCACAGAATCAATCAGGTTGGAAAAGCCCTCTAAGACCATGGAGTCCAACTGTCAACCCAGCGCTGCCAAGGTCACCACTAACCCGTGTTCCCCAAGTGCCAAATCCACAGGGCTTTTAAATCCCTCCATGGGCTGACCCCACCACTGCCCTGGACAGTCTGTGCCAATATCTGACTACATTTTCCATGGATCAATTTTCCCTAATGTCTAACCTAAACCTGCCCTGACACAATCTGAGGCCGTGTCCTCTCCTCCTGTCCCTTGTGCCCTGGGAGCAGAGCCCGACCCCCCCTGCCCCCCCCTCCTGTCAGGGAGTTGCAGAGCCAGAAGGTCCCCCCTGAGCCTCCTTTTCTCCAGGTTGAGCCCCCCCAGCTCCCTCAGCTGCTCCTGCTGCTCCAGCCCCTTCCCAGCTCCGTTCCCTTCCCTGCACACGCTCCAGCCCCTCAGTGTCTCTTGTCTGAGGGGCCCAGAAGTGAGTCCAGGATTTGAGGGGCACCAGCAGCTCCCATCACAGGGGGGATGTTCACAGCACACAGGGATGGAGAGACATTCTCACTTGTCCCAGGCACAGCCCTCAGGTGCCGTGCAGGTCTTTGTTGGGCAGCACCCAGGGCAGAGGTGCCAGGCCCCCCGAGCCCCTGATGATGATGCACCCAAGGCATGAAGCAGAGTGGGGACCACAGCCCTGGGGCTGCCCTGCTACAGGCACCTCCACAGGAACCTCTGCTGCTGCCACAGTCATTTAGGGAATCATAGAACTGTTAAGATTGGAAAAGACCTCCAAAACCATTGAGTCCAACCTTGGGTTGAACATCTTCAGCTCCCTCTGCAGCAGCTCCACAGTTCCAAGGAATTTCCCTTGTTCTCCCCAATGGGGAGAGGGAAACAGGAAGGGCTGTGGGAAATGGAGCTGTTCCTCTCCCCAGCTCTGTCTCAGAGGACCAGCACCATCTCCACCTCAGAGAGCTGAAATCTGGAGCAAACGCTGCAGACAAAGGGGCCTGTTAGAAACAGCACTGCCAATAAATAATTCATGGGAGAGAAGTGGTGAGTCTCCAGGGAGCCAGCGCAGGGATCTGTGAATCTGGATGAGTTTGCAGTGCTTTAATTATGCAAATTGACAAATGTCTCTACACTGAGAAATTCTGCTAGTCCTGCAAAAGAGCAAGAGCTGAAAAACAGTAAGAATTTCCCAAGGCCGTGTGCCCAGCCAGCTGCCAGCCACAGCTGGCAGGGTGAACCTCACCCAGGCCCCTCTGGAACTACCTCTGCTCCTTGGAAGGACAGTCAGCAGCATCCCTGTGCTGGAGGCAGCTGCAGTGCCTTGACAGCTTCACCTGCTCTGCACAGCCACGGCTCAGCCCCTCTCTCACACCAGCACCCTTTGCTCCCAGACAGCTTGGGGAGTGGGGGAGAATATCCAGCTCGGGGCTGTTGTGGGATCATACGTTATGAGATCATAGAATCTCCTGAGTTGGAAGGATCATCCAGTCCAACCCCTGGCCCTGCACAGACACCCCAACAATCCCACCCTGTCCCTCAGAGCGTTGTCCAAACCCTCCTGGAGCTCTGGCAGCCTTGGGGCTGTGCCCACTGCCCTGGGGAGCCTGGGCAGTGCCCAACCAGCCTCTGGGGGAAGAACCTTTGCCTGAGATCCAACCCGAGCCTGCCCTGACACAGCTCCAGCCATTCCCTGGCTGCTGTCCCTGCTCACACGGAGCAGGGATCAGAGCTGCCCCTCAGGAGGAGCTGCAGCCCCTGGTGAGCTCTGACTCCAGTCTCCTCTTCTCCAGATGAATAAACCAGGTGACCTTGGGCTCCCCACGCTGGTCCTGTATGAGCAGAGCCAAACACCCAAAGGAGGGAGGACCTGCAGTTGGATGCTCACCTGTGCCTGGGCAGATCCAGGGTCAATTCCCCAAAGTCTATGCCTGTGGCAGAGACCTTTGTCACATGGAGCTTTTGGAAAGCTGAGCCTCCCTTGGCCTGTCAATGGGCCAGGCAGAAATAGGGCAGAAGGAAGAGGAATCAGGGCACAGGGGCTGGCAGTGTCCCCAGCACAGCACCCTCGTGGGGCACATGGGAATCAGCTCCGTGACAGAGCAGGAGTCCTCTGAGAGCCCAGAGCTGCCTCCTCCTCCCTCTACCCAACACGCCGTTTGTCACCAGAGCAGATTAATTAGGTGTCTGCTCCAGCCTCATTAGGATGGAACCAAGGGCTGGGCAGAGCTGGCTGAGAGCAGGAGGACAGGCACAGAGAACCCCGTCAGGAGAAGGACACTTTGGGCTTTGGGTCATGAGGAAGAGGAGCCACCCCAGGGCACTGACCCTGCTGTCCCTGCTCCCTGTGGCTTTGCATGGGCAGGGCTGTGGGGCCAAGGGGACACAGCATTCCCCTCCTGGCTGCTTACAGACCCCAATCTCTCTGCAAACTCTTCACCAGATGGTTCTAATACCCCCACTCCGTTAACAGGTGATGGTTTCATTTCTGAAAACTGACTTTTCCACAGTTTTGAGGAAAAATATTTGGTTTTCTCTAAAAATATGCAGTCCTGTGCTACCCAAAGCCAGACACTTTCACTGAAAAATTAACACAACTTCTGAATTATTTTTGTGCTTGTCTCTTTGGAAGAAGGTGGGAGAAGGAAGGAAGGGAACTGTATCATTGAAAAAAAAATTGGAAAATGTCAATGCAAACAATATTTCATGTAGAAATGCCTGGTTTGATTGAAAATCCATTTTCTCACAAAATAAATTTTTCATGAAAACTGTGTCAGAACCAAATTCAAACAGGGGACAACCTGGAGTGGAGACAAGTCACCTGCTTCCTCTGATGCTGATTTATGCCAAGCTGCCTGGAAGCAGGAGCTGGTGGCAGCTGCCTTGACCTGTCAGGTGCAGAAAAAGTGGTTGAAGCTCCCAGTCCCAAGCAAAGCAGGGAACAACTAGGGTCTGGATTTTACTCAGGTTCTTCCCACCCCTTGGCATCACATTCTGGCCACGCTGATGCCTCCCTAATCAAACCATCCTCTCCCCTCACATTCCTGGGAGCCTGATGGTGGGGCAGGATGAAGGCAATGAAATGCAAGGTCTGTTCAGGGCTGATCTGCTCTGCTCCAACCCCGGCTGACACACCTCACAGCAGGACTAATGGGGCACAGCCCTGCACCACATGATCTCCAGGACTTCCCCACTGTTCTCCAGGGGCTCCATGAGGGATGGGAAATGTGGCACCCCCAAAATTACTGAGCTCCACACAGTGCACAGCAACTCGTCTGAGGTTTGTCCCTTTCCCAATGTGCCCATCAGTCTGTGGATGGAAAAAGGCCAGGGCCCCAGGGCAGCAGCAGCAGCAGCATGTGACACAGCTCATCCTGCCAGTGCCTGCAGAGATGTTCAGTCGAAGCAGGACAAGCAACCAGCCCTTCAGGGTACGGGGAATATTCTGGCACCAGCCTTGTGCTGGAGGCAGGGCACTGCTGGACAGGGGACCCAGATTTCCACTGCTCAGACACTCTTCCCTCAAGGGTTTGCCAACAGCTGCTGGTGTGTTACAGGCTCATCCCTCACTGTAGGCAGGTGCTCACGGCCACCACCAAAGCAAGGACAGTGCTTTGGAGGTGCAGGGTCTGCACACAGCTCCCAGCACTCCAAGCATGGTCACTGGAGCTGCTGGTCATATGGAGAACAAGGAATGAAGACCTTCAGGCACTGCTGAGGCATTTCAAGTCCTATGTCCAGTTCTGGGTCCCTCACAACAACAAGGGCATGGAGGGGTTGGACTGTGTCCAGGGAAGGGAACGGAGCTGGGAAGGGGCTGGAGCACCAGGAGTGGCTGAGGGAGCTGGGCAGGTTCAGTCTGGAGAACAGGAGACTCAGGGGGGACCTTCTCACTCTCTGCAACCTTCCTGGTGATCAGCTCCCATGAACTGCTTACCCACTGCACCTCCATCTGTATCGTGAGCACCACATATTGGTTATACACTGCACCTCCAAGCAAGGGTTTGGATACAGGTCTCTGCACTGCCCTTCAGGTGCCACAGTCATCAGGGCTGGGAATACATCAGCTGCAGCCACCCTTCCAGCTGCCCTTGCCCTTGGGGTCTGAGAGGAGGGCTTGGAGCTCCCTGTGCCAGCAGGACACACACCCTTGTGTACAGAGAGAGCACAAAGGGGCCACGAGCTTCTCCTCAGGGCTTGGCCAGCCCCAGACCTGTTACAAGAGTGGAGGAACATACCATGGTCCTAGTGCAGAGCCAGCATTTGCAAACAGATCTGCTCCTTTGCCCTGGAACCAGATAGAGGCTCCTGACTCACTGCAGCATTGGGATCATAGAACCATGGAATCGTGGAATTGTTTGGGTGGGAAGGGACCTTAAAGCCCATCCAGTCCCACCCCCTGCATGGGCAGGAACACCTCCCACTAGCCCAGGTTGCTCCAAGCCCCATCCAGCCTGGCCTTGGACACTTCCATGGATCCAGGGGCAGCCACAGCTTCTCTGGGCAACCTGGGCCAGGGCCTCCCCACCCTCACAGGGAAGGATTTCTAACATCTAATCCAAACCTACTCTCTCCCAGTCTGAAGCTATTCCCTCTTGTCCTGTCACTCCATACCCTTGTCCAAAGTCCATGTCCATGTTTCTTGGGGAGCACTGAGCCCTTTGCAGGGCTGCCCTGGAATCTCTTGTGCAGCGCAGTTGTTGAGTCCGTTCTCTCCTCCTCCTCCTCCCCAGGAGAGACCATAAGGAGCTGTGCCAGGTCCCTGGGTGAGGCCACCTTTATTGTGCAGTTCAGTTCTCTCTTGGGCAGCTGGGCCAGGTGGAGAGAGAAAGCTGCATCTGACCTTGAGTGGGGATCAGAAGTCGGTGCAACTTGCTCTGTTCTTCACTGCCCAGAGGCGAAGGGCCCATTATTTTGTGCCTCAGCCCTGGAGACAGACAACAGCGTCTTAAAACAGGATTCTCTCATCAATCATTTATTGGATTTATGCAGCTTCACTTAGGAACCTGATTTATATTTCCTCTCAATTTACTGCATTTGAATTGTTTGCAAATAGGCACGTGAATCATCGGCTGGAGATGAAAAAAAGCTATTTTCAAGCTTCATTTAGGTCTTTCAAAGCATTAATTTTTAGTTGCAAAGGCTATTTTTTGCTAAATTGGTTTTTAGATCTTGTCTTCCTTGTGCTGGGTTATAAATTTAGTGCTGCTGGAGCAAAAATGATCAGAATTGGATTTTTTTCAGCTCTCTGAGGCAGGTGCAAGGGCCCCATTCTGTGCTGGGTTGCGGCATCAGAGAAGATAACTTGGCTCTTGCTGTTGTGACAGAAATACACACCCTCCCCCCAGCACAATTTAGCACAAGATCCTGAGGACAAACCCGATCCCAGTGCACACCCTCATGTCTTTCTCTGGCATCAGGATTGGATGTTTCCTTCAAGAGGATTTGGAATCCTTGAGCTATGCTCCGAGGGTACCTTTGGTCTTGGAAAATCACCTTTGAATCAAGTGAGGGAAAAGCCTTCAGCTCAGCTGTTTTAAAGGTGAACTTGTTTCAGGGCCACAGCATCCCCACAGCTTGTGTGGGTGGTTGGTGGATGATGTTTTATTTAAACACAAAGGCATGAGATTCCAGCTCAGTTCAAACAAATCCTTTGGTGGGAAAATATGCACATATTTTTGACACAAATCTGTCTGCAGCTCCATTAATTCTCTGCCAAAGTGCTTTACCTGCTGGAGCAGATGATAATTCAGCAATGTAAACAGAGCCTTTTAATTCCATTTTGGGATCACGAAGGGAAACAAACTGATTAACAAAAGCAGGGTAAACAATGGTTCTGCCTCCCCCTGTTAGGATTAATATTCGTCTGGTACTGATGCTGCTCTCCCAGGAGCCTGTGCCAGCACAGCCCTCTGGCTGCTGGGCCAGTCGTGTCCAAGGACACGGGTCAGTGCCAGTGGGATGGATTTTGTGGTGTGAGCACAGGGAGAGGGCCTTCTCCACTGAGATCCACCAGCAGAGAGGGGAATGCTTCCCCTTGGCTTCTGCAGTTTTCCAGGAAGCTCTTTTCCTGTTGCTAGGGCTGCCCCACCATCCACAGGGTCCACACTGTGGAATCATCACAGAGTCACACACTGGTTTGGGTTGGAAGGGACCCCAAAGATCACCCAGTCCCACCCCCTGCCATGGGCAGGGACACCTTCCACCAGCCCAGGTTGCTCCAAGCCCCGTCCAACCTGGCCTTGGACACTTCCAGGGATCCAGGGGCAGCCACAGTTTCTCTGGGCAACCTGTGCCAGGGCCTCCCCACCCTCACAGGAACAATTCCTTCTCAATCTCCCAGCTATCCCTGCCCTCTGGCAGTGGGAAGCCATTCCCTGTGTCCTGTCCCTCCATCCCTTGTCCCCAGTCCTTCTCCAGCTCTCCTGGAGCCCCTTCTGGCACTGGAAGGGGCCGCTTCCTTGCACACCCGGTGCTAAGACTGCAAGGGAGGGACTCCAGGGTGGGATATGAAATGAATGGTGGGATTATTGGGGTGTCCTGTGCAGGGCCAGGAGTTGGACCCCACGCTCCTTGTGGGTCACTCCCAACTCGAGATATTCCATTATTCTATGATTCTACTTGGCAGGTGAGGCTTCAGGCACCCTGAAAGGGTTTTGCTCAAGGGGAAGGGGAAGGCATAAACCTCTACACCACAGAGTCCCCAGAGCAGCCCAGGGTGCTCTGTGAGGCTCCTGTGCTGCAGGAAACAGGGAGTGCTTGGGAGGTGGCACGGCATGTCCCAGTGTGTCAGGAACTGGAAATGAATTCAGTGCAAGCAAGGGGGAGTGAAAAAATGTTATCCCAGCTTGGGCAAGGGCACAGGGAGGTGTTCAGAGCTCCTGTTCGGGACACCACCCCCACTGCAAACCCAGGAGATGTGCAGCCAGCACCCACAGAAGAGCTGGCACACAGGGCCCATCACATCTGCTCCTTCTCCACAACACCTGATACAACAAATACATGTTCAAGCAATAAAAGACAGCAAGATTTGGCTCCTGCCTGGCCAAGAACTCCATCACATCCAGCTAGCTGGAAGGGGATCCATGTTGAGATGCGTGCAGGGGTGGTAGATGGCTTGTGGAGAAGGGAAAGGGCTGCAAAGATGATGCTCAAGCCACAGGCTGAATTAAATCTTGATGATCTGGTTTGTGCTCCAGCTGCCAGAGAAGAGAAACCCAGAAGGCAGTAAAGTTTTGGTGCTACAAACACAGTTTTTTCTTGCTTTATTTTTATGCTAAACACAGCAGCTGCTGTTTTATTCTTTGCTGTGGAGAATGACAGGTTGGACCTCTGCAAGCACTGGCACATGCAGGTCTCTGCAGGGGCAGAGCAGAAGAGCAGCTCTTAACACCCCTGTCAGCCCAGGGTGAGTCATGAGCACCAGGATGGAAGAGCTGCTTTGGGGAATGCAAGCACTGGCACCAGAGGATGTCATCTCCAATGGTAAGGGATCCCTTGGGAAGCCCTGAAGGAAGCGTTTGTGCTGACACCAGGGAGGTGAAAGGAATGCACAGTGCGCACACCAGGCTTTGCTGGGCCTGGGGTTAAGGAGGCAATATCTGGACTAAGAACTCACTGGGATGACTTGCACAGATCTACTAAAGCCCATGACACTTTGGATCCAAAGAACAGATTTCACTGGCTGTGGCAGATGAGTTACCTCATCCAGGGGCACTCCAAGATGTTGGAGATGTTAAGTGAGAAACCCCAGAGAGATCAGCAGAATATGTTGATGGTCTGAGGGCTGGAGCCCCTCTGCTCTGGAGCCAGGCTTGGAGAGCTGCGGGTGTTCACCTGGAGAAGAGAAGGCTTTGGAGAGCCCTGAGAGCCCCTTCCAGGGCTTAAAGGGGCTCCAGGAGAGATGGAGAGGGACTGGGGACAGGGGATGGAGGGACAGAACAAGGGGGAATGGTTTCCCACTGCCAGAGGGCAGGGTTAGAATCATAGAATAGAATCATAGAATCTCCTGAGTTGAAAGGAACCCATCAGGATCATGGAGTCCAACCCCTGACCCTGCACAGACCCAACCCCAAGAGTCCCCCCCTGTGCCCCAGAGCATCATCCAAACCCTCCTGGAGCTCTGGCAGCCTTGGGGCTGTGCCCACTGCCCTGGGGAGCCTGGGCAGTGCCCAACCAGCCTCTGGGGGAAGAACCTTTGCCTGAGATCCAACCTGAGCCTGCCCTGACACAGCTCCAGCCATTCCCTGGCTGCTGTCCCTGCTCCCCCCAGAGCAGAGCTCAGTCCCTGCCCCTCCTCTGCCCCTGCCCAGGCAGTTGGAACTGCACTGAGCTCTCCCCTCAGTCTCCTCTGCTCCAGCTGAACACACCAAGTGCCCTCAGTGTCCTCACACGCCTTCAAATCAAGGCCCTTCCCCATCTCCGTGTCCCTCCTTTGGACACTCTCCAATGGCTCAATCCCTTCCTTCCATTGTGTCCCCCCAAACTGCCCCAATGTTAAGGTGAGGCCGCCCCAGGGCAGAGCAGAGTGGGACAATCCCCTCCCTGATGCCCCAGGACAGGGATGTCCCTCCTGGCTGCCAGGGCACTGCTGACTCAGGGACAACTGGCACCACCAGGACCCCCAGGGCCCTTTCCCGGCTCTGCTTTCCAGCCTCTCATTCCCACTCTGTCTGTCCATCCGGGGTTGCCCCATCCCAGGGGCAGAATCCGGCCCTTCCCCTTGTTGAACTTCCCATGGTTGGTGATTCCCAGCCCTCGGACCTGTCCAGGTCTCTCTGCAGGCCCTCCCTGCCTTCCAGGGGCTCAGCAGCTCCTCCCAGTTTTGGGTCATCTGCAAACCTGCTCAGTGTCCCTTCCAGTGCTGTGTCCAGGTCATTGCTGGAGATGTTGGAGAGCACAGGGATGAGGATGGAGCCCCGTGGAACCCCAGCAGTGACAGGTCACAGTCTGATGTCACCCCAGTCACTGTCACCCTTTGTGCCCGACCCACGAGCCAACTGCTCACGCATCCCATAACAACATTATCCACCTGTGGGACAAATGCGCTTAGATGGGATATTGGGAAGGAATTCCTCCCTGTGAGAGTGGGGAGGCCCTGGCACAGGTTACCCAGAGAAGCTGTGGCTGCCCCTGGATCCCTGGAAGTGTCCAAGGCCAGGTTGGACGGGGCTTGGAGCAACCTGGGCTAGTGGGAGGTGTCCCTGCCCACAGCAGCTGGTTGGAATTGGATGATCCGCAAGGTCTCTTCCAACCCAAACCATTCCATGATTCTAGGACTTCCTGCTCAAACTGTGGCAAATCAAGGTCAGGGGGATAACTGAACTGCTATTCCTGCTGGAGGGACTAAGGAAAGGGATTAAGTAAATTCACAGAGAGTGGGGAAGCACAGAGCTCTTAGGCAACATCAGAGCTTTGCAAGGAAACCGTGAAAGGAGTTCCAGGAAGGTAATTTAGAAATTGTGTAATAACAAAGTAACCACCTGCGTGCTAGATTGTTGCAACCTGATTTGCATTCCAAGGTTCTCATAAATATTGAATAAACAATGATTTCTGAAATGCTCTTATTGCAAGTTCTTTATGAAGGACTGAAAATGTTCCTGTTGCAAGGAAGGCAAGGAGAAGAAAAACAGCTCAAATGGTGCAGGGACCAAGGACCTCCTATAGTGTGTGATCTGCAAACTGTGACAACATGTTCTCACGACTGCAGTTCCACTACCTCTTGGAAGAAAGGGTGAACAGTCAGAAAATCAGCATTTGAGGGCCCCATTTTTTTATCAAAGATATTTTCTCTCAAATCCACAAAAGAGCATTTTGTTCACAGGCCCACAGATGCTCAAAGGCAGCAACAAAACAGTGCAAGGAAGGGCCAACAGCAGGAAAATAAAAAGATCCTTGAGATGGTGCCTGTGAGGTGACTCCAGAGTGCTCAGGACATCATCGGATCCTGCACATGGGCTCTGTGGTTGCCCCTGCCAAGGACATGTAAGAGATATCATAGAACCATAGAACCATGGAATGGTTTGGGTTGGAAGGAACCTTAAAAACCATCCAGTTCCACCCCCTGCCATGGGCAAGGACACCTTCCACCAGCCCAGGTTGCTCCAAGCCCCGTCCAACCTGGCCTTGGGCACTTCCAGGGATCCAGGGGCAGCCACAGCTTCTCTGGGCAACCTGTGCCAGGGCCTCACCATCCTCACAGGGAAGAATTCCCATCTCTCCCTGCCCTCTGGCAGTGGGAAGCCATTCCCCCTTGTCCTGTCCCTCCAAGCTGTTGTCCAAAGTCCCTCTCCTTCTCTCTTGGAGCCCCTTTAGGCCCTGGAAGGGGCCCTCAGGTCTCCCTGGAGCCTTCTCTTCTCCAGGTGAACCCCCCCAGCTCTCCCAGCCTGTCCTCAGAGTAGGGTCCACCAGAGCAAACAGGCACCCAGTGTCTCCACACTCATTTTGTTGAGGAGGATGGAGTGGGAGGGGTGGTGATGGTGGAGCAGAGGCCAGGGGGAGTCATCCAGACATTGCTGAGGGTGGGACTGGGCTGGCTGCTTGGCTTTCCCAACGGGTTACAGTCTGTCCTCCTCTGGCAGCAGGGGTATAAAGGGTGTCAGGAGAAGGATCCCTCTGACCTTGGTGAAATCAGCTAAACTTACTTTTATCCCTTTAACCAGATCCAGAGGCTGGTGTGATCTCCAAGGTGTTCACACAGATGTCATGGTTTAACCCCAAGCTGCAGCTAAGCACCTCCCTGACCCACCAGCTGGATGGGAAGGAGAATCAGGAAAGAAAAAAATAAAATCAAACCCCAAAAAACCCAAACCAAGAAAAACAAGTGATGCACAATACATAGAATCACAGAATCACTAGGGTTGAAAAAGACCTCCAAGATCATTGAGTCCAACCATTAACCTAATTAACCTAAAATTACCAAGGCCACTAGTAAACACCACATCTACGCACTGAACACATGCATGAATGGTGACATCACCACTCCCCCCAGTTTATACACTCAACAGGACATTCTCTGGTGTGGAACATCCTCTGCCCAGTTAAGGACAGATCTGCTGGCCATGGTTCCTCCCAGCTCCTTGTGCAGCTCCTCACTGGCAGAGCCTGGGACACTGAGAAGTCCTGGATGTAGAGGAAGCACAGCTTGGCCCCGACCAAGCCATCAGTGTGTTATCAACGTCATCCTCACACTAAACCCCAACCACAGCCCTGGAGCAGTTCCTAGAAAGAATTAACTCTATCCCAGCCAAAATCAGGACAGCATCCTGGTAAAGGTGCCAAGTGGTCCAGTCAGAGTGACCCCAATCCCGGCACACAGCGAGGGGATGGAGCTGGGACACACACCTGGCACCATCCTGCATTTGTGGACTGGGAACATCAGATGTCCTGAACACAGAGAAACATCCCTGGGAGATGACACCAGGCCCTGGCTCAGAGGGAGCTGGGGAAGGGGAGTTACTGTTCTCATCCCACTCCCAGCAAAGCTTCCATCAGACAGACCAGAGCACAGGGAAGTAGGAAAAGGAATATGAGCATTATTTGGGAGCTTTCATTTCAAAATGATTCCCACTGTTTCAGAACATCTGCAAGGATTTATGACTGATGTTTGTCATGTGATTTATATGACTGGCACAGGTTGCCCAGAGAAGCTGTGGCTGCCCCTGGATCCCTGGAAGTGTCCAAGGCCAGGTTGGACGGGGCTTGGAGCAACCTGGGCTGGTGGAAGGTGTCCCTGCCCATGGCAGGGGGTGGGATGGGATGATCTTCAAGGTCCCTTCCAACCCAAACCACTCCGTGATTCTACCACACAGCTGCATGGTCTGTCTGTCTTTGGAGCCCAAGCAGTGACACCAGTGTACTGTGGATTTTCACACACACACAGACAATAAACCAATCAGAAAAATGCCATCTGTGGGATTCTTTACTGTAATATTACAAACCATTAGTGCAAAAAAGACAGATGAGAGACAGAAAAAAATCTTAAGCTTCTAAAAGTTAAATCCCTAAACACCAAAGCAGCTCTGAATCTGGGTCTTAGTGGCTCCTGTGAACCCTTTCTAAAATTCTTTTTTTATACAAATACCTGCATATTGAACCAGCACAAAGATCATGGGGCTTTCATCCCACCCCTGACAGAGCAGCAGCCCCCACGGAGGTATGAGCAGGTGACACAGGGTAGGAGTGTGAGAGCCCCTGGCACTGACACAGGAACAGGCAGAAGTTTGGAGACTTCCAAAACGGGGATTGCACGTGAACCACCTGCTTCATGGCCACAATGGATCCCAGAAAAGCCATTTCTCCTTTCCTCTCTTTAAACTCACTCTGTCCTTTGTCTCCCACAGCATCCTGGGGCAAAGATCTCCAGAAGTGACAGACATGCAGTGAGGCTCCAGCCTCAGCATTTCACTGAGTGCCACCAGGGTTAAAAACAGTGACTGCCCTGCCCTGCCCCAGGCTCTGCTCTGCACAAAGGTCTCCAGCAGTGTGAAACCTCTCCACGGGTCCTTTCCCATCCGAGACCTTTTGTGTACCTCTGATCACCCTGGCTGCCCTTCTCACAAGCTTTTCCTTTACTCCAGCATCTTTTCTGAGGCAGGGCAATAAGAAATCCATGGATTATTCTAAACATGGACATACCAGAGGCTTATTATATCCATATTAAAAAGCCTTCTCTCTCGGTGGCATAAAATCTTTGCACATTCAAAACAAATTGATTCCTTGTTAGCATTAAAAAGTGATTTCAGTTTTCAAGGCACAAAGTTGCTGTAAAATTCTTGTACACACAAGCTGACATTTCCAGAGGAAGCAGGATAAAATTAGCCTCGTGCTTCAGCCAGAGGGAACAGGGAAGCTTTGCTGAAGCATTTAACTGCTTGAGGAGCCAAAGTCCCACTAAATTCGGTCTGCAAACTCTGATGATGGGATATAGAACCACAGAATCATGGGATGGTTTGGGTTGGGAGGGACCTTAAAGCTCACCCAGTTCCACCCCCTGCCATGGGCAGGGACACCTTCCACCAGCCCAGGTTGCTCCAAGCCCCATCCAACCTGGCCTTGGACACTTCCAGGGATCCAGGGGCAGCCACAGCTTCTCTGGGCAACCTGGGCCAGGGCCTCCCCACCCTCACAGCCAACAATTCCTTCCCAATCTCCCATCTCTCCCTGCCCTCTTGCAGTGGGAAGCCATTCCCTGTGTCCTGTCCCTCCATCCCTTGTCCCCAGTCCCTCTCCAGCTCTCCTGGAGCCCCTTTAGGCCCTGCAAGGGGCTCTCAGCTCTCCCTGGAGCCTTCTCTTGTCCAGGTGAACAATCCCAAGTCTCTCAGCCTTTCCCCATAGGAGAAGTGTTCCAGCCCTTGGAGCATCTCCGTGTCCCTGTGTCCTACAAGGTCCAATCCAAGCTCCTTCTCTTGGGTGTCTGTGGGAGACCCAGGGGATCAGCAGGTGGACTTTGTGGCTCAGCAAATGTCTCTGCATCATTCCTACAGCAAAGCTTTTCCTTTCACTTCAGCACTACTTTTCAGTGTGGGTGAACATTTCAGTCCTAACCTTAAAAAATAAACTTCAGAAGAAGAACAAATCTCTATAGGAAAGCTGGGAAACTGCTAAGAAACTAATTAAAGAAACAAGCACAAAATAACCACTTCAGCAGTACAAGCTCAAAGAGGAATGGAAAATGAGAAGAAAATGCAGACCCGCAACATGAAAAGGAAAAAAACTAATTTAAATTTTTTTAAGTTTTTTTTTTTTTAATTATTTTTTATTTTTTTTTTTCCCCAGTTGCTTTGTGCTTACCCTGGTTTCTCTGCACATCCCAGCCCTGGGCCACAGCTCAGTCACTGCCCCTCACACACATGGGCAGTTCTCTGCAAAGCTGGACTTGAAGCAGGTCTGTGGTTGTTTGAACCACCAGATCCTCCAGCAGGGTCAGGAGCAGTGTCCAAGGTAATGTATGTGTCTTCATGGAGGATCTTCCTCCTCTGAGCATGAAATTATGGAATCATGGAATCATTCAAGTTGGAAAAGTCCTCTAAGACTGTGGAGCCCAACCATCCCCCAGCACTGCACTAACCCATGTCCCCAGAGCCCTCCCACAGGGCAGGGGAGGGACCCCAGAGATGTCCCTGACCCCCCAGTGTGGGCCATGGGCAAGGAGGGGGGACTGGTCCTGCAGGAGACAACAAACCTGAACCTCAGGGATCATCCAGCCACGGGCTGGACAGCCCTAGGACACAACCGTGTTCTCTGACTCCTGAAACGTAGACACAACAAGGCCACCTGGATTCAGGTCTGTCCCAAGCTCACAGCTGGTCAGCAGGAAAATGCAAAATCTGGTGGCTGAACCTGCTGGTGACACCAGAGCTGCCACCCCCGGGCACAGCAGCCAGTTCCTGTGCCTCAAACAACACAGATCTGAGCTCCAGCTTCTGACACCATCCCTTCTCTCACCTTGTCCCCCCCATCTGAAGAGCTCTTTCCACTCAGGGGTCATGCTATGACCCACTCCAAGGGCCACAGATGGGATCTGAGCTGGTGTGGCTGTGCTGGGCCTGGGACCCACAGCTCTGTGCAAGCCCTTCTGCAGGCAGGTGACCCCTCTCACCTCCTGGGAAGAAATCCTGCCCCACAGAGACCCCACCTCCTGCCCGGGGCTGGTGGGACCTGCTCCTGCAGTTTGACGTCACAGAATCATGGAATCATTTGGGTTGGGAAAGCCCTCCCAGCCCATAAATCCCCCCTGTGCCCATCCCCACCTTGTCCCCCAGCCCAGAGCACTGAGTGCCACGGCCAGGCCTTCCTGGGACACCTCCAGGGATGGGCACTCCAAACCTCCCTGGGCAGTTCCAATATTTAACCAACCCCTTCCATGAAGGAATTTCCCCAGTATCCAACCTGACCCTCCCCTGGCACAGCTGGAGGCCGTTCCCTCTCCTCCTGTCCCTTATTCCCTGGGAGCAGAGCCCGACCCCCACCTTGCTGCAACCTCTTGTCAGGGAGTTGTAGAGTTCCTCAGGGCTGCCCTTGCACAGACCCAGGGTACCTCCAGCTCACACTGCCCACATTTCTGGGCTCACGTGACTTTCAGCCAGGGGAACTCAGAGACCCAAAGCAGCAGCACAGCCCACCCCCGTGCCCTCCCGAGTGGGAGCAGCCCCAGCCCAGCTCACATGGCAGAACTGCCTGTTGAGGTCTGACAGCGCTTTTCACCAACACCACCCATGCAAAGGGGGGCCCAGCCTCCCTGAATGCCACCCCAAGCAGCAGTGGGGGAGGCCAGGGCAGGTCCCTCAAGATCCAGCTGCAGCTCTGGGCTCTGCCGAGAACAGGCTGTGTGGGGTCAGGAGTGTTTCCAGGCACTTCCCGGCCTGAGCCTCACACTCCAGAATTGCAGGGAGATGGGAAAGGTTGAGCATTAAGAGTCCTTGATGCAATTCTTTGCAAAACCACTCTGGAACCTAAAAACATTCAGCCCGTTATTTAAAGAGGGGGCTTTCCCAGGAGACAAGCAGAGAATAGGGGAGGAATGAGTTATCAACCATTGTCCAGGAGAGCTTTGCTGGCCTGGCTTCCCCTGAAACCCGTGGAAATACCTGAAATGGGTATTGCAGAACCTGTGGAGGAGGGGATTCCCGCAGAAAACACGGCCAAGCATGGAAAAGGAGAACAAGCAGTGCTTGCTTGGAGGTTTGTGCAGACCCAAGTGTAATTCCCTGTCTGTCAGCTGAAGAGGAACAAGCCCCTGGTTAAGGGGGAGATATGGACCTGAGCCCCCTCCAGCTGAGGGAAGTTCTCCTTGCTGATGGGGACAGGTCATCCATGCAGGGAAAGAAACATCAGGGCAAGTGAAGCTCAGAGTTACCATATCCCTTCAGAAGGAGACAGACATGGCACAGGAGGACAGCAGAACCAGACTCCTGTGGGTGGACCACGGGTCAGTGGGTGCTGTCCCTCCTGGGATGGAGGTTTTGTGGAATTTAAATTATTCTGCCCAACTACCAAGGGTTTGTCTCCATTCAGACACCTGCAAAGCCACCACCTCTGTGCCTTCCTGCCTCTGCTGGAGCTCTGCAGTCAGGGAACCCCAGCCCAGCCTGGAGAGGGGCCAGCCAGGATGGTGGCAGCAGAGGAAGAGGCAGGTCAGGGATCCTGGCATCCAGGGTTCACAAGGGTCCTGGCTATCCTGGCCCAAAGGAAAGCCCTCCAATGTCTGAAGTCTGCCCTGGGCAGTGCTTCTGCAACCTCAGGAAAGGGTCCTGGGCCAACAAAGAGGGGCTGACCTCTATTAACAAGGCTCCTGGTTCATTTCCAGCCCTTCTGAAATGTTCACCTCCTGCTCCAAGTGATGTGAAAATACTGGTTTTTCACTCACAGAATCATAGAATCACAGGATGGAAGGGTGGAAGGGACATTAAAGCCCATCTCATTCCATCCCTGCCATGGGCAGGGACACCTTCCACTAGCCCAGGTTGCTCCAAGCCCCGTCCAACCTGGCCTGGGAAAGGGACTGGAGCACAAGTGCTGTGAGGAGAGGCTGAGGGAGCTGGGGGGGCTCAGCCTGGAGAGGAGGAGGCTCAGGGGAGACCTCCTCACTCTCTGCAACTCCCTGACAGGAGGGGGGAGCTGGGTGGGGGTCGGGCTCTTCTCCCAAGAACCAGCAGTAGGACAAGAGGGCCTTAAGCTGTGCCAGGGGAGGTTTAGGTTGAATATTAGGAAATAATTTTTTCCAGAGAGGGTGATCAGGCATTGGAATGGGCTGCCCAGGGAGGGGGTGGAGTCCCTGTCCCTGGAGGTGTTTAAGGTGAGACTGGATGTGGCATCAGTACCATGGGCTGGGTGACACGGTGGGGTGGGGGCGAGGGTTGGACTTGATGATCTCGGAAGGCTTTTCCAACCCAGCTGATTCTCTGATTCTCTGGTTCTATGACCTCAGGGATGCACAGTGCCAGCAGGGAGGGTCACCATCCTAGCAGCTTGGGCTGTCCAAGTAGATTCCTGATTTGATCCCCAGCTGTCTTGGGTTGGTTTAGGCCCTGGAATGTCTTCTCTCTCTGGCTGAGCCTGGATTTCTGACTTCTCCAGGAGAATGACATTTCCCTCCCTCTGCCCAGGAAGCCTCAGGATGCAGCTCCCTCCAGGCCAGGATCCAGCTTGTCTGTGGGGGACACAGCATGTTCATGGCCTTTGGGTCTCAGAGGGGTTGGGAATCAGTCCTGGGTGCAGGGAATTGAGATGGGACGTTGTCCTAGTTAGAACAGCTGGGACCAATTCATCACTGGATGGGTGTAACCCAAACCTGTGTATTCTATAGCCTTCCATGCCATTTCCCAGAAACTGTTATCAATAGAGCATTTACACCCTCTGCCCAGAGCAGCCTGACTCCTCAGGCTATAAACTAGGCGTTAAGAGGCCTGCGAGATAGGAAGATGTTTCTGTCCTCACATCCTTTTATGGAATTCCCTGCTCTGAGGGAAGGACTGAGCATTCCTGCCTGGACTGGAGAATATATAAACTTGGAGGTTTGGAACTGTCCTAGTTAGAACAACTGGAACTGATTCATCACTGGATGGGTGTAGCCCAAAACTGTGTATTCTATAGCCTTCCATGCCATTTTCCCAGAAACTGTTGTCAGTAGAGGCCTGCGAGGTGGGGGGGGATGTTCCTGAGCACCCTCATACACTTTTATGGACTGAGCATCCTCATACCCTTTTATGGAATTCCCCACTCTGAGGGAAGGACGAAGCATCCTTTTATGGAATTCCCTGCTCTGAGGGGAGGACTGAGCATTCCTACCTGAACTGGAGAATATATAAACCTGGAGTTTCAGAACCTTTCCACCACTCGTGGGATCCAGAGGAAGACTGCAGCTCACTGCTCTCAACCAGACTGAGACCACCACCCTCAACTGGACTGCAATCACCACTTTGACCAGACTGCAACAGCTCTCCCACCAGCAGGTTTTTTCCCCTCTCCCTTTACTTTGGACTCGGGGGGGGGGGCCAAGGAACACCACTTTGTTCATGCCCCAGCGTGCTGGGTTATACATTTGGGTTTTTGTGGGTTCAGACCAATTGTTTGTCTGTATAATTGTACTTATTGTATTATTTTATTAAAGTGTTATTCTGACTTATAATCTCTCTTTTGAGTTGAGTTTCCCCTGCTGGTTAACTTTTAAACCAGCACATTTTGGTGCCCAACGTGGGGCAGAGAGAGAGAAGTCAGAATCACAATTTCATTTTAAGCATTTGTCTGTTTGGATACAGAAACTCCCAGATCACCATGTTGTTTGATGCATTCACACGGATGTTGTACCTGAGCCTGTTCATATTTCCACAGATGGGGAACTATTTGCCTGTTTTGATGCTCTCTTTAAGACCAGGGAGAGGGATCCAAATTGCTTTATTAGTATATTATGTTTATGTCATCATAACATCAGAAGCAATGAGTTTCATTGTAAATGTGTATTCAGTCCTGTTTGCCTGTCCTGGTTTGGGTTGCTACCTCTGGGGCCTCATTAAAAATCGTACCCAGCCCTTTGGGGGAACAGGGGGGGATGGTTGTTTCCAGCCTCTCACCTCCTTCTTCCCCTTCAGACCTGCTACAACAGTTTTTGAAAATATTGAGTTCCCTTTTGATGTTAAGGACAGCATAATGTTATTGTTAGTGTTGCTCTGTCTGCTCTGTACTGTGTACACCATGTTTAGGGTCAGAACAGGGCCTTCTAGGGAGGTTGTCTGGACACCTGCCCTGGGAGCAGATAATGCTGAGTGGCACGGGAAGTGGGAGGACATCGGCCAGTATTTGGAGAAGTTTTCTCCTCCAATGATCTGGAAATTCACCCCTGAACAACTGCAGGATCCTGTTAGCATGATAAGACTGGTGAAGGGAAAATGCTCTGGCAGCTCCAGAGATGGCCAGCTCACAGCAACCTGCTGGGCCCTGGCCACTGCCTACCGGACACTACTTGACATGGTACAGCACTGTCAGGGGGAGGAGAGAAGGACCAAATCCGCAGGCACCACGTCCACCCAAACCACAGCTGAGTCAGAGGGAGAAAGAAATAAACCAACCGGCACCGTGTCCACACAAACCATCGAGGAGCCAGAACAGCAACCAAAACCAATAGCAGTCGCCCCTGTCCAGAAAAGGAAATCAAAGACTAAATCAGTCCGTATAGCAAATGATGACGAAGAGGCAGGACCTTCACATCCACTGGAGGAGACAGAGCCAGAAATAATCACTCGGTCCCTATCCCTGGGTGAGCTACGCGAGCTCCGGAGAGAGTTCACACGACAGGCGAACGAGTCCATTCTGACCTGGCTGCTCCGAATCTGGGATGCCGCAGCTAACGATACAATCCTAGATGGGAGTGAAGCCAGACAGCTGGGGTCCCTGTCTCGAGATGTAGTCATTGATCAGGGGATTGGAAGGAGGCAGGAAACTCTCAGCCTCTGGCGGCGACTGTTGTGCAGTGTGAGGGAGAGATACCTTTGCAAGGAGGACCTCCACGTACAGCAAGGACAGTGGAACACGATGGAACAAGGTATCCGGTGCTTAAGGGAGTTAGCTGTACTGGAGATAATCTTTTCAGACGATGAAAGATTCCCTAAAAGTCCAGATGGCGTACAGTGCACCTCCCAGATGTGGTTAAAGTTTGCACGACTCGGGCCAGAAATGTATTCCCGCTACTTAGCAACGCTGCAATGGAGGGAGGGAGAGGACAAGGTGGGAGCATTGGTTAGTAAACTCAGGATGTATGAAGACACTGTCACCGCCCCATTACGAGCCCACGTCTCATCTGTGGAAACCAAACTGGCTGAACACGTCCGAAGCCTGGAAGAGAAAATTGAAGAGGGACACCAGAAGCTAAGAGAGGAAATTAAGGAAGGGATTTCCCATATCTCGCCAGGACAAACAAGAGTCTCTGCTATTAGGAGCCAGCGTCCCCCAACTAAGGAGAGAAGGTACAGTCCACGTGGCAATCTATGGTTTTACCTCCATGAGCATGGAGAAGATATGAGGAAGTGGGATGGGAAACCCACCTCTTCCTTAGCAGCCCGGGTACGTGAACTAAAAAGAGGAACAAGTACCACAAGGAACTCTTCAAGGGTAAATGCTGCTCCAGTCTCTCATGGGCAAGACTCCAGACGGTACAGGAATGATGATACGTCTGATCCTCTTGAAGGGACCTCCAGGTCATACCCACAAGAAGAGCACAATGAGTACCATGACCAGGACTAGGGGTGCCCTGCCTCTAGCCAGGTAGAGGAGAGGGACAATCGAGTCTATTGGACAGTGTGGATTCGGTGGCCTGGCACATCAGAGCCACAAAGGTATAAGGCCTTAGTGGACACCGGCGCACAATGTACTTTAATGCCATCAAGATACGTAGGGGCAGAATCCATCTCCATTTCTGGGGTGACAGGGGGATCCCAACAGCTGACTGTACTGGAAGCTGAAGTGAGCCTGACTGGGAAGGAATGGCACAGACACCCCATCGTGACTGGCCCAGAGGCCCCGTGCATCCTTGGCATAGATTACCTGAGGAGTGGGTATTTCAAAGACCCAAAAGGACTTCGTTGGGCTTTTGGCATAGCTGCTGTGGAGACGGAGGAAATTAGACAGTTGAACACCTTGCCTGGTCTCTCAGAGGACCCCTCTGCTGTGGGACTGCTGAAGGTTGAAGAACAATTGGTACCGATAGCCACAGCAACAGTGCACCGTCGGCAATACCGCACCGACCGAGACTCTGTGACCCCTATACATAAGATGATCCGTGAACTGGAGACCCAGGGGGTGGTCAGCAAGACTCGCTCACCCTTTAATAGCCCTATATGGCCAGTGCGTAAGTCCAGCGGAGAGTGGAGGCTGACGGTGGATTACCGTGGACTCAATGAAGTCACACCACCCCTGAGTGCTGCTGTGCCGGACATGCTGGAGCTCCAGTACGAGCTGGAGTCCAAGGAAGCCAAGTGGTATGCCACCATTGACATTGCCAATGCCTTTTTCTCCATTCCTTTGGCAGCGGAGTGCAGGCCACAATTTGCTTTCACTTGGAGAGGTGTGCAGTACACCTGGAATCGACTGCCTCAGGGGTGGAAACACAGTCCCAGCATTTGCCATGGACTGATCCAGACTGCACTGGAAAAGGGTGAGGCTCCAGAGCACCTACAGTACATTGACGACATCATTGTATGGGGGAACACGGCGGGCGAAGTCTTCGAGAAAGGAGAGAAGATAATCCAGATTCTCCTAAGAGCCGGTTTTGCCATTAAACGGAGTAAGGTCAAGGGACCTGCTCAGGAAATTCAGTTCCTAGGAGTGAAGTGGCAAGATGGACGCCGCCTAATTCCCATGGAGGTGATTAACAAAATAGCAGCCATGTCCCCACCAACCAGCAAGAAGGAAACACAGGCTTTCCTAGGCGCTGTGGGCTTTTGGAGGATGCATATCCCCGAGTATAGTCAGATTGTAAGCCCTCTCTACCTTGTGACACGGAAGAAAAATGATTTCCAGTGGGGCCCCGAACAACAACAAGCCTTTGAACAAATTAAACAGGAGATTGCCCATGCGGTAGCCCTTGGGCCAGTAAGGACAGGACAGGACGTGAAGAACGTGCTCTACACCGCAGCCGGGGAGAATGGCCCTTCTTGGAGCCTCTGGCAGAAAGTGCCTGGGGAGACCCGAGGACGACCTCTGGGATTCTGGAGTCGGGGATACAAAGGATCTGAAGCCAGCTATACACCAACTGAGAAAGAGATCCTGGCTGCTTATGAAGGAGTTTGAGCTTCCCCAGAAGTGATCGGCACCGAAGCGCAGCTCCTCCTGGCACCCCGGCTACCAGTGCTGGGCTGGATGTTCAAGGGAAGAGTTCCTTCCACACATCATGCCACCGATGCCACGTGGAGTAAGTGGATCGCTCTGATCACGCAGCGAACCCGGATAGGAAATCCTAATCGCCCTGGGATTCTGGAAATTATCACCAATTGGCCCGAAGGTGAGAGTTTCGGACTATCCTCTGAAGAAGAGGAGGAGAAGGTGACACGGGCTGAGGAGGCCCCACCATATGACAAGCTACCAGCAGATGAAAGGCGATATGTGCTCTTCACGGATGGCTCCTGCCGCATTGTAGGGACAAACCGAAAATGGAAGGCAGCTGTATGGAGTCCCACACGGCGAGTTGCAGAAGCGACCGAAGGACAAGGTGGGTCAAGTCAGTTTGCAGAGCTTAAAGCCGTTCAGTTGGCTTTGGATATAGCTGAACGAGAGAAGTGGCCAAGACTCTATCTCTACACTGACTCATGGATGGTGGCCAATGCTCTGTGGGGATGGCTGGAGCGATGGAAAAAGGCCAACTGGCAGCGCCAAGGGAAACCCATCTGGGCGGCGGAGATGTGGCAGGACATCGCTGGCCGGGTAGAGAAGCTGAGTGTGAAGGTCCGTCACGTAGACGCTCATGTAGGCAAGAAACGGGCTAATGAGGAGCATCGTAACAACGAGCAGGCGGACCGAGCTGCCAGGATTAAAGTCTCTCAGGTAGATCTGGATTGGCAGCACAAAGGAGAATTATTTCTGGCTCGATGGGCCCATGATGCCTCCGGTCACCAGGGGAGAGATGCAACATACAGATGGGCTCGTGACCGAGGGGTGGACTTAACCAAGGACATTGTCTCACAGGTCATCCATGACTGTGAGACGTGTGCTGCCATCAAGCAGGCCAAGCGGGTGAAGCCTCTATGGTATGGTGGACGGTGGTCGAAGTACAGGTATGGGGAAGCCTGGCAAGTTGACTACATCACGCTCCCCAAAACCCGCCAAGGCAAGCACTACGTACTGACCATGGTAGAAGGAAGTACTGGATGGTTGGAGACATACCCCGTGCCTCATGCCACTGCCCGGAATACCATCCTGGGCCTTGAAAAACAAGTCCTGTGGCGACACGGCACCCCGGAGAGAATTGAGTCTGATAATGGGACCCATTTCAGGAATGGCCTCATAGACACCTGGGCCAAAGAGTACGGCATTGAGTGGGTGTATCATATCTCCTACCATGCACCAGCTGCTGGAAAAGTTGAGCGGTGCAACAGACTGCTGAAAACCACCCTGAAGGCACTGTGTGGCGAGACTCTCAAACACTGGGAGCTGCATTTAGCAAAGGCCACCTGGTTGGTCAACACCCGAGGCTCCATCAATCGAGCTGGCCCTGCCCAATCAGAACTTTTGCATACTGTAGATGGAGATAAAGTCCCCGTGGTACATATGAGAGGAATGTTAGGGAAGACTGTTTGGATTAGTCCCACCTCAAGCAAAGGCAAACCCATCAGAGGGATTGTTTTTGCTCAAGGACCTGGTTCCACCTGGTGGGTAATGCAAAAAGATGGGGAGACACGTTGTGTACCACAAGGGGACCTAATTCAGAGTGAGAATGGTCTGTAATGTTTCATTGTGTATATATATATATATATGTGCATATAGTTTTAAGGAGACATAGTTTTTAAGGGGGTTAATTTGGGCATGACATGGACGGCATAGAATAAGGGGTAGATAATGTCCTAGTTAGAACAGCTGGAACTGATTCATCACTGGATGGGTGTAGCCCAAAACTGTGTATTCTATAGCCTTCCATGCCATTTTCCCAGAAACTGTTGTCAGTAGAGGCCTGCGAGGTGGGGGGGATGTTCCTGAGCATCCTCATACCCTTTTATGGAATTCCCCACTCTGAGGGAAGGACGAAGCATCCTTTTATGGAATTCCCTGCTCTGAGGGGAGGACTGACCATTCCTACCTGAACTGGAGAATATATAAACCTGGAGTTTCAGAACCTTTCCACCACTCGTGGGATCCAGAGGAAGACTGCAGCTCACTGCTCTCAACCAGACTGAGACCACCACCCTCAACTGGACTGCAATCACCACTTTGGACCAGACTGCAACAGCTCTCCCACCAGCAGGTTTTTTCCCCTCTCCCTTTACTTTGGACTCGGGGGGGGGGGCCCAAGGAACACCACTTTGTTCATGCCCCAGCGTGCTGGGTTATACATTTGGGTTTTGTGGGTTCAGACCAATTGTTTGTCTGTATAATTGTACTTATTGTATTATTTTATTAAATTGTTATTCTGACTTATAATCTCTCTTTTGAGTTGAGTTCATTTCCCCTGCTGGTTACCTTTTAAACCAGCACAGACGTAAGCCACTGTCACCCTGCATTAGATGTCCTTGAGCCAAGACTGAGCATTCCTGTGGCCTTGGGGCAGCTGTGCAACAGCTGGAAAGGAAAGGGCTGGCAGGAGGAAAGAGAGTTCCCTTCTGTTTTGACAGTTTTAACCATCTCTCTGTAGCTGTCTGAGGAGAGGAGAGGACACAAGGCCAGCCAGCTTCACACAGAGGGGAATAAAGTAAAACAAAACTTCATTGTCTGTGTCCAAACACACCAGTTCCAACTCTTCCTGCTCCACACATCCATGAGTCTGACAGGGTATGTCTATCAAAACTGCGGATTCCAACCAGTGTCATAGTTCCAGTCACAGTGCTGGGACCGAACACCAAAATTCATCGCTCCTGAGCCATCCATGTGATCACACATGGGGGCCTTCTGCAAGGCCAGGAGGGAATTGGCCCATCCTACAACAAAAGGAAGGCAGGATTATAGGATTGCTCCAGTGCAAAACTATCCCAAGAGAAAGGCACAAGCTTCAAGAGTGAGACCAGCTGTAAAGAAGAGTCTAAAATGATGTCAACAGCCGGGACAAACAGAGTGAGGCTGAAGACACATAATCTGCCTCTCCTCTAAAGAGAAGCTAAGAGGTGACCTGATAACAGCATTTAAGCACTTTCAGGGAAGGAAACTCCTGAACACTCAAAGGCTCTTTAATCCAGCAGAGGATGGCAAAGCAAGATCCAGCAGCTTAAGGTTAGAGCCAGAGAATTCAATTCAGAATGAGTCACAGTGATTAACCACTGCCACAAAGGGTGCAGGGAAACAGCAGCTGCTCCAGCAACTGGTGCCTTCAAAGCCAGACTCGTCCAAAATACAACCTGCATTCCTGCACCCAGTCCTGGAGGTGTAGCTGAACCTGCCTGCAGTGCCTCATCCATGTCTCTGCTCCTGAGCCTTTCCAATGGGAACAGGAGATCTTGCCCTCTTAGAGAACATTTGCTGGTGCACAGCCTTGAACAGAGGCAGGGAAGACTCTGGACCTGCCTTTGCAAGTACCTCCCATTCTCCCATGGCACAGAATCACAGGATGGGTTGGGTTGGAAGGGACCTTAAAACCCATCTCGTTCACCCCCTGCCATGGGCAGGGACACCTTCCACCAGCCCAGGTTGCTCCAAGCCCCGTCCAACCTGGCCTTGGACACTTCCAGGGATCCAGGGGCAGCCACAGCTTCTCTGGGCAACCTGGGCCAGGGCCTCACCACCCTCACAGCCAACAATTCCTTCTCAATCTCCCATCTATCCCTGCCCCCTGGCAGTGGGAAGCCATTCCCCCTTGTCCTGGTGTTCCACATCAGATCACTCCACTGTTGGCCCAATGCACCATCTCTCTTTTTGAGTACAGCCCCATGGGACTGAGGTGAGGGACATGGCAACCAGGTCCTGCAGGCCCAAGGTGTGCTCAACACCTGCAGATCTGTCATTGGAGGTCCCTGCTGTGGGTCCTCAAGGTGATGCTACAGCCCTGTTTGTATGACAGCCAGTGCCTGACACCACCAAAAGTGGCCCTTTCAAGGCGGGACATCAACATTCAAGATCCCTTCTGCTCCTGAAAGCAGATGATGACATGTGTGCTCACACAGGGACAGGCAGAACCCCAGCACTGCCAACAGCACACAGCTCATCTGGAGGGACAAGACAAGGGGAATGGCTTCCCACTGCCAGAGGGCAGGGTTAGATGGGAGACTGGGGAGAAATTTTTCCCTGTGAGGGTGGTGAGGCCCTGGCCCAGGTTGCCCAGAGAAGCTGTGGCTGCCCCTGGATCCCTGGAAGTGTCCAAGGCCAGGTTGGACGGGGCTTGGAGCAACCTGGGCTAGTGGAAGGTGTCCCTGCCCATGGCAGGGGTTGGAATTGGATGATCCTTCAGGTCCCTCCCAACCCAAACCATTCCATGGTTTTGTGACTCTCCCCAGGCCCTGCTCTCACTTGCTGCCCTCCCCACTCACAGGTTGTCAGGATTTGGCTGAAAAATCCTGCAGAGACAGTGCCCCCGATGCCCAGAGTGTGCCCAGCTGGGGAGGGCAGGAGGGTTTTGCAGCACATGCCCCACGTGAATGCTGCCCCCAAGCCCTGAGCACAGCCAGCAGTGAGGTCTGGGCTCCATGGCCAGCTTTGTCCTGGGCCGTTTGCTGCAGAGCTGAGCATTATCCCACCGTGCCCGATTTTCCAGCCTCTGCCAGGGCTCCCATCACACGCTGCGCTGTTGTTTCCAACACCTCCCAGTTTCACACCATCTGTGCCTGTCCCCGCCAGGCTGCCCGAGCTGCCTGCAGCTCGCTGATGAAGCTGTGAAAGGAGGAGCGGGATCACCCCCCGCAGCCCCTGTGCCCCCACCCACCCCAGCCCCGGGCACAGCCCCCTGGCAAGCTCAGCTTTGCGCCAGCGCTCCCAAACCGGGCTGTTAAACCCGGCCGGAGACAAAGATCTCGTGTGTCTGCACCGAACCCTCTGGGAAATCTCCGCCTTGCAGAGCCTCCTCTTTTTGTGGTTCCTGTCTCAAGGGTAGAGCTGCTTTTCCCAGGGCATTTGGAGACTGCAGCACTGGAGGGGACGCACTGAGGGAGGGATCACTTCTGTTTTGACAGAGCTCCCCGACCAAACACCTCAACTCAATTTGCTTCATTTTCCTTGTCTCCCGAACATCAATTCCAAAATGGATCCCGGAGCTGCATTTTATTGGTGCAAAGACTATCTATTACTCTGCCTGGGAAGTACAGAAAGGAAGATGCTCCTGTGTTTGCAAAGCAGCTGAGATTATATTTCCATGGGAAAACTTAAGAGTTATTTTTGTTCTTCCTCGGGAAATCTGGGGAGGGGAAAAGAGGGACTAACATTGGAATTTCCCACAGAATACAAATGCTGGGTTTTCAGATCTCTCCTGAATAGTAATCCAGTTTTCTTAGCAGGATTAATTCCTGATAATCCTAGAGTAGAGTTTGCCCTGGGAACAGCTCTTTCCTCAGCCCCTGTTCCTGAGTTCAGCAGTGCCAGAGCAGCACTACCAGGAGGTGTCCCTGCAGCAGGACTGGGTCCCAGGATGCCAGGAGTTCTTTTCTCCAGTTATCCATTGTCCACCTGAGCTGGTGTACAGAGAAGGTGCCCACACCTGCTGGGAGGGGCACACCCAGCACCTGCACAGGTGTGCTGAGGTCCAGTGGCTTTGTGCCCAGTATCACTAAACTGCAGACACCCTCTGGAGTGACAGGACAAAAGGGAATGGCTTCCCACTGCCAAAGGAAGGGTCAGATGGGATATTGGGAAGAAATTCTTCCCTGTGAGGGTGGTGAGGCCCTGGCACAAGTTGCCCAGAAAAGCTGTGGTGGCCCCGCTAAGTCCCATTAAGTTGCAGATTTCCTCTTCCACAAAACTCCTGTGGACAGAGGCTCCAGTTACAGAGCTGGACCTACCAACCACTTCCAAAGGAGGGAGTGCCCAGCAGGGCCCAGGGACTCTTTGTATCACCAGTCCAGCTCCCTGTTTCAAGGACACAGGTCTCCCCTCTGACCCAGGGAACCCTTTAGAGAGTTTGGGTCTCAGCTTCAGAAGTGGTTTCCCCAGAGGAGCTCAAAGCTCCATTGGAGGGAACTGTCCTCTGAGAGCTGGTGGCACCACCAGTGTTAGTCCTGGAGCCCCTCAGTGCTGGGACACAGCTGCCTTTGGCCCAGGACAGCCGAGTTCTGCCCCCTTTCCTGTTTCACTAGGGTGAAAGTTGGCACCCAGGCACTCACTGCTGCCCTGGGCCATCCTGGTTGCCCAGCCAGATCTTTTTCCTGCCCCAGCCTTGGGGAAACACCTCCACCAGAAAAAGAGCATCATCTACACCTGAAGACACCAAAGTGAGCAGGCAGGGAGAAAACCCAGGTGGGGCTGAAGAGTCTATCCTGATTTCTTGCTGGATGTACAGGAAATCCTCCATGGCCAGGTGAGCAGGGGCTCTGCAGCACTGTGGGTACGAAGGACTGGCCATGGCCAGCTCAGATTCCCAGCATGGGAGAGCTCCAAGATACAACCAGAGAGGATCTCTCTGTTTGGAGAGGGAAGGTGAATTCACAGCTCAGCAGAACACAACAGGCATCCACCTGATTGGAGCACATCTTCTGTTAGTCAAAATAAAATGTAGATGCTTAATAATTAATCAGCTCATATGCAAAATAGGTATCATAGCAGAATGGGGGAGGGGGGAACGCATTGTTCCTTAAGAATAAATATTTAACATGATACAGAACAGCATGAATTTTTAAAGAGGAGTTTTTGTAACTGCTGAAGCTTTGCTAAAGAAGCAGAACATCTTCAAGCAGCAATGCCAGCTTCTCGAGTGGGCACAGGCATTTCCACACAGGGACTGCAGAGGAGGAGGAGGAAGGGCTTGAGAGCCTGGGCCCCAGGAATAGTTTTGCAACCATGATCCTCCTACACTCACAGCAAAGCAGCTCTAAAAGTGCAGCTCCAGCTAGTGGGGGCAGCTGCATGGCAAAGGCTCAGCCTGCTCTGCTGGGTCCATGAAGTCCAAGTGATTCCTGCTGATTTCAGGATTTTCAGGATTTCACTGAGAGCAAAGGCTCAGGGAGCTGAGGTGCTCCAGCCATTTATGCTTTTTGGGCTGTGTGAGGAAGGCTCATGCTCTCTATTCTGCATGGGGCTGGTGGGGGAGGATGCAGCACCCAGTGCCTGGGACCTGCTTCCACCCCCATCCCTTTCCCTCTCCCCGTTCCTTCCAGGGCCTCAGCACCCACCAGGCCCTGCCTGCAGCCTCAGGAATGAGTCAGAAACAGAGTTATCCTGCAGGGAATCCAGCCCAGCTCAGTCCACACAGCTCTCCAGCACCAGCGCTGCCAGGCACCGACACCAGTGAAGTCTTCCCGAGCCCTGTGCTGCTCCAGGTTCTCCCAGCAGCTCCCACTGGGATGCTGCTGCTGCAGGGAGCAGCTGCTGGGATCAACATCTCCAGTTCAGCTGAGATACTACTGCTGCAGGGAGCAGCTGCTGGGACCCCAGCTCCCAGAGGAACTCCCAGCTCTCCATATGTCTGCATACTGGTGCCCCCAGGACCCTGTGCTGCACTGGGAAAAGCAAACAGAGCCCCAGTGAGTCCAGCCCAGCTCAGCTCTGTCCTGCCTGGGGCACCTCCCCAGCCAGGGCATCACCAGGGGCATCACTCTGGGTGGGGGTGATGCCATGGGACAGGGAGGAGGACAGAGATCAGCCCCCACAGCTCTCTCCCCACCCTCCCAAGGGCTGTCAGACGAGGTGTGAGAAGTGGAACAGGAGCTAATCTGCCCTCTCAGCTTTCTGCTTGTCAGATGAACAAGGGACACTGAGGGAGCAACAAGAGATGCCCATGGCTGAAGGGAACCTTTGGGGCAGGTCCCAGGGCCGGGCCGAAGGGCAGAGAGAGCCCAGCAACAGCAGCACCAGCTCTGGGTACGGGTGCAGGGAGGGACAGGAAGGGCAAAGGTGCCCGTGGTGGGGGCAGGAGTGAGGTGTGAGGGGACGGGGTACCTGCAGGGGACAGGGCACCTGCAGCAGCTCCTGCAGCCGGGCAGGGACTCTCTGGCCCCACTCTCTGGCTCTGTGTTGGTTGAGCTTTGAGAAATCTCCACATCTTCCATTTCCCATCATTTCCAGAAGCCAAGGGGCTTTGGAGAGCACCTCCAGCTTCCTCCCAGCACAGGTTCAGCACTTGAAGGCACTGTGAGGGAGTGGCAGGACTGTCTGTTCCCTGCTCCTGAATGGAAGGAGTTAAAGCAGCTATGCTGGGGAAGGATCCTGCAGCTGTCCCTGCTCCCAGAGACTCCAAGATGGTCCCCCCTTGGCTGATGGGCCACATGAAAGCTATTACACTCTGCCTTGATATATCCCTCCCATAAATCCGGGGACTATAAATTAGGGTAACCTTCTGCTTTAAGGGCTGTCTGAGCTCTGCAAAGACATCCCAAAGTCAGGCAGATCCTTGCTGAAGACAGAGATACTCTGTCCTTGCTTCCCTTGGGAACACGGCCCTGGAACCAGGGGCAAACATTCCAGCTCAGAGGTTCAGAGGAGTTGTGCCAACAGCAGTGTGTTTGCTCAGAGCTTGGGGAAAACCCCAATTTCTGTCCTCAGAGGGGACCAAAGCTGGTGTCTGTGCTATTCCTGGTGTCCCCAGGGCCTGTCACCCCTTCTCGTGATGCAGCTCCTCTCTGGCACTGTCCCCGTGCCCCTGGTTTGGAGCAGGGACAAAGGGCCTCTGCACCGAGTGCCTGGGAATGAGCCCAGTGCTCACCACCCCCCTCAGAGGTCAAGGAAGAGGGGCCATAAAAAAGATGCAGCACTTCCCTGCTCATCTCTGAAAGCACTACCCAGGAATGACTCTACACTGTGTCTTGGCTGGAACAGACACAGTGCTGGGCCAGCACAGAGCCTCTCCCCACCCCTCCTCCTCTTCCTCTTCTTCCTTCTCCTCTAGGTCACCGTGGCCTCATGTCCATGCTTAGGATCCAGCCCAGGGCTGACCCTCCTGCCCCAAGGCTGCCTGAACTCACCCTGCCCACCTCCCAGACAGGATCCCTGCTGCATGCACAGATGCTCCAGGCTGTGCTGGGAGCCCCAGGCTTGAAGGCAACAGAAATGGAAACAGAGGATCCATACCATCCTGGATCCAGCTTCAGGCTGATGGCAGGAGTAAGAACTCTGACCACAGCCCCATGGGAACAGGATCCACCAGTCTCCCACTGCCCTGGGGCAGCCAAAACCCCTCCCAGAGTTGCAACCCTTCAACTTTCACCTGCTTCCTTCCCACTTTGCTCTTGCTTCTCCTGGGGCATTGCTCCTGCCCCAGGCAATTACTCATAGAATCATGGAATGGTTTGGGCTGGAAGGGACACTAAAGCTCATCTTGTTCCACCCCCTGCCATGGGCAGGGACACCTTCCACTAGTCCAGGTTGCTCCAAGCCCCATCCAACCTGGCCTTGGACACTCCCAGGGATGGGGCAGCGCCAGCTTCCACAGCAGAGGGGTCCAGCCCCGTGCTCAGGCCGTGGACAGCAGCACAAGAGCTGAACCCACTTCACAGAGCCCACTCTGGCCAAGAGGAGCCCTGTGGGAACAAAGGGAAGGGAGCCCTCCAAGCACAGGGCACAGGAGGTTGATTTGCCCACCCTGGGGGTGTACTCGCCAGGCTGGGGGGAGCAGAGGGGCACAGACACAGGGTTTAGGGGCTGCAGTAGGTCTGGAGGTGCCACCCCAGTGGAGATGAAGGGTTCAGCTGTGTGAGGGTCCCAGGCTGTGTCAAAGCCAACCTGGGCCAGAGCAACAACACAGACATTGCAGACAGTTGGAATCCCAGAGCTCCTGCAAATGGCCCAGGGGACACATCCCTGCAGGACCAGGGGTGGGGTGGCTGTGGCACAGGGCTGGCTGGGGACTGGCAGGACTTCTTGTAGCCACGGAGGATCATGGAATGGTTTGGGTTGGAAGAGACCTTAAAGCTCATCCAGTTCCACCCCCCTGCCATGGACAGGGACACCTTGCACTAGCCCAGGTTGCAGGAGTTGGAAGATGACAGCCAGGAGTATGAAGATGTTGCTATGGGGCAGCACTTGCAGCTTTCTGCCCCGAGGGGGTCTTGTTTTCACAGCTCAGCACCTGCATGAGCCTCAAGCACAGGAGACATGCGGGGCCTGGTGGAGCAGATCCCCTCAGCACACTGCCAGGGGCTGCCCAAAACTCGGGGGGCTCAAGGCAAGTCTGCCCAGATCCATGTGGGATTGACCCCTTCACATTCCCAAACTACCAGGGCTGAAGGGGACAGAACTCAGGTCTAGACCTGGAGCATCCTGGTTGAAGCCACTGCATGTCCCAGCCTCGCTCCCGGCTCTGCTGCTGTCACCCAGCCCGTCCCTGTCCCACACCCTCAGCTGGGCACAGCATCACCACACCCTCAGATTGAAAGTTGGAACTAAACAGATCAGCTTTCCAAAGAAACCCGCCCAGAACCCAGCCTCCTCATCTGCTTCTGGATGAGGAATCTAATAAAGTCATTGAGGTGAGTTAGGGCTGGGCACCATTATTCTGACCCAATTTGAGCTGTCAGCCCCTTGTAAAACATGACATATGACTCTGAAAATTCATCCTGGGCACCAAACAGAATTTATTCTGCTGTAAAAAAGAAAGAGACAGTGAAGAGTGGCCCAGGGACCTCCACACCACTGAAAACACACAGGCACTGATCTCAGCAAACAATTTATTTTACTCCCCACCAGCATCATCCAGTGCCCGACCAGGCTGGCAGGAGAATATGAGTTTTAAAGGTCACCACTTAATGATGTTAAGGAGCCATCCTCCTTCCCAGATAAAATACTGATCAATCTGTAATATTTCTGACTGGACTGCTCATGGAGACGATACAAGGGGATTCTGTTCTCCTTATGTGTCAAATAAACTTAAAGCCTTTTCTTACATCAGGCTGATAACTCAAGCTGGGGACAGACACAGCTGGAACTGGCTCATCACATGTCCAGTGAGCAGACAGGAGGCAGGAGGCAGCAGAAGGGGGGATGAAGTGCAGTTGGGATTGCTCTGCGGCATAAAGGGCTGTCATATCCTTACCTAACTAATGTATAAACGTTCAGCCATTGCCTCTCCTGTCACCTGTGGAGAATTAGAACAGTTAGAGCAGCTCTGGACACACTTTTCTCCATAATTTTCACACTCCTGGGTCCCCAGAAGGAGCTCACATGCAGCTCAGAGATGCTGGTGCTCAGCAGACTGACAGACCTGGAGCATCATCTCCCCTTACGGGTTTGGGAGCCCTGAGCAGGGACAGGGACAGGATCTCTGAGTGCTCCATCCCAAGGACTTCCTGTCATTGAGACAGGGCTGGGCAGCAAAGTGCCCTCCAGTAGGTTCCTTGAGGAGCACTCTGGCAAGACCTGTCCAGTCCTTTGCTGATCCATTTGCCTCAAAGCACAGCAGCCACAGTTTGTTTGACAGGTCTGGGTCCCTGCAGCAAATCCCTGCTCCGAGGAGATCCAGCAGCACCCCTGCACCCCAGCCCTGCTGTGAGAGAGGAGCACAGGGGAGCCCTCCCACGGCCCAAGCATGAGGCTCTCCTTGCTTTCAAAAGGCTCCTGAGCCCTCCCCAAACACGGGCAGGAGCAGTTGGAGCATCACAGCCCACGTGCCACCCACACCTCCCCCCAGCCCTCTCCCCAGCCAGGCTCTCAGGCAGAGATTCCCCCTCCTGAGGAGCCCAAGAAAAAGATAAATACTTGGAATACACAATCTTCAAAATGAAGCAAACGGCTCCATTTGACATTACACTGAAGAGTATTTAATTTGCTCTTGGATGTGCAGCCTGAACCATGTGCTGTGCCCGAGGATGGGGTTTATCATTTATTCAGAAGCCAGCGCATTTCAGAGTCTGTCAGAAGTTCCTCACAAAGAAAGCCACGATGAGGGAGGTGCAGCAGTATTTTATTTATATTTTATTTTTTTTTAACAAAGTGAGCTGGGTCAGCTCTGAATTTCTAAAGCATCTCAGAGGTGTACAGACTTTTAAAGCTCTCCAGAGAGAGCACTCACATATTTTCTTCCATTCTGGCTCATTTTGCTCTGCAAAGTCAATCCCTCCAACTTTGTTTTGCAAACAAGCCAACACAAACCTGTGCAACCAGGCTCCAACCCCCTCGGTTCTGTTAGCAAAAACAAAGAGCAAATTAACACCCAGGACCTCTACTTACTCCCAAACAATTCTCATGTGAAAATAATTTAACTTTTACTAATCAAGGCCAGAAGCTTAAAGCAGCCAAGGAGCACACAGGATTGTGCACACAGGCAAACAAAAACAGGGCAGTTTTTCCCCCCTTTTCCCTCTGGCTGGATTTCAGATGAGCTCCCAGAGGCTGATGCAGTTGCAGCTGAATGATGCTGCATCAGAGAGGGTTTGAAAGGCCCTGAGTCCACAGAGGCCCCTGTGGATGCTCCATGGAGGGTGGGATGTGGGACATGGCTCCCTGCATCTGCTGCCCCCTGTCCTTGTTTCTCCAGAGCCTCCAGAGGCACCTTGGGGACAGGGATGCAGCCAAAACTCCAAGCTGCCACCATTTTCCTTCCCCAGCAGGGAGGCAAAAAGGAGACAAAGCATTTTGAAGATGCCTAAATTCAGAGACACCCAAAAAGGCTTTTCCCAGGAGTGCCTGGCAGGGACATCACACGATCAGTGCAACCTGTGACCTGGTTTAGATGCAGCTGAGCAGGGTTTCAACTCCCTCAGCGCTGACAGGGGCTCCTTGATAAACACCAGCAGCATTTAGTGTGGGTGAGGATTTTGCCCCTCTGTTCTGCTCAGGTGAGACACCCCCTTCCCCCCCACCCCCCTGCAGAGCTGCCTCCAGCCCTGGGAACAGCACAGGGAGGACGTGGAGCTGCTGGAGAGAGTCCAGAGGAGGCCACGGAGATGCTGCCAGGGCTGGAGCCCCTCTGCTCTGGAGCCAGGCTGGGAGAGCTGGGGGGGTTCCCCTGGAGAAGAGAAGGCTCCAGGGAGACCTGAGAGCCCCTTGCAGGGCCTAAAGGGGCTCCAGGAGAGCTGGAGAGGGACTGGGGACAAGGGATGGAGGGACAGGACACAGGGAGTGGCTTCCCACTGCCAGAGGGCAGGGAGAGATGGGAGATTGGGAAGGAATTGTTGGCTGTGAGGGTGGGGAGGCCCTGGCACAGGTTGCCCAGAGAAGCTGTGGCTGCCCCTGGATCCCTGGAAGTGTCCAAGGCCAGGTTGGACGGGGCTTGGAGCAACCTGGGCTGGTGAAAGGTGTCCCCCCTGCAGGGGGTGGAACTGGATGAGCTTTAAGGTCCCTCCCAACCCAAACCAGTCTGTGATTCCATGAATTTACAAGCAGATGGGATCCCAGACCAAAGTCAGGTCCCATCGTGTCCAGTGCTCCCACAGACACAATCCCTATTGAAAAGAGCTGGATTAATGCAGGGAAGGGGGTCCAGGGCCAGCCCCCATGGTTGGCAGGAGCTGTTCCAGGTCTCTGTGATGCAACACTTCCCAGGGCAGCTGCTGTAGCTTGGGGCAAAGGAGTGGGATTGCCAACAGATCCAGCTATCAAAGACAGAGGAGGGACAAGGCATGTGGTTTGGGAACAAACAGGAGCTGTAATTCATGTTTGTTTTACTGCTGAACAGTCTTCAATGTTCTAGTCATGACTCCAGCCCTTCACTTTGCTAGAACAGAGTCTACAGCTGGACAGAGAGCTCAGGATTTTCTGCAAGTGTGCACAAAACTACACCAGCAACTACTTTCAACAGGCCTGGGCACCTGCAACCTCAAGTGAGATCAAAAGGGTCCATGTGGAGAGCTAAGGGTGATGGTCTTGTGATGGGTGAAGGGAAAAGTCTCCCTGTTAGCTCCATGGCCCAAAAGTCAAACCTACAAAAGCACAATTCCCCAGGGCATCAGCCTCTGAGAGCCACCTCCTCACTGGCAGGGAGCCTGCTGAGCCTGCAGTGGGGCTCCCGCAGCTGGGACACACTCACTGCTGCTGCCCTGCCAGGAACTGGGACCTCAGGGCAGGAAAGGGCTCCCGTGAAGGTGGGACAGGCACAGGCACTGCTGCCACACAGAGGAGGGCAGAAAACATGGAATCACAGAATCACTGAGGTTGGAAAAGCCCTCTGAGACCATTGAGTCCAACCCTTCCCCAGCACTGCCAAGGCCACCACTGACCCTGTCCCCCAGTGCCACACCCACATGGCCTTTAAGTGCCTCCAGGATGGGGACTCCAGCCCTGCCCTGGGCAGCTGTGCCAGGGCTTGATCTCCTCTAATGAGCACAGAGGATGTTCCCCTTGATTCTCCCCAGGCTCAGGCCCCAGATCCCACTGGTGCATCTCAGACTTTAAATCATCAAGGATAAGGAGCAGTTGTGGTGTCAGCTCAGGCTCAGCCCTTGGCACAGGGTACATCCTCCCTCTCAGGAGGGATCTCACTGCTCTCCACCTGACCTGGGAAAGCAGCTTAGGGGTGAGCACAGAGATGAGTGGCAGGGAAGGGGCCAGTACACCAGGATTAGCTGCCCAGTGGAAAGGGGATTACATGCTCCAGCTTGTCCTGGGAGCAAGCCAGCAGCCAGGGCTGGCAGGGAAGAGCTAGCTGGGAATGGGAATAAAGAAGTCAGGGTTGGTCTGGGCAGGCAGGAGCTGGGGATGATGGGGCTCCCCAGCACCATCCCAGCTCAGATGCTGCTGGCAGGGGGCAGCTGCCACCCAGGGATCAGTGCCAAGGGCAGGAATGGGCCGTGCAGGAGCACAGCCCAGCCAGGGAAGGGCTCACCTTCCTTCTGACAGCCTGCAGGGGGGTGTGCAGGGGGCTCAGAGGGCACGGGTGGGTGACAGCAGTGACACAGCCACGGGGCAGAAATGGCAGGACTGAGCAAAGGGGCTTTGTCAGAGGTTTCTGTGATGTGGGTTCTGAAGTCACAGAATCACAGAACATCCTATGCTGGAAGGGACCCACAAGGATCATCCAAGTCCAGCTCCTGGCCCTGCACAGACCCCCCAACAATCCCACCCTGTCCCTGAGAGCGCTGTCCAAACCCTCCTGGAGCTCTGGCAGCCTTGGTGCCGTGACCACAGTGACCCCCCCAGCCCGTGCCCCCCCAGCACAGCCCCTGCAGGGGGGATGGAGGCTGCACCCCCCCTCCCCAGGAAGGTCTGGGCTGTCTCTGCTGATGGTGCTCCCATTCCCAAGCAGCTGTCCCAGTTCTGACAAGCTCTGCTCCATTCTCCTCAGAAAAAAAGTGATGCTGAGCACAGGATGTGCAGAGGAAAAGGTGCTCAGGGGGCAGCACCCGACAGAACAGGAGACTGAGGTGACCACGGAAGAGCTGCATTTACCAGCAATGTCCCAGCTCCAAGCAGTGGGAATAGAAAAGAAATAAAGGCCCTAAATATGGCAGATTAATGGTCTAGAGCTGAAATATGAGATTAGAAATTTCAGAATATGCCTGCATATTCCAGGTGCTCTTTAAATTTGTACAACCTAGTTACTCTATTATGTGCAATTTAATTGCCTAAAAAATCCATATCACTTCATGCTCTCAGCAGCCAGAGCAGGGGCTTCTTATTTTTTCAATCTTTATTCAGGTTGGTTTTAAAGATTGAAATATGAGCTCTCCTGGGCACAGGAAGTTTTCTAAATCTAATGCCAGTGTTAGGCTGGAGCACAAAAGGATGTGTCCAAAGAGCAGATGCAGGTTCTGCATGGCCAGGCTGACCAGGCAGCACTTCTGGTTCTGATAATCCACCCAAAATGAGCTACTGGGATTCAGCACATTGGGACACACAGGTCCAAGGATTTCTGTCTTGCTCAGACAGAAATCATGGAATCACAGAATCATAGAATGGTTTGGGTTGGAAGGGACCTCAAAGCTCATCTCATTCCACCTCCTGCCATGGGCAGGGACACCTTCCACCAGCCCAGGTTGCTCCAAGCCCCATCCAACCTGGCCTGGGACACTTCCAGGGATCCAGGGGCAGCCACAGCTTCTCTGGGCAACCTGGGCCAGGGCCTCCCCACCCTCACAGCCAACAATTCCTTCCCAATCTCCCATCTCTCCCTGCCCTCTGGCACTGGGAAGCCATTCCTCCTTGTCCTGTCCCTCCATCCCTTGTCCCCAGTCCCTCTCCAGCTCTCCTGGAGCTCCTTTAGGCCCTGGAAGGGGCTCTCAGGCCTCCTTGGAGCCTTCTGCTCTCCAGGTGAACCCCCCCAGCTCTCCCAGCCTGGCTCCAGAGCAAAGCTGGTCCAGCCCTTAGAGCACCTCCATGGCCCCCTCTGGACCCAAAATGTCAAGGTTTGGTGCAGTCTAGGCAGCAGAGCTGGACTGGCACAGAGCAGGACACCAGACAGGAGGGTTCCAGGCTGTGCCCGGTGCTGAGCGGCCCCTGAGGGGGCACAGCCGTGCCTGGCAGAGCTCAGAGCACGGGCAGCATCATCCCATTCCTGTCCCCATGAGGGATGGAGAGGGTTCAGGCTCAGTGTCAGCTGTGACACTCCCTTTGAGCTCTGACAGCCCTTTCTGAGAAAATCCCTCCTCTCCCGCCTGATCCGTGAGCACGGGAGGATCAGGGCTGATCCCGGACTAGGCAAGGAGCCCATTGGGATGGGAAGGAGCTCCTCAGCAGGGCCTGAATGCATCAGGTTGGGAGCCACGTCCATGGATAGCAATCATCCAGGAATCTCACCCACAGCCTCCCTTCTGCCAAGACACACCTTGTCCAGTGGCTGGTTTTTGGACACGGGCTGGAGGGACAGGACACAGGGAATGGCTTCCCACTGCCAGAGGGCAGGGATAGATGGGAGATTGGGAAGGAATTCTTCCCTGTGAGGGTGGGGAGGACCTGGCATAGGTTGCCCAGAGAAGCTGTGGCTGCCCCTGGATCCCTGGAAGTGTCCAAGGCCAGATTGGACGGGGCTTGGAGCAACCTGGGCTAGTGGGAGGTGTCCCTGCCCATGGCAGGGGGTGGATGAAGATGATCTGTAGTGTCCCTCTCAACCCAAACCATTCTGTGATTCCACGATTTTACAAGCAGATGGAATCCCAGACCAAAGTCAGGTCCCACCATGTCCAGTGCTCCTACAGACACAGTCCTTGTTGGGGTTGGACAGGGGTTGAACACTCAGCCTTCGTGCCCTGCTCTCAGTCTCAGCATCCCGTGGGCTGTTGAATAATCAGGCCCTGCACAGGCAGCCCTGAGCTGTGCTGCTCAGGAAATCCCACCTGGAAATGCACTCCTGCCCCTCTCAGAGCTCCCGGGCAGAGCTGGCCCAGCAGAGCCCCCGCCGTGAACAATCCCCTCACAGACACTCAGCCTGGCAAAGGCAGAGCAGCCAACAAAGGGATATTTAAGGTTGCTACTGAACACTTAATATAGTTTATATTTACAGCTTAATGGCTTTTCAGCATCACTAACTTCCATTCCAACAAAAAGACTTCGACTGTATTGCCTCAGCTTAAGTGCTAACGACATCTTCACATTAATAAATATTTTAAACCTGTGGAACTCTAAACTCTTCTGGCACAGGGCTGGCACCCGCTCAGCTGGAGCCTGAGAGAGAACACATGGAAAAATCCCCTCTGGATCCCCAGGACCACGGAGCAAGGAACCCTCTCCAGACCCAGCCAGAGCTCCTGTGTCTGGGGGAGAGCTGCCCTCCCTCCCCACCTCCCAGAGAACCCCACAGGGCTCACAGGGCTGCTGCCATCCTGCTCCTCTCCAGGAGCTCTCTATCCAGGTCCCAGACTCACAGAGATGCAAACCAGGCTCTGCTGACACGTCCCTTCCCAGGGATGTTTCCTGGGACTCACTCCCAGGTTGATGTGGCCAAATCCTCAGCTCTGTGCCCCAGTTGCTCCTCAATTCCCCTTCCCCCTGTTGCACCCACTCATCCCCTTCACCCCTGAGCTCTGGGGGCTGGTTCCTGTGAGTAGTACCCCCAGCCCCCACATCCACTCCAAAGCCTCCTGCACCCTCTCCTGAGTGCAGCAGATGGGGATCCTGGAGCAGGTACCCTCAAGGCTTCTACCACCAGCCACAACCCCCCCTGCTGCCTCCAGTCCCAGGGGCTGTGCTCAGGTGCCCTAAAACTGTCTCCAAGCCAGCCCAGATATGAACAGAGCCACAGAGAAGGGCAGGATGTCCAGCCTGGCTGAACTGAGCCCACAGCCAGGAGCTCAGTCCTGGAACCACACCAAGGGTGGTTCTCCCACAGAGACAGAGCTGCCATGGAGCAGCACGAGTCAGACAAGGACTGGGAAGGGCTCCTGGCCCAGGCTCTGCTGCTCCACACACATATTCCCCCCTGAGAAATTAAGATGCTCTGCTCCTCCAGAGATCCTGCATCACACAGCCTCCCTCAGAGGCAGGTCCTGAGGCCCACAGAGCTGGGTGGGGCTGAGTTCACCCTCTCCTGCTATAAAACAGGAATTCCTGCACACCCCTCAGCCAGGATGAGGCTGCCCCATGGTAACTCCAAATCCAGAGCTCCTGCTGCCAGCTCACCCCTGGGCTCGAGGTGGGGGGTCCCCTGGCAGGGGAAGCAGCTCAGGAAGCTGGTGGAGGAAACTCTTTCATGTGCAGCGATAGGATGAGGCTTTGTGTCCCTGTAAGGGACATAACTGCACAAGAGTCTCACACACACACTCCTCTGCCAATCCAGCAAGCAAAGCTAGGGCTGAGAATAGCAAACATATATCATGCACAAGCTGGGTCATCTCTGCTTTGAATTCTTGGGATGGTTTGCTACAGGAGGGAGGGAAAAACCCCAGCCCACTTTGCTCTGAAGGATCCAGCTCTGTAGCAACATTATGTTTGGCTTGTATAGGAAATTTTACAAAGCTCAGCTGAAGGAAAACCTTGACTTGTACAGTGAGAGATAAAAATCCTCAGTGCTCTCAAATGAATGTACCCATCTGCTGTGCACAGTATTATCTCTCTCAAAAAAAAAAAAAAAAAAAAAAAAGAAAAAAGGAAGAAAGTGAATGGAATTTTGGATGCTTTTCATTTCCCAACAATGTGGAGCAAACTGTGATTCCTATTCATTAAGAGAGAAGATTGACATTCATTATAGTGTGCATTAAATTCCTCATTCTTCTTCTACCCTCAAAATTAGTCTACAGAGGGTAGTAACTAGTAATTTCTATATTGAATTTCTAGTAACTACAGTGGGGTTTTTTTCCAAATAAGCAAGGCAATTACAATAAGACACTTCTTGAAATGGTAAAACAGGCAGTGCCACTTGAAATCTCTGCTGTTTCCCTTTACAGATGCAGTTCCACATGAGCACAAGCAGCTGCCATTTGCTCCTGAAGGAATTTGGGAAGAAATGCCAGTGTCCCAGAGCAGAGGCAGCTCTGCTGTCATTGCAGCTCTCCCCAAAATCATAGAATCATGGAACCATTTGGGTGGGAAGGGAACCTAAAGCCCATCCAGTGCTACCCCTGCCATGGGCAGGGACACCTTCCACCAGCCCAGGTTGCTCCAAGCCCCGTCCAACCTGGCCTGGGACACTTCCAGGGATCCAGGGGCAGCCACAGCTTCTCTGGGCAACCTGTGCCAGGTCCTCCCCACCCTCACAGGGAAGAATTCCTTCCCAATATCCCATCTAACCCTGCCCTCTGGCAGCTTAAAGCCATTCCCCCTTGTTCTATCTCTACATTCCCTTGGGAAAAGTCTCTCTCCTATGTCTTCCAGCTCTTGATTTGTGCAACCACAACAGATCAGCAGATAAAGAGCCCCATCAGTCCTGCTGTGCACATGTGGGCTGTGGCAGGGCAATCACAACTGTGCCCATACCTGCACCCCGGGATGCCGTGCAGAATGTTCTGCTCCCTGCAAAACTGCCTCTGCATGGTTGAACCAGGAGTTTCCTCCCCCATCATTTCTTCTTCCTCAGGTGAATGCCAGAAGAATTAATCCATCCATGATGGACTCTCAGGTTGCCCAGAGAAGCTGTGGCTGCCCCTTTCTTGGAAGTGTCCAAGGCCAGGTTGAACCAGGCTTGGAGCAACCTGGGCTAGTGGAAGGTGTCCCTGCCCATGGCAGGGGGTGGAATGAGATGAGCTTTAATGTCCCTTCCCACCCAAACCACTCCAGGATTCCCTGCTGGCCTGGCACAGGAGCCCATGAGTGCAAGGGCAGGTTCAGCACCGCTCTCCTCCCAGGGACAGGGGGCTGGCAAGGACCCCCCAGGCTCACAGGCCAAACCCAGCTCCAGCCACCATCTCCTCAGCTGCACACGGGTTACCCCCTCTCCTCCAGGACCGTGTCATGTGTAGCTTTGCCACCACTGATGTCCCCTGTCCCTGGAGATGCAGGAGAGACCTGTGGCAATGCCGAAGAACACGATCTCAGCAGGGCCAGAGGGGTAAGTGATCAGTGTGGTTTTATCTCAGCAGCCCCATCTCTGCTCTGACAACAGGGGACCTGCAGCCCTCCCACACAGATGCCAGAACACAGGCCACACATCACACAGGACATGTGGAGCTGCAGACGGGCTCCAGAGCCCAGCAGAGCAGCACAAGGAACATGGGAATGGGCACAGACACCCCTTCAGCCCTGCAGCCCACAGCTCCTGCTGCTGGATCAGAGACTCCCAGAATGGACCTTAAGCATCCTCTAATTCCAACCTCTCTGCCGTGGGCAGGGGTGGATGCATGTCCAGGAAGCCACATCAGGTTGTGCAGGAGGCCCTGGGCACAGGGCCAACCTCTGAGGGCGTGGGGGGGGCACCCACCTTCTCTACTGGGGCTTTACCCGGGTCAGAAACCTGGAAAAGTCCCGTCAGCAAAGGCCCCTGGCCCCCCTCAGCCCTCTGATGATGCTGCAGGTGCATCAAGGCCACAGCACAGCCTTGGGTCACTGGAACTGGCCATGTCACCCTCCCCACTTCATCTCTTTGCTCCCTGACTTGGTTTCCCTCCCTGCCCTGCACTCCTCTGCTGTGCTCACAGCCAGGGACCACTGGCTTTACTGGATATTAATTAAGGAGCTTTTAACATACCTTGTGATGGATTTGTAATGGCTCTTATCTGAATTTAGAGAGTTACAGAATACACAGCAGAGCTCTGACACACACTCCTCTAATTAGCACCCAAGCAAACAGGAGCACACACAGGATCCAGAGACCCCCAGGGCCCCACCCTCTGCTTCCCAGAACCATTGGAGATGGGAGTGTAATTTCCAACAGCTGAGGCTGCTTGGAAGGGCACCTCCGAGGTATTTGCCATCACTTTCAAAACCCTTATTTACTCTCTACTGTTTTCAAAAAACCCCTCTGGGAGCTGGGAAATGAATAATTTTCCTATTGAAACCCATCCCATGGACATCCTGCCCTGCTGTTTTCAGGGATGCTGGTGAAGGCAGCTGCACTTTGCTCCAGTATTTCAGGGTCTAACAGCCTGGAGCTGCCCATGCTGGCTGCTCCCAGAGGGCCTGGAGGAGAGCCCACCTTGGCTTGTTCATTGAGAGTTCCTGCCCTGCTGACCCTGAAGCATTTTGTCCCCACAAAGCCAGATCTTAAGTGGCAGCTGTAATAACTCTGCAGAAACCTGCAGGGAACACTTCCAGGGCCACACAACTAGAAGTGTTCTCAGGGCTCTCCAGGTGTGTTCTGCCTCCCCAAAGCCACAGCTGAATCTGGCACAGCCCACAGGGAATCACAGAATTATTTAGGTTGGAAAAAGACTCAGAGATCATTGAGTCCAACCCTTAACCCAGCACCACCATGTTCACACCAACCCCTGTCCCCAGGTGCCACATCCACATGCTTTTGGACACTTCCAGGGATGGTGACTCCACCACCTCCCTGGGCAGCTGTGCCAATGCCTGACCACCCTTTCCATGCAGAAAATTTCCCCAGTATTCAACCTGAACCTCCCCTGGTGCAACTTGAGGCCATTTCCTCCCATCCTGCCCCTTGTTCCCTGGAAGCAGAGCCCAATCCCCCCCTCCAGCTCCCCTTTCCTGCCAGGGAGTTGCAGAGAGTGAGAAGGTCCCCCCTGAGCCTCCTTTTCTCCAGGCTGAGCCCCCCCAGCTCATCTGCTCGTCAATGGAATCATAGAATTATTCCCTGAGCATGGCTGAAATGCTGCAGAGATTGGCAAATCCACCCTGCAGGAGCTGAGAAAACTCACGGAGCCCGTGTGGCAGGAAAGGCATGGATGGTCCAGCAACCAGGGCAAAGCCCTCCAGGGACACTGATACAGTCCCTGGTTATTCACCTGAGCTGAAATTCATCTCCTTTGCACTGTCACTCCTGCCCCACTGTAATCACACCTTTCTTTTGTTCCATAGGTACCTCCCAGGGGTAGCCTGGAAACAATCCTTCATCTTAGTCTCTGGTCTGAGCTAGGATGGTCCTATCAGTCACTGCCAGCTTTGACAGCTGGGATTCCCTTCAGCTTTCCATCTGCTTCACATTCGAGCAAACAGGGAGTTCCCTCCTGTCTCAGAAGCATCCTCTGGATCCAGCCCATCCCTGGAGGCACAGGAGTTCTCTTGGCAGGGCCCTGGCTTCCACATGCCTCTCTCATGTGTCACTGCTGACAGGTCCTGCCCAGCACCGGCCATGGGGACATGACCCTCCCCCTGTCACTCAGGAACCAGCTCAAGTCACCCAAACCTGTTCCACCCATCACATCCTGTCGGTTCAGGTGGCTCCTGCTGACAGCCAAGGCAGAGCACATGGGCTCCTGGCACTCCCAGAGCACTAAAGGCGCCCTGGAGGCCCCAGCCCCATGCTGGGGGTTGGCTGGATGCCCCCTCAGAATCAGGGCACATGCCCCTGCTGCTTGCCCCCCACCCCACTCCCAGAGCAGGCACTCCCAGCTTGGTGCCCAAGTGACATTTCCCAGGAAAAGAACAGCACAGTAAATTCAAAGGTTAAATTTGCATATTCCCTGGTGCTGCTCCAAAGGGCCAGGCAGGCACTGAGGATGAACTGCTGCCAACCTGCTGCACAGGGAGCACCAACACCCTGTGCTGAGGAACCTCTTCAGGTGGCACTGTGAACCTTCTCAGGGAAGGGGAAACGGCCTCAACTCGCACCAAGGAAAGTTCAGGCTGGATATTAGGGAAAATTTCTTCACTGAAAGAGTGGTCAGGCCTTGGCACGGGCTGCCCAGGGCAGTGATGGAGTTACCATCCCTGGAAGTGTTCAAAAAATGAGTACACATGACACTTCACAGTATGGGTTAGTGGACATGGAGGTATTGGTCAAAGGTTGGACGTGATGATCTTGGAGATCTTTTCCAGCCTTAATGTTTCTATGGTTCTGTGATTCTCCACAGTGGCCTTTAGTTCTGAGAGGGAGAAAACCAAAGGCCCACAGGCAGTGGAGGGGACTGAGTTTTGGCCCTGCATCTGTAGGGCAGCCCAGGGCATCGAGGAGGAAGCCGGCCCGGCTGCCTGGCAGAGCCTGTCCTGAGCCTGTGTTCAGCACAGCCACTTGTTGCATTATTTCTGGTGTGTCTCTGATTTTCCTGTCCCTCTTGGGTGACAAACAAGCTGCAGCCTGCTCCTCTTCACACTCCCTCTCCTCAATCCCTGTGTGCTCAGCCCACGGGGATTTTCCCCCCTGTCCCGTGACAGGAGCCAGGGCAGCCTCTCATGCAGCTCCCCCCGTGTCCTGCCTGCCCAAGCACACGTGTGGCCTCTGCTCACACAGCCCCACACGTGGTGTCACACCCAGGCACAGCCACGCTCACGGGCCCCACAAGGCTGCACTTGGTGTGTACTTGGCCTGAATGACTGATTGTCCCCCTCACCTCAGCCTTCCCAAGCAGGAGGGGTTTGGGGAAGCAAGAGAGGGAGCTGGGGGTCACAGGAGCTGCTCTGGCAGCCTGGCCCCAGCCTGAGCCAAAGGTGGGTCAAGGCTCTTTTTCGGGAGCTGTTGGGGTATACTTGCAAACCCTGTTCATCTCCTTTTCCTCTCTGCCCATTCTGACACTCCCAGTGGGGTTCTTTTGGCTCCCATCACAGTGAGAGATTCCTGTGCCATTAAAGCCCTGCCTCCCATTATCACTTCCAGTCTCTCCCAGTGCCAAGTGTTGGGCTCATTCCTTTAGTGTGCAGAGTTTCTCTGTTTTAGAGAACACAGTAAATGCCTGCTCTGCCCCAGCCCTGCCGGTAGGGAGGGCTCCCAGGGCTTTTTTAGCAGCTGCATCCCTCTGGTCTAGAGCAGCTGGAGTGTTCCCTGCAGTGTCACAGGGCATCAGGTCACCCCATTCCCTCCCCGGGGATGCTCAGCCTGCACAGGGGGGTGGGGACAAGCAGGGGGCTCAGACACACCGACTGTCACCCCTCCTGTGGACAGAAGGACAGAATGTGCTGGGAGGGTTTCTCAGGAGGAGCTCTGTGCATGGTCACACACAGGGGCCATGGGTGGGGGCTGCTGGCCTGTGGCCTCTCTGTGTCACCCCCTAAATGCCAGTAGGGCAGCAGCAGAGCTGCCCCTCGGCCCCTCTGGGTGACCCTGTGCTCTGCTCACAGCCAGTCTCTGCCATCACAGCCCACAGCTCCTGCACACTCACCTTCCACCTGCACTGAGGAGGTGGAACAAACCCCAGGCTCATCACACAGAGCACTTGAGGAGCCTTGACAAGAGTTTTTCCCCACTCAGCCTTTATGAGGTGGCTTTATGAGCAGGAAACAAATGTGCATGGCAGAGAATTTGTGCTCAGATGGGCCACAGTGAAGCCTCAATTTTAGGAAGGGAGAAGCAAGTTAGAAAGCCTCAGAAACCCAGCTAAAACCAACCCAGCTAAAACCAACAGAGCTCAAACGCTTCCAGAGGGCCCATCCCAGCTACAGCAAGAGGAGGGTGCACAGCACACAGAGCTGCCTTGGCTGGAACCCACGGGGGGTTTGCCACAGAACAAGCTCAAAAGGCAGGCAGGGAATTCGTCAGCTGATCCCCCGTCACACCCAAGGCACAGCCTGTGCAGTGCAGGGAGTCCCAGGGATCCCAGCACAGTTCCTCTCAGGGCCTGCCAGGCCTGCAGCCCATTCCTGAGGGCTCAGGCCCAGGACATTTCACATAAAGCCATGCAGGGAGCAAGGCTGGAGCAGGCACAGGCTGCACTGGGGGGTTCTCATGACAATAAAAATGGAATCATAGAATCATTGGTTTGTGTTGGAAACGACCTTAAAGCTCATATCATCTACCCCCTGCCATGGGCAGGAACACCTTCCACTAGCCCAGGTTGCTCCAAGCCCCATCCAACCTGGCCTTGGACACTTCCAGGGATCCAGGGGCAGCCACAGCTTCTCTGGGCAACATGTGCCAGGGCCTCCCCACCTTCTGAGTAAAGAACTTCTTTAGAGCATCTAATCTAAACTTCACCCCCCTTGTCCTCTCACTATTTCTCTGTGTAAAAGTATGGCAGGTGCCCCAGGGTGAGAGGCAGGCCCAGCTCTAACACCCACACAACACACACTGTGCAAACCTGCCACCAGCTCATGCACCAGTGACACACATTTGGTTCCCTTCCCCACTTGCCATCTCCCAGCAGCAACAGCCCAGCTGCCACCTCTGCCAAGGGAGAGCAAAGTCCCTGTCCACCTGGTGAGAGAGTGCCCAAGTGGCTCCTGCAGTCCCTTTCCCTGGGTGGGCTGCAGCCACAGGGACCTCTTCCCTTAGAATCACAGAATCATAGAATGGTTTGGGTTGGAAGGGACCTTAAAGATCATCCAGTTCCACCCTGTGCCATGGGCAGGGACACCTTCCACTAGCCCAGGTGGCTCTCCACCCAGAGCAGTGTGTGCACATGGCTCAGGTGTACCCAGGTTAAGTTCTTCCAAGCTCCTAGTAAATCCAAGGTCCTCAGGAAATGACCAAACAAACTGCTTTGAGGCAGACTTTGTCCCCACAGCCCAGCTGGCCACCTAGAAGCTCAGGATTAATTGTAAGCCCAGCAAAATACTAGGAAAGCCAAAAATAAACACAGCAAAAGAAAAGCATTTCCCACTGAAAAGTCATGGCCAAGTAAAGGCTCCTCTGAGCTGGCTCCCCCGAGGCAGCTCAGATTCATTTATCGTGCCACTCGTATAAATGTCTCTCTTTGGCTGTGCTGCTCCCTGGGAGCTCCTTCCAGCCTGGGAGAGAATGGGACTATCACTGGGACACAACCTGGGCCAGCACTGTGCTCAGGCAGCAGCAGCATCCCCAGCCCCTCCCAGAGCCTCTCCCCAGGGCTCAGGACCACCCTGCCTGCACACAGCACAGGCTGCAGCCTCAGGAACTCGGGAGTAGCGCTGGCTGACTTGGGGATGAGATTTAAACAACCACTGTCTGATTTCTAGACACTGCCTTGCCCCCAGAGCATGGACAGTGCCTCAGCAGCAGCTGACACAACTGTGTCATGGTAGAACTGCCAAAAAGACTGGGAGAAATGGCTCCTCAGTGCTGTGGGTAACATCAAACCCAGAGATGTCGCCTTTCCCAGGCTTAAGATCAAGGCACAGCCCCTCAGCCAGGCTCTGGCTCCAAGACCAGCTGAGGTCTCGTCTCATCTCACTTCACCACATGATGTCAGAAATCCAGGCTTAAAACTGACCCCTCAAGGCCTGCAAAAGCTGATACCCCCCCACACCACAATGCCCAGGCAGGCTGGGGATGGCAGAATCCCTTTGCTGTCTCACCCAGAAGACCTAAAATCCATTTTGTGGGTTGAAATGGAACCAGCCAAGGGAGGGACTCAGCAGCTGTTGTTCTGGACAGAGGAGCAGAGCTGGGGGGAGCAGTGCAGCCCAGCCCAGGCAGCTTCCCAGGGGCTTCCTGCTGTTGGGGCTCCCCCATCCCTAGAAGTGTCCAAGGCCAGGCTGGACAGGGCTTGGAGCAAGCTGGGATAGTGGAAAGTGTCCCTGCCCATGGCAGAGGGTGGAATGAGACGAGCTGAAAGCTCCGTTCCAACCCAAACCATTCTGTGATTCCTGCACTGCCCTGCACTCCAACCTGGCTGGCACAAGAGCAGGGAACATCCCACACCACAGGGAATGGCAGTACCAGCACAGTCCCTTCTCACCCTGAACCCCAGACTGGTTGTGCTGCTGGTCTCTGCCAACCTTACCATGCTCCCAAAGGTGAAAGTCAAGGCTGCTGTGAGTCACCAGGGGTCAGGCCATGCCCTCCTGCCTGCAGCTCCCAGCTCTGCTGAGGTGACCAGGGACAGCGAGGCAACACTGCAGCAAACAGGCTCCTCTCCAGCTCCAGCCCAGGGACATCACTGCCCGGGGCTCAGGGGACAGCCTAGCTCAGCCTGTCCCCACTGCTGCTCCCTGTCCTGCCCCACATCTGGCAGCAGCTGCTGTCCCAGCCCGTGGCTGGAGGTGGATGGAGAGCCAGACAGCTCCTCATGGCAGAGCAGTTCCCACCACCCATCCCTGTGCATCCCTCTTGGTTAATGCCACCAAGAGCTGCTGTAATTACCATTATTAATCCCCCCTCCCTCAGGACACATTAGCTGCAAATTGAGGGATGGAGAGAAGTCCCTGGACTTCATAAATCAACTTGTGACAAAGAACCAATGTCTGCACTTCAGTGTGTGCCAGACTCAGCCCCAGAGTGTGCCCAGTGCCTACCGGTGCCTCCCCTCCACTCCTTCCTGGCCATCCCACTGCATCCCCCCCCTACAGTCCTGCTCACTGAAGCAGATCCTTGTTAGCCAGGGTCAAGGGACTTGGCTGCTCTCAATTACCACCACTTTTGCCCAAACCGAGCCAAAGGTTGACTGCTCAGGCACCCAGAAATGGAAAAAAATGTGCCCCGAATGCAGCTGGCACAATGCACATGGAAGTCACTGGGGGGGTGTGTTTGGGGTTGGATCTCTCCAGGCAGGCACACTGGTTTAAGGACTGTGTGAATTCAAACCAGGTCTCTTAGGCAAAGGCAAACCTCAGCTAGTTCCATCTTTACATGAGTTAAAGTCAGTCTAGATGAACATGAGTGGGGACAGAATTAAACAAATCAATTAAACTAAACCAGCATGAAGCTGTGTCAGGGCAGGGTTAGGTTGTATATAAGGATAAAGTCCTTCCCCCAGAGGGTGGTTGGCACTGACCAGGCTCCCCAGGGCAGTGGGCACAGCCCCAAGGCTGCCAGAGCTCCAGGAGGGTTTGGACAACGCTCTGAGAGACAGGGTGGGATTGTTGGGGTGTCTGTGCAGGGCCAGGGTTTGGACTGGATGATCCTTGTGGGTCCCTTCCAGCTCAGGATATTCTGTGATTCTCTGAAACCTGTGATACCAGTGGACCCAAAGCAACTGTCCTTCATGGTGGCCAAAGTCCCCATGGAGGTCCCAGCCTGTTGTTGGCAGGAGAGCCAGAGGAGTTGTCCCACCAGACATAAACTGCCAAATCTCTGTCAGCTCTGGGATGCTAAAGACCCTCCTCCAGCCCCCAGAAGCCACTTCCAAAGCAATTCCTGTCTGAGTGCACCCCACAGCTGTAAATGCAGATATTCAGGGCTGCAGGTTCTCTCAAGTGCAGGAAATGCCACACTCCTGGACACCCAGAGCTGTGCCAACACTGACAGCAAACATGGTCTGAAATAAGAGGAGGGAAGACACGGCTGGCTGGAAACCTGCTGCTTGCTGCAGAAAGGCTGCTGACCTTGCAGGGGACAGTGCCTGGTGACACAGCCACTGAGGCTTCACTTCACCTGAGACAAACCACATCCAAGGGCCCTTCAGCCCAGGCCAGGGTGTTCCTGTGCAGCACAGAGAGCTGAGCAGTGACTCCCAGCCTGCATCACATCACCCACCCCACCAACGGGCTGCTGTCAAATCCTGGGGTTACTGTAAAACATTCCCGGCACAGCGACTCCAGCCTGTTCTCCAAAGGGAAAGGGACAGACAGCCCTCTAGTGTAAAGCCAATGCTAACCATATTTGCACAGGTATGGAAAGCATTAATCACGGCCAGATCTGTGCTGGGGGGGTGTGCTTGGGAAGGAACCCGTGCCCAGGGACAGGGATTTGCTCCCACCACACCTCCCACTGCCCCTCAAAACACGCCGATGCCGCGGGGATGTGCAATCACAGAATCATGGAATGGTTTGGGTTGGAATGAACCTTAAAGCCCATCCAGTGCCACCCCCTGCCATGGGCAGGGACACCTTCCACCAGCCCAGGTTGCTCCAAGCCCTGTCCAACCTGGCCTTGGACACTTGCAGGGATCCAGGGGCAGCCACAGCTGCTCTGGGCAACCTGGGCCAGGGCCTCCCCACCCTCACAGGGAAGAATCCCTTCCCCATATCCCATCTATCCCTGCCCTCTGGTAGTGGGAAGCCATTCCCCCTTGTCCTGGCACTCCAGGCCCTTGTAGTGCAAGTCCATGTGTGTGTCCAAAGGGTCCCAGTGGCTTTCAGGTGACCATTTTTCTCTGCAGAGACAAACCCCACGTTCACAAACTCAGTATTTGCTCTTAGGATTTCCAAAGACAACTCTGGTCAGGGGAGGGTGTGGAGCCTTCACAGCCTGACACCAGCACTAACAAAAGGCTTCTGAAGCCTCAATTTGCTTGGTAGCTGAAGGCACATCCCTGACAAAGCCCCCCATGGTGCCTGGAAGCAGGGAAAACTGAATTTGGGGCCGCCAGAGGTATTTTCCTTTCTTTTCCCCCCTCCCTTCTGCTTAAGAGTCAGGCTGAGTTCCCATCTCCCTGCACATGGCTGTATTATGCACATGGTTATTGTCCGTGGCTCCATCATCACTCACAGCCTTAAGAAAGATGCACAATTAAAATCAATATTTAAAGTCATCAAACAAGCACATGCAAATTTTACCAGGCACACAATTCACTTTGACAGAACGACACAGGGTGCAGAGCCCAGAGCTGTGCTGGAGTGCCCAGAGCAGAGTTCTGCCCACAGTCTTCAAAATTTAATGAAAACACACCAGTTTTAAACACTTTCCCAAATCCAGCTCACAAAATCTGTCACTTTGATGTGAATGGTCCCAGTCTTAGACTAATCAGTCACTTTTACTTCCTCTTTAGGAGCTAAAGACGCAAATGAACTCCCAGCAAACTGCACAGCTTCAGGAGAAGAATTTAGCAACCAGATGGTTCTTGCAAAGGATTGGTTTTTAACAAAAAAATAAAATTTAACCCATCTCCCCAGTGAGCAGCTCACAGGATATGATCTGACACATCACAAGCAATTCTGAACTGTTGTATCAGAACATCATTTCTGCTGTGGAAATGCCCCTTAAATCATCATGTAAATTATAATTATCACTAATAACTGATCAATTAGTACAAGTCCACGCAAGGCACTGTAATTATCCTGTGCACTGAGGAAGAAGAGAAAGCATCACATTTGAATGCAAACAGTCCTTTGTTTTCAGGGAAGGTGCAGCACAGAGAGATAAAAGAAAGCACAACTGCTGAGAAGGCACCAGGGCTCAAAGAGCCATCTGAGGGAACGTGTCCAGCTCCCACGGGATGGAGCAAAGCTGTGACAGGCTGGAAACTCCCATCCAGGCAATGAACCTCAGGCTGCTGCTGTAGATACATTTGCTTTCTCTGGACTGTTTTCATCTCCATGTGGAATTGTGGCTGTGGATGGGGATCAAAGAAAAGCTAACAATAAAGACTCTCCAGACCTTCATGGATTAAGTACAGAAATGCTGGACAAGAAAGTTTTTCTGAGTCAGCTCCAGAAGCAAACAGCAAAACAAGCATCATTGGGCAAAAGGACTTTGATCCCCTCTGGATTGTTGCCATGAAATTTTGATGCTGAAAAAATCTCCAGAGCAGTTAATTAGGGGTGAGATAAGAAAGGGTTTATTTGCCAAGGCAAAGATGTTACAAGATGTGCGCAGGCCGTGCCTGAGATGTTACATTTTATAACACCATCCATCCAATCCCAGATGTGTCCACACTGTGGCCTTTACTCTGGTCCGCCCCGGGTCCACCCCCTGAGAAATGGGTCTGGGGGTTTTGGGTCCCCGTGTTCATCCCACCTTCCTCTTCATCAGAGCACAAAGGTACATAGTTACCTAATTCTTGACTGTGTTCTGTGGTTTAGGCCCTGATATGCTGTTCTGCCAACAATCTAGGCCTTGCCTTGACAAAAGACTAAACATTTCCGCTGTATTCAGGGGTAGGATCGATATAGGGAGCATAGAATGGGGTACGAGGGTTAAGGAATGTGTAAACAAGGGTGCTAGAGAAAGGGAAAGGGACAAGGGACAAAGGAGGGGGGGAGGTTGCTGCTTTTAAAATCTAAAATCTACTTCCACTACTTATAAAACTTACAAGTCTTACAAATATTAGAAAAATAAAAAAAACATTAGGGGCTTAAGGCATCAGGATGCTGATGGTGGAAGGAAGAAAGGAGGCCATGTGAAGCACTGCCTTGTCCTTGGCTGTCTGGATGGAACTCTGGCAGCAGCACAGGTGATTTGGAGAAGAGAAGTGCAGGATGGGAACCCTGGACTTCCCTGGACTTCTCCAAATGGTTCTGACCCACTGCTAAATAACACTTCAGTACACAAGGAACCAAATCATGTGCAGTTTGGTATCATTTACCTAAATGTCTGAGCTTTCTAAAGGAGTGAAAGTGGAACAGTATTAAGAGGTAATATTATTATTAATGGTACAAGAAGTGCAGGAACTTCCATACCTGGGGCAGAATAGTCCTCTGCAGCCAAACCAGCCTGTAAAGTGTGAGCAGTTTGGTGTGAAGGGCCTGGGAGCTATGGTGGGACCAAGGTGAACATGAGCAAATGGTTGCTCCTAAATATGGGAACTCCACCCTGGGCTGTGTAAAGAGTGTGGGCAGTGGGGTGGGACAGTCACTGCCCAGCTCCACTCAGGGCTGGGGGGCTGCACCTCCAATACTGTCCAGCTGGGATTTCCTGAGTCCAAAATTAACTTGGGGAAAACAAAAAGTTCCAATGGAGGATGAGCTCGGTCAGAGAATCACAGAATCATTTAGGTCGGAAAAGCCCTCTGGGATCATCCAGTCCAACCTTTCCCCCAGCAGCACCACCACGTTCACCACCAAACTGTGTCAAGTGCCACATCCACACACTTTTGGAGCACTTCCAGGGATGGGGATTCCACCACTGCCCAGGTCAAACTGTTCCAGTGCCTGACCACCATTTCAGTGAAGAAATTTCTCCCGATATCCAACCTGACCCTCCCCTCGTGCAACTTGAGGCCATTCCCTCCCCTCCTGTCCCTTGTCCCCTGGGAAAACAGACTGACACTCAGCTCACTGCACCCTCCTGTCAGGGGGTTGCAGAGCCAGAAGGTCCCCCCTGAGCCTCCTTTGCTCCAGGCTGAGCCCCCCCAGCTCCCTCAGCCCCTCCTGCTGCTCCAGCCCCTTCCCAGCTCCGTTCCCTTCCCTGCACACGCTCCAGCCCCTCAGTGTCTCTTGTCTGAGGGGCCCAGAAGTGCCCCCAGGGCTGGAGGTGCCCCAGCAGTGCCAGCACAGGGACGGGCCCTGCCCTGGGGCTGGGACACACCGGGGCTGGCACAGCCCAGGATGACCATGGATGGTCAGAAGCCTCCAATGTGTCACAGAACCATGGAATCACTACATCCCAGAATAGTTTGGGTTGGAAGGAACCTCAAAGCTCCACTCATTCCTCCCCTTGCCATGGGCAGGGACACCTTCCACTGTCCCAGGTTGCTCCAAGCCCGTCCAACCTGGCCTTGGACACTTCCAGGGATCCAGGGGCAGCCACAGCTGCTCTGGGCAACCTGTGCCAGGGCCTCCCCACCCTCACAGCCAAGAATTTCTTCCCAGTATGTGTCCTAATGTGTCCTCAAAGGTAAGACAGAGGGGCTTAGGATGGTTAGGTCTGGCAAAGAGGAGGCAGAGGGTGATCTAATCACTGCCTACAGCTACTCAAAGGCAGTTGTGAGTATGACAGAGCCCAACATACCTCTGTGAGGCCACATGACACAGCAAAGGGACACGGCCAAGAACTGCAGCTTGGGAGGGTCATTTCAGACATAATAAAAGGCTTTTTAATCAGCTGCAATAGTGGGAAAAGCCAGCGAGGCTCCATCATTGGAAGTTTCCAAAGCTTGGATAGAGAAATCCACAGCAGACCTGATCCCATGTGCAACAGCCCTGCTCTGGACCCTTCCCACCAGGATTCTGGGATTTGGCCATGCTAAAGTGTGTCCTCAGAGAGATCTCTGCCACTGCACCATGTCAGGACAGGCTGCCAGCACAGGGTGCATTTGAGGACTAAAGAGCTCCAGGGAAACTGTGCTGTAATTACCATTGATGTGGGACACTGCTGGGGGAGCTCTAACAGGACACAGAAAATATGGCCAGGGGCTTTATCCCCCAGTGCAGTCAGCAAAGCAAACCCAAAACAAGTGTCTGGAAGTGTCTGCTGCCTTCCTGAGTGTCCCTGCCAAGGTCCCTGACTGTGACCCCCACCCCCATGTCCTCCTTGATACCTCCCCCAGCACCAGCTCCTGAATTCCCAGGAAGTGAGTTCACCTACTCCCATGGAGGGTGGACCCAGCACTGCTGCTCCCCTACTGCCATGCCCAGGGAGAGACCAGAGGTACCCCCACCATCCCAAAGGGACATGGGCCCTCCCGGTGCTGACCCAGGCCTCGGAAAGACATCCATCCTTGGCAGGACAAGCCCATGAGCAACCAGAACTGGCTTTGCAATTACATTTGCTTTGAGCAAGAGGTTCCTTAGATCCCTGAAGATGTACTCTCCAGATGTACTTCAGGTGTATCCAGATGATACCTCCAAACCATTCTATGAAAGCAAATGTTCTGTAACCCTGCCTTGCCTGACCCACACAGAGAGGACCCAACACTGCTGACTGTCTGCTGCTTGAGAGTCTGAGCAGGGTGATGCCTCAAACTACTGAGCTCTCAAGAAACTGAACCAAAAATCACAGCATTGGAGTGCTTTCTTGCTTCCAACTTCCTCAATGTCTTGCATGTGCTTATGTAGTGCTTCTGCTTTTCTTGGCAATCAGGAAGGATAAAAAAAACCTCAAGCACTTTTCTAATCCCCTGATTCCAGGAGCAGAGACTTGAGAGGGGCAATAAATACTATAAAACCTGCTGGTGCTATTGATCAGTTCCAGTGTGAAGGCTGGGAGAAAGGCAGGCCAGCCCAAAGAGACAAACCTGCTGTGGGTGCAGCAACAGCTCAAAGGAGAACATCATCAGTCTTGTTACCTGACCCTGTGTCACTGCTGAAGAAGTGATCAGTGATTGCACAGACCTCCACGTTTCAGCTCTGGGCTGAATTTAAGCATATTCTGGGTCCCTGGGGAGATAACTCAGCATCAGTCTCTGAGGGCTTGAGCTGGAAAAGCTGAAACCATATCACAGAAAGGCTCATTGACCTGGTCAAGGGTACAGAGAGGTTAGAAACAGGGCCAAGACCAGACTCCAGAGGCCCTGACTTCTGGGAGCTCTCTAAAAGCCAAGTAAACATGAACAGTCCGTGCCACACCACTTGCAGATGTGTCCTGCCTTTCCCAGGCAGGGCCTGGCCATGCACACACACCACGGGAGTCTCTGTGGCACCCGGCTGCCAATCTGCTCTGAGCCTACACATCCCAGCTGAACACCACCACAGTGGGGAATCAGCCACCCAAACCTCCCATTGCTGTGTGTCCCACCAGCCTCAATGAGACCCTCGTGCAGGCTGAGGTGAGTCTGCACATTTTAGCAAACTCTGCACGAATTGCTTCGGCATCTCTGCGCAAACACAGGAGGATCCACCCTCTGCTTCTTTTAGCTGATTAAGACTTTTCAGTACAATTGTCCCCTTTTCCCTCAGTATGTGGAAACCTCCAGGAGTTGCAACCACAGCAGGAAAGGGGAGGAGAGGCTGGGCTTTGTAGATCACAAGCCTCACTCCTCCCTCCCACACCTCTGTGTGTGTGTGATGGAGAAGCCCTGAAACCCTGTTACTCACAAATCCCAGACAGCCCCATCTGGCTTTAGGACACAGCACAGAGCTTTCCACGTGGATAGGAGAAGCCTCAGTGCGACTCCCAGCCCTTGCAGACACGATGCTGAGATGTTCCCTTTTACACCTCTGTGCAGTGGTGCAGGATACTCCTATTCCACTGTGTCCATGCCTTCTGCATAAAGAGAAAACCTCTTCAGGAACATCAAAAGAGGAGCTTGGCACTCAGAGATTTGTCTTAATGAAGGTGACAGCAGCAGAAAGCATTGCAAATCCAAGGGGAAGAGGACACACACCTAATTAGACCGACTCCTTTCTTCTTCCTCCTGTTCCACAGGCTGAATCCTGGGGCTGCAGCTCCAGCCTTTCCACAGGGATGGACTCGGCAGCACAGCAGGGCTGAGCTGCCTGAGCCACTGGCACAGCAGCCATGTGCAGGCTCAGAGCAGAGATTAGAGCTCATTTTCCTTGTCGAGGCTCTGGCTCAACTGATTTTCCCTCTCCTTCCCCCTCTCCCACAAGGCCCAGGAGGATGGGAAGGGAAGGAAGACACAGCCCTTTCCAGAGCAGGCACCACTCCCCACAGCAGCATCTCTGTGCCTGAGAGCTGTCCTCCAGAGCATCCCTGCCCCTCCCAGCCCCCAGCTCACAGTCTCCTTGCTGCTTCCGAGCTGAAAAAGGTAGAAAATTCCCATATGTGCTGCTGGATTTTGCAGATTTTGCTTAATCCTTTGGAAGTTTAATGGCCAAAGTCATCGTTGGTGTCAGAAGAAGATCACACAGCACAGGGTCTGCGTTAGTAGCCCCTGACTGGTACAGGGTTATCAAGAAATCCGTGGGGATATTAGCTGGGGACCCCCATGTCCCTTGCCAGCTTCCAACTCCACAGTGAGCCACCAGGATGAGTGTATGGAGCAATTCCCCTGCCCCCTCATTCCAAGCCGAGCGGGGAGCATGTGAAAGCAGAGGGACACTCGTTGTGTAGTAAACTGTCCCCTTCCTCCTCTTGCTCCTTCCCACCACTCCTGTGGATGGCTCCCAGGAGGTTTTCCCCAAGCAGATCCCAGAGCACCTGAGCACGGGATGGAGGTAATTAATGAGGGCCCTGATTTGGTAAGCCAGAGTGGAACAGGGTCCCTATGCCAGTGGAGCAGGAGCAGCCCCAGCATGTGCTGTCCACAACCCCCAGCACAGAGACACCGTGGCGCTTTCTCACCATCTCATTAACTCACTCTCTGGACCAGCTTTGTCTGGGAAAACATCACACAACCAGCAGGGACACAATGACACCTGCACTGACACAATGCCCAGACACCGAGCGGTGCAACGGCACCTCCACCCTTTTGCCCTAAAATTTCTCTTTAAGGATATTCCTTTTCAGAAAACCTGTCCAAACACCCTTCGATGGTCCCTGATAGTGCCACAGAATATAGGTCTGAGGTCTGTGCTGCCTGGTGGGGAAGGGGGAATCAAGCCCAGAAAATGCAGCAGCCTCTTGATAAAAAATGAAGATTGTAAAGACAGGAAATATAAAAATTATATGATAAATTTTTTTTCTCTCAAGAAAAAAAAAAGAGTTGCTCTCACATGAGTGAAAAAGGAGTCTCTTATGTTGATGTTGGTTCTCATATTACAGGGTTTTGCATTTGTTTAAAAAAAAGAATAAGCATGGAAAGCCCTTTTTCAATATAAATGAATCGTGTTAATAAGGCAGCAAGTGCTGAGAACAGGGAAAGCTCTGCCTGTCCAACTGCCCCTGGTGGCTATTTCTGGCTTACAAGGCACTTGAAGCATCCTGGCAGCCCACAGTGGGAAATGTAGTCCAGATACAGTAGGATGGTCACTCAGCTAAACATAATCTCCCAAGGTTCATAAGGACTTTCCAGTCAAACCTGCCAGCAATCCAGGCTACCCGGCCTCTCACAGGAGCAATTCATAAACCACAGGAAAAAAGGGAATAATTCAAACCCAAACCCCTCAAAGCCTTGTTCTATAAATAAAGCCGCTGTAACACAGTTTTTATATTTCATTATCCTCTGTGTTGTTCCACATTATGCTGGTAGCAGCCGGGAATGTCACTGTGCGGAGAAGTGTTGTGCTGCACCAGGATCTGGGATGGTAAGGAGGGGGGATCCGGGTGTCTGTACCACACCCAGCACCTGGATGCTGCTCTGCACGGCCACAGCCCCCCCCAGCAGCAGCACGGGACACAAAGAGCCCCAGCACAGCCTGGCACCAGCAGTCTGAGCACAGCCCAGAGCCGCCGGCTTCAAATCGATGGGTGACTCCTGCCCAGGCTCCGGCTCACGGCAAATGGAGGCTGAAACACCAGCATCCCCTGAGGGCCCCTGGGAGAAGCTGGCACCGGAACCTGCTCCCAAGGTGTTCCCCAAATAGGAATAAATTGGCCATTTCAGATTTAAAACCGATACAAAGTCTTTAAAGGAGATGGTGTGCTGTTTGGATCAGAGCTTGGATGTGTCCTTTGATCACCACAACAAATCAGCCAGAGTGCCCTCCAAAATAGAAAGGAAAGAAGAGTTACATTGTGTCACTGATGGGAACGGGAAGCAAGCTGGAGACCGCACACTCGGGAAGAGACTCCGTGCAGCAAGAGGCTCCGGATGCCCACATGTCCCTTGCCCAGCAGTCTGGGCAGCACTGGCGCTCCCACGATGGGCTGATCTCTCCCGTTAAAAACTGCAATCTGTGGGCTGGGTTCCCAGCAAACACACCTGGGAGGCACATGCTTCTCCAGGCGCTCTGAACTGCAGCGGGAGAGCGTGTGTTCCGCTGTGGGGCTGCGTTTCGGGGCTCATCCGGAGCCGCCGCAAATGGCCAAGGCACGGCGGGACCGGGGGGCTCCGAGAGTCCGAGTCCTAGCCCAGCCCAGCCCAGCCCCAGCCCGCACACCGGGACCGGGAAGCAAAGATTATCGCCAAAGCAGATGAAAAAGGGCTGTTTTCAGTCAGAGGATCGAGCTGTGGCAGCTGCATCCCCTGTGCCTCTCTCCCCCGGAGGAGCGAGCAGAAAGGGGGGTCCCACCCCTGCTCCCCCAGCTCTTCCCAGCCCCTGGCTAATCGGCACCGGGCTGAGATGAAGCGAGGACACCCTGCGGAAGGGCTCTGCGGGGAGCTCCCGCCGCACCCCGGGACCCGTTATCCCCCCGGGGAGCCCGGACCCTCCGCGAACTTCCCCGGCCGGAGGCACCCGGGGCTGACCGGGCCCGGGACGGGCTCGGGGAGCGGGGCCGGTGCTCCCCCGGCGGCCGGGCTGGGAGCGGGGGAAAGCCGGGCTGCCCCAGCCCCGCTCCCCCCCCGTTCCAGCCCCCTCGGCCGGGGGATGCGGGTTGGGGAGCGCGGAATGCGCTTCCCTCGGCGGCACCAACTTCGCCCGGTCACCCCAAGGCTGAGCCGAGCCGAGTCGAGGCTGGGCGGGGGCCAGAGGGGGCTCAGCCCGCTGCTCTGCGTCCATCCCGCTGCCGAGCCGTGCCGAGCCGTGCCCGGTGCTCGCTACTCGCTACCCCCCGGCCTCCCCTCCCTCCGCTCCCGCAGCCGCGGCGCTCCCGCTCCCCCCGCGCCCTCCCCGCCGCCTCTCCCGGCCCGGCCCGGCCCGGCCCCTCTTTCCCCGCATGGGACCAACCGCTCCCGGAGACTCCACGGAACAAAAAGTTGCGGCGAGGGAAGTTCCCGGCGCGGGGCGAAGTTGGGGCCGCGGCCACCGCGCCCTGCCCCGGGGAGCCCCGGCGGTGGGGGGGACGGGGCGCACCTACCTTCAGCTATCGCCCTCTTCATCTTAGGGGTCGGGGAAGGCACGTCTGGAGGCGCAAAGTGGAGCGGCAGCGGTACAATCCTTGAGAAAGCGGGGCAGATCCCGGTGCCAAACTTCAGCCCGAGCGCGGAGCGGCGGCGCACGGGGAGGGGGGGGCGCTCCCGGTGCCGGCGCCCTCGTTCATCGGGGGAATGAGCAGCCCCCGAGCTGGAGTCAGCATCCAGGCGAGGCTCCCCCTCCCTGCCTGCCCGCCTGCTTCCTCCTCCCTCCGCCCGTCCTTCCTCCCTCCGCCCGCCGCACGTGCGGGGCCGGGGCTGCGGCGGATCCCGCGGCGGGGAGCGGAGCCGGCTGCGCTGTATCCCGGGAGCGAGCGGCGAGCGAGCGGGGATGGAGCGGCGATGAATGTTTTATGGGATCATGTGGTTTGACGTGAGAGGAATCAGCCTAGATCGGATTTACTGGCTGGAGGAGTGAGCGGGAGGACGGGGGAGCCGGGCACGGGGTGGCGGGGGGGAGGAGGGGCCGCTCCGACGGCGGCGGCTCCGCGGCGGAGCCCCCGCGGTGCGGCCGCGGCCCGGGCAGGGCTGCGCGGGGCCGGGAGGCTCATTCCTGGAAGAGAGGTGCCACCTAAAGGAAGCGGCGGAGAGGGACGCCCGGGCGGCAGCGGGCACCGGGCCCGCTCCCCCCTCCCTACCTCCGCCGCAGCCGCGCCCGCACCGCCCGGGCTCGGGGTCCGCGGCTCGGAGCCCCTCCCGGAGGCACCGGAGACCTCGGCAGGTGTTTCTCCCCTGCTCTGAATCTGCGCACCGGGAAGGCGGCGAGAGACACCCGAACCCGCGGTGCTTCCTCTTCCTCACCACGTTCTGCTGCTGCTGCTGCTGCGGAGCTGCTGCCGCCCCGGGGGAGGGATGGCAAAGAGGCCCTTGGGTACAGTCCGAAAGAGAGCTCTGCCCTCTCTCCGAGCCCTCTGGCCACATCCCATCCCTGTCCCTGTGGGATCACTCTCCTGTGTGCAGGAAGGACAGAGCTTACCTCAGTTTACCCGAGGAGCATGAGGCTCACGCTGTAGGGAAGCAGGGTGAAGCCAGCTCCCATCCTGCCCTGGCTGCCTTCCCTGTCCGGCAGCAGCCGAGTGCTCACTGCACAGGCAGCTCCCATCTGCAGATGTCCTGGGAAGCACAAAGATGGATTTTTATTAAGTGAACTCGTTTGCTAGGTGGGGAAAGGAGGAGGGAAGGATGGTGCCAGAGAAAGCCGAGCATCTTCAATATGGAGACATGGTGGCTCTGTCCCTGCTAGTCAGAGACTTCAATTGCCACCAGGTGTATGTACAGTATGTGTATGTATTCTGTATCATGTGAAACCCCACTTGGAATACTGCACACAGTTCTGATGCCCCCAAGGTAAGAAGGACATGGAACTGGTGGAGCAAGTCTGGAGGAGGCCATGGAATTCATAAGGGAACTGGAGCACCTCCCCTATGAAGACAGGCTGGGAGAGTAGGGGCTCCAGCCTGGAGATGAGAAGGTTGTGTGGGGACCTCACAGTAACCTCGGAGTATCTGAAAGGCCCACAAGGAAGCCAGGGAGAGACTTTTCATCAGGAACTGCAGTGACACAACAAGGCAGAATGGCTTCCCACTGCCAGAGAGCGAGGTTAGGTGTAATATGGGGAAGAAATCCTTCCCTGTGAGGGTGGGTACGCCCTGGCACAGGTTGCCCAGAGCAGCTGTGGCTGCCCCATCCCTGGAAGTGTCCAAGGCCAGGTTGGACGGGGCTTGGAGCAACCTGGGCTGGTGGAAGGTGTTCCTGCCCAAGGCAGAGGGTGGGACTGGATGAGCTTTAAGGTTCCTTTCAACCCAAACCATTCTGTGATTCCATGTACAGACTGTGTATATATCCTCACCTATCTACACCCAGGTATATAAATGCTATTGAACATTCATTCCTCACTTGTGTCACCCTAATATTGGCCATCTCCTGCAGCTTTGCACTCAGGGTTGGTGTCATAACCACATCTCTCCAAGACCTACCCAGTTCATAATTTTGTGTGTAGGCCTCACTCCAAGGTGAGCCAGGAAATGTTTCTCCCGGTACAATAACCAGTCTTATCTCATCCAGAGGTCTGTGGGGTGCTTCACAGTCGTCTGTGGAAAAAAGAAATGCAACCAAAGAGAGACATTAGTGGGCGTTTGAGGCAGATGGAGGTGATTTACCAAGTGTGGGCCTTGTTTATGAAACAGTCTCAGCTGGCCAAAGGTACTCGGCTTAGAATCACAGAAACACAGGATGGTTTGGGTTAGAAGGGACCTGCCATGGGCAGGCACCCCTTCACTAGACCTTTGAAATCCCACCTGAAGGTGATCCAGGAGAACTGTTGGTACCCAGACACCATCTAACTGTCCAAATGGGAAGGTGTGTGCAGCCTAAAGCCTGGAGCCCCTCTCCTCCAGTCCCCTGGAGAGGGGAGGTGACACCTGGGGAGGGCAGGGGCCTCCCTGGCCCTCTGACCACTGTCTTTCTGCCCCTCTGGAATGCAGAGGTGGCAGAGATGATTCCCTAGTCCCCTTCCTTCCCACACCTTCAGCCTACAAGCCCACCTGCATCCCAGCTCAGGCATCCACTTGCCTTCACCCTCCTTTTGCCTCGGGTGCCCCTTTCCCTCTGTTTGCTTTGCATAAGGGTGACTTCCAGCTCTATCCTACCCATCCTGTGTTCTCCACGAGCCCTGTACACACTGCCCAGGACAGCACTTGGTGACTGTGCTGCTGAGGAAGCACTGTGCCCTCAGGGTCACAGGCTGGGACCCTCAGGGGGGACACAGGTCTCTCTTGGGTGCTTGGGCCAGTCTGTGGTGGGTCTGCTCTGAAGGAACAGGAGGGTTTTCCGGGAATGTCAGGGGTAAAGGATAGGTGAGGTCTGGGAAGAGACAAGGAACGCTCCTAATGCAATCTGCTGGCAGCACACTTGTTGTGGAGTTATGGACATCTTCTAGGAGGGAGGATGATCCTCCCCACGCTGCTATTTCAGCATGACAGTCCAGCTACCACAGATTAGGAATATGCTGCTCCTCACTTTTAAACACACCTCCAAGCACTCTTGTTTCAGCAGTGCCCTCTGACTTTGCCATCCCAAGTGGTGCATCAGGAGAGGTCACCTACATGCAGAGCATCAAAAGCACTGCAGATAAAAGGACCCTGGAGCTGGAATTTCCTGGGAGATGGCTGGAAGGTGAACAGGAGCACTGAAGGAGTTAACTGAAGCTCTAGTCACAAGGCCAAAAATTACAGGTTCTACCAGGAAGGTGGAGGCTGCATGTGGCTGTTTGGCTGACATTTCTGAAAGGTTAATCTTGAAATGGAGAGAGCACATCTGTAAAGGGCTGGGACTGACTTTTCTTGCAGATTCCTGCACCAATTTGGGCTGGTTTGAGACCCAACAGTTGTTACATAGAGGTCACCATGAAGGAACACGGTGGCTGTGACCTTGGCGTGCACAGCAGTGCTCCACAGTGTGACAGTGTCCTCGGGCCAGCTCCCTCTCCAAGCTCATGTCCCAGGGTACAGGAGACTGGCTCTCCCTCTGTGCCTCATGTTGGACATTTGTGCTTCCCATTTCTCAACATGTCAAGGTGTTGTCCAGCAAGAACTGGGTGAAGGAGGAGTCTCCCAAGCAGGAGATGTCCTGGGGGAGCTGAGGTGCTCACAGTCACAGTGTGAGTAATTCTGTGCAGCTCGTTTGCACTTGGAAAGGAGCCAACATTCCCTGAGATGAAGAGACCTTGCTTTGACTGGATAATTATATGTTCATCTCTACCTAACGCTTAATCACACTTAGATCAATTCTCTTCCTTTGGGTTGTGAGTGTTGTTTGCAAAGTGTCAGCCCTTCACCTGTTCTCTTTAACCCAGGTTTGTGAGCAGAGGGGCCCCGACATGTTTGGGGCACATTACTGGGTCTATGGGCACTGAGGAGAAGGTGGAAGAGACAGGTGGATGTGGAGAAATAGAGAGGGCACGTAAAATGGGGAGTCATGACCCTTCGCCGTGCTCACACCCACCCCTTTTTTTAAAATAGAATATAATAGAGTTGAATCCCAATATTAAATAAAGTGTAGCTTGTGCTGATCTGGCAAAGATTTTTTACTTTTCTTCCCCACAGCCTTGTGGCTGCATCTGTCCTGTGTCTGATGTGGCTGTGAGCATCTGAAAACATCTCTTAGAGGAGCAAGGAGGCAGAAAAACAGAGAAAGAGACCCGTTTACTTGCTCTCTCTAGTGGAAGAGGGGTTGGAACAAGATGATCTTTAAGGTCCCTTCCAACCCAAACCCTTCTGGGACCCTGTTATGCCTCTGCTGAAGTTCTGGAACTGGCTGTGCTGGCAGGAGACAGGAGCAGACACGAGCACAGGGTGCACAGTGCAGCAGGGACAATCAGCAGGGGGGACTATAGCCTTATCCACGAGACAGTGATCCCTCTGGACCCCTGGACAAGTCATCCTTCAGGAGAGCCAAGAGAATCTTGTCTCAGACTAGTGCTCCCCTGCTCTGAGGACAGGCCCAGGCAGACTATGGGGAACACTCTCAAATACAAAACTGAGAGGGCTCCCCAGGCTCACCACCACCCCTGGGACTGGTGACACAGTTTGTGTATTATACCTTCTACCTGTTGGCCTGTGTGAAGGGCACATAGATCCTGGCTCTGCCCTGGTCGTTTCCAGCAGCTGAAGCCCAGACCCTGTGGATTGGCCAGACGTGGAGGCACAGGGAGGCTCTACATCAGCAAAGCTCCTTGGCCATGTTTGGACTGGAGTGAGATCTGTGCTGACATGATTTATCCAGACACCCAGCATAGTTACTGCTTCATTTTCAGGAGCTGATGTACACCAGTGGGCAGAGAAGTTGTGTGCTGGCAGAGTGACAATTCCAGGAGACCAGACTACCATGAATGCAAGATTGGATCATCCTACCTGCACACCAAATATATATATAGAGAGAGAATGTATATTTTATATGTATATATATATTAGCAGTCGACGTGAAGCTGTGTCAGGGCAGGGTTGGGTTGAATCTCAGGAAAAAGGATGGCTGGGCACTGACCAGGCTCCCCAGGGCAGTGGGCACAGCACCAAGTCTGCCAGAGCTCCAGGAGGGTTTGGACAACACCCTCAGGGACAGGGTGGGATTGTTGGGGTGTCTGTGCAGGGCCAGGGTTTGGACTGGATGATCCTTGTGGGTCCCTTCCAGCCAGGTTACGTGTCAGGTCTGATTTCTTCCCTGCAGTGGGATGTGCCCTGGGTACCAGAACACCTCAGATGGCTGCAGGGAGAGCCCAGGAACCAGGAGACTGAAGCATGGCTGGGCACTCCTGGGCTCCTTTGCAGTAAGACATGACATGCCAGAGAGATGGGATTGAGTCCTGAGCCCTGGTGTGAGCTTTGCCTGGCTTGAACCACCTACCCCCCATGGTAGGCCCTGTGCTCCATCTCCCTCAGCTGTCTCAGCTCATTGCCACATCTTATTAGTTCAGGAAAAGGCGCTGAATGTCTGTGTTGTTCCATGGGCTGTTTGGCTCCTATTGCCATGAAAAACTGCTCCAGAGTATTGCAGAGCCTGGATGGGCAAGGCAGAGGGATAAAAGCTTCCCCTCCGTCAGTACAGCCACCCCCTGCACAGCCAGCAATTCCCCACAGATGTTCCCTCTCCCCGGAAGGTGAATTATGAGCTCAGAGCTCCTGCTTCGTGATTTCGCTCAGATTTCAGGACTCTTTGCCTGAGCAATAGGGGCGGCTCGGACGAGCTGTTCCTGTAAATCACCGCAGCCCTGGCTGCAGCCTGACACATCAATTCCCTCTGTTAAAGGTTCCCACCTGATCCCAGCGGTGCTGCTGAGATTGGAATGCACCAAGAATCCTTCAGAGAATCACAGGGCTGTGCAGGAAGGGCCTGCAGGATTTGTTCAGGAGCCACTCGCAGGAAGCTGCTCAGTTGAAGCCTTTGGGAGACTTACCTGGCTGAAAACTGGCACATGGCTTGGAGCTGCCCTGAGCTCACTGAGTGGGAACAATCACAGAATCACAGGCTGGTTTAGGTTGGAAGGGACCTTCAACCTCATCCAGTTCCACCCCCTGCCATGGGCAGGGACACCTTCCACCAGCCCAGGTTGCTCCAAGCCCCATCCAACCTGGCCTTGGACACTTCCAGGGATCCAGGGACAGCCACAGCTTCTCTGGGCAACCTGGGCCAGGGCCTCCCCACCCTCACAGCCATGAATTCCTTCCCAATCTCCCATCTCACCCTGCCCTCTGGCAGTGGGAAGTCATTCCCTGTGTCCTGTCCCTCCATCCCTTGTCCCCAGTCCCTCTCCAGCTCTCCTGGACCCCTTTTAGGCCCTGCAAGGGGCTCTCAGCTCTCCCTGGAGCCCTCTCTTCTCCAGTTGAACCCCCTCCAGCTCTCCCAGCCTGTCTCCAGAGCAGAGGGACTCCAGCCCTTGGAGCATCTCCATGGCCTCCCCTGGACTCACTCCAACAGGTCTATGTCTCTCCTGTGCTGGAGCCCCCCAAGCTGGATGCAGTGCCCAAAGATGATAAATGGGCTTTGAAGAAGCAGAAACACAAAGCCTTAAGTGGTTTCTTTAGCAATTTTTTGTCCAGATTCTTGATTCCAAGGAGGTTCCTCCATGGTGGATCTGGGTACTTGTAGGTTCTGCTGAGAAAGGCTCTGCATCCCAACTGTGTGCCCTTGGGTAGAAAGGCCCTCTGGATTTCGAGGCATGGTGGATTTTTTTCCTTCCAACGATGGACTAGACAGGGTTCATGTCTGCATGGACCATTCCAGGGTAGGAGACTCTCATTAGCATGTGCAGAGAAGCCAAGGGAAGTGGGGAGAAGGGCCATAGAACCTGCTCCTCCATGGACCCGAGCCAGGAGACTCCGCATGTGTTGAGTGCAGGGTGAAGGAGGGCTGGGCTGAGCTGGCACGGCTGTGTCTCACATGCCAACCCAGTGACCTGGTCAGAGGTGCCCAACACAGTCATGGCCTCTCCGTTTCTGCACTGGCAGCTCTCACCCACACCTGTGTGAAGGCCAAACCTCCAGAAGAACAAAGCATCCAAAATAAGCAGGTATTTGGGATGAAAAGCCCTCCCAATGCCTCTTCAGCAAGACCTGGCAACCAGATCCTGCACAGAGCCTCTGGGTATCCCTGGACCACCAGGACAGGTCTAGTACACAGTGCCCAAGGAGTGGGAAGAGTCCTGAGAGCAGCAGTTGAAGAATGGTCGCTCCATCCCAGTCACACCAGTATGATCCAGCTGGGCTCACCTTCCAGGTCCTTCTCCCAGCTCTGCATGTCAGGAGCTCTGCTGTCCCCAGGTTCAGCACACTGTAGCCCATGTGTTCTTTGGAGGGGTCAGCTTTTTGTTTTTCTGCAAGCCAACAGTGTCTCCACTGGGATGGTCCTGGGCTGGGGTGGACATTGCTGCACAGTGTTCCTGTGTCTTGAGTTCCTGAGATGTGGCCTCTGCTACTTGGTTTGATGTTTGTTTTGCCCAGTTCCTCATTTGTTTTTAGAGTTGACTCCTACTTTCCTAAGGCTGGTGGATGTCCTGGCAGGGGCAGATGTAGGGACAGAAAGGCCACTGGGGAGCACTGGCAGGAAAGGAACATCTGATTTGTGACTGGGAGCATCTGCCCTTCCAGCCTCATTCTGAACGTCACATGGATTCCATGGAAGAAGGAGAGCGCGGCAGTACCACCTGACCAGTGAGAACAGCCCTGATTTCAGATCTGCAGTGCTCCCAACAGAGTTAGCAAATGAGTTGCAGACTGGGAACTATCTGCAAATAGTTTCCAATAATGAATTGAGGTGCGAAAGCTGCAATCTGCTCCCAGACAATCTGTAAACAGAGGGAAGGAAAATTCACCAAAATAAATTATTCATTTCAGATTACTCTTCTAGCTCATGTCTTAACTTGAAAACCTCCAGGGCCTGCAGAGATTTCCGGGGATGCTCCTATACCTTTCCCAGTGCTGTGTTGGGACAGGCACAGTGATGGTGAGGCAGATGAGGGTGTCCTGTCAACGCTTGGCCAACACTTATCCCTCCCAGCTGATGGGGATTTGCTACCAGACATGAACCAGCTGTCCAAAGGCAGGGAAGGTAAGACTATTCTAGGCCAAAAATTGGACTGTTCCCTCTCCCTGTTGCCATCATCAGAGAGATAGAGGAAAGGGAACCACCCTGGAGCAGGAACCAAAACTGAGATGGGATGGGGAACAGGAGGGAAGGAGAGCACACAGTTAAGGGAAAGGGGGCAGGGCAGGCTGGAGGCAAATAATAACTTCAAGCTGGACAAAACCACAGGGGGTTTGGGGGACATACAGATGTGCCCCACCACAGGCTGGCATTCCTAAACAAGGGCACATGTGCTGGGTGCTGGAGCCCACCTGGTGATGCACCACGAACTGTGCCCAGCCATGCTTTGGAAACCTTCCAAACAGCGTTGGGAGAAGAAATTGGCCCTTAAGCAGAATGAGCTCCCTCAGAGTAGCCTGAGGTTTCCTGGGAGCACCTCAGCCCTGAGGAACAGCACTGCCCCCAGGCAGACTGTCCTGGCACCGGGACCACGAGCAGGCTGTGTCTGAGTGTTGTGAGACACTCAGTGTCCCACGCCTGTGCACACTTTGGAACGAGTCTGGGACTTGGTAGGGCTTGATGCTTGAGAAACTGGCTAAAGAGCAGAAAAACTGAACATGGAAAAGAGAAACATCTGGAGCTGGAGGTGGGGTATGGCAGTGGTTATGTGTTCAGTTCTCTGCAAGGAGTGCTCCCTCTGAAGTGGCTTGAGCTGCTCATGGGTCCTCCTAGGCAGGACCTTCAGCTGGGACAGCACAGGTTTAAACAGCTTTGTCACTTTGACTGTGAGTGCCCCATGGATCTCCAGAGGCCACACTCTGGCTCTTTAGTTTTAAGTTTTTAGAAAACTGTAGTGCAATCACAAGTCTTCACACCTCACCATGGTAAGCAGCAGAATGGGCTGGAGCACATTAAGGTGTCTCACAGAGAGGTGTGAGGCAATATTGTCTTCTTTCATTAGAGTTAAAAAAGTGAACAAAATTCTAGTGCATGTTTTCCTGAAAATGTAATGGGGGAGGACATTGAGTAAATATGTGGAAGTGCAAAGTTTAGAGCAGAATTTTCAAGCTCTGATCATACCAAAATGGGCAGAAGGTTTGAGAAACAAACTCTAAGGAGGTTAAATGTGACCCCAGACATCATCTGGAGAGAATCTGTGGTGAGCTAGACTTTTTCAAACCATTTTTTCTGTCCTGAAACTTGCTCTGTATTCAGGGGAGTACAGTAATACTCAGTGAGCTCAAATCTGGTGGATTTGTCTTTGATCCAGTTTGGCAATTATTGTCCCAAACTACCATGATCTCAACAAATGCCAGTGTTTGGCCTTTTGGAAGCTGCTGGTCTTACAGCCCAGCTGACACTAATCAGCAAGCCCAGAATTACTGTGGCATTACTGCTGCTCTGGACCACGGTGGATTTGCAGGGGGATGTGTGCTGGAACTATCAAGGCTTTACAGGAAGTATTTCAGCTTTAAGAAATAACCCAAAGAAGACACTGGCAAGGCTGTTCAACCAGCTCTTAACGAAGGCTTTACAAATATCACTGTCAGGGGGATGATCTGCTCTGCTGACAAAAGGCAGGTGAACATTTGGGCACCTGATTCACTTTCCCAAAGTGGGAAGTGGCAAAAGAAAGTCATGGCAGTGAGTGTTTGGACAAAAACCAGTGCCAGGTACAGTGGGAGGGAGGTGGTGGTCTTGGCAGTGGTGTGAGCCTGGAAGACCTCCTGTTATTAGGCCAACTCCTGAACCCCACTGATGTGGTGGCCACTCGCTCATCCCTCCTTCCACAGTTCAGTGAAGAGGCTGAAGTGATGACTAAGAGCCTCTGCTTGCATAGTGTGTCCCCAGGAAAAACGAAGTGCCCACGTAGTTTCCTAAAGAAAGTGGTTTTCATGAAAAGACAGAAGGCTGGAGGAAAACATAATGCAGCTCTGTGGGAAGACTCAGCAGCCCATGGAAATCAGCTCTTTCCATTGAAAATTTGGCTCTCTGAAAAACAGCTGCTTGATTTGGAGCCCTGGCAGCAGCAGTGGGAATTGTGAATCCAATGTCCTTGTTCCCATCTCCTACAGAATCAGGGCTCCTCGAGGCTGTGCTGACCAGTTCCTGATGGAGGTGAAGGCACTCAGGGACTCTCAGGCTGCTCCTCAAGGGTTAATGTCTCTGTGCATCACAAGAGGTGAGGTCCAGCCATGAATGCTGGAGCATTCTGTGAGAATGAGTAGCACAAACCTCATCTCCAGCAAAACCCTGCCACGTTTCTCAGCTGGAGGGTCTCCACAGTTGCCTCCATGATGTTCCTGCGTGCCTTGACTCCTGGGTGCTGATGTTTTTGCCACCACTTGGCTAAGGATTGTAAAATGGGTAACCCAAGGATGCTGGTTTGGGTTTATTTTTGTTCCAGAGACCTCAAAGCACTGGAGGCCAACTCATGATACCCCATGATGCAGGCTCAGAAGCTCTATGAATCTTGTGCAGGTGTTACAGATGTGCCTTAATGTGAGTTTGAGGGTTTTCTGGCACTGCAGGTGCTCCTTGGGCAGGGAATTATGGTGCTCTGCTGCTGCCTTGCTGAGGAATCTGTGCTATTAGATGGCACCCCTTAAGCAAGCAGAGGGTGCTGGCACAAGGGCTGTGCCCAGGTGGCCAGGCCAGGCCGTGTTTGAACCACGGTGCCATATGGTGCAGAGCCAGTGCTGTCCAGCCCTTTGCAATGAAATAATACTCTGGTTTACTACTGTTTGCAATTAGCCTCCTGCAGCAGATGAATAATCTGTTCGTGTTGATTCGACAGAGACGCTTGGAAAGGGGGACAAACAGTGTGTTCTGCCTCACCCAGCAATCACAGGAATTAACAGAGAAAAATATGGACACGCCAATAATTCCCAGCAACAATCCAGTAAATTTAGCAGTGCTGGCACAAAACAAGCGGCAAATGCAACAAACAGGGGTTGGAGGAGCCACAAAACCTGCTGCCAGCAGTCAGAACAGCCACTTGCCACCTGAACATGGCTGGAGAGAGGGGTCGGGGAGGGGAAGGGGCAGCCCCTGCCCCGGGCTGTGCAGTGCTGGGGTGTGACAGCAACGGCACCACAACCCCCGTGGGAGAGAGGCTTTCTCGCCGTCAGAAAATAAAAGCCATTTTCAGAAGGCGAACAGATTTTGGTTGGGAGGTGAGGGAAGCGAAGGGCCAAGAATAGAAGGGAACAGTGGGCGTAATTCTGACTCCCTGCTGCATTCAAAGTAAAGTACAGGACAAGTTTCAAGGAAACAGCAGGCCAGACCTCGGGGGAGCTGGCAGGGAAAGCCGAGCCTGGCAGGGTGTGGGGGAGCCGACCATGCTGCCCCAGGGGGAGCAGGGCAGCAGTGCGGGCACAGGGTGTGAGCAGCAAAAGGAGAGATGCATCACTGCCCTTACCCCAAGCAGGGTACAGAGGTACAAATCACAGCCCCCTTATTAGGGATTTTAAGGGAGACAGGGATTTAGAGCAGGAGAAGACAACGCTGGGTGACAGCGGTGAAGTGGATTCTAAGTGCAACAGAGCTGAGCATGAAACAGAGGGGAATCATTCAAGTCATCGATGGCCGATCACTATCAAAACATAACATTTTGGAACGTGTCTGTATGTGCATGGCCAGGGCCGGCCGAGGGGGCCGAGCGCCCTCTGCGCGGCCACGGCGGGAACTGCACCGGCGCTGCCCGAGCCGAGATGGCAGCGCGGGGACATCGCCTCTGCCCCGCTCATCGCCTGTGCCCCGCTCATCGCCTGTGCCCCGCTCATCGCTCTCTCTCCGCTCATCGCCTGTGCCCCGCTCATCGCTCTCTCTCCGCTCATCGCCTCTGCCCCGCTCATCGCTCTCTCTCCGCTCATCGCCTGTGCCCCGCTCATCGCTCTCTCTCCGCTCATCGCCTCTGCTCCGCCGAGGGCAGAACTGCCAGTAGCTTGGCATGGTGCTGCCAGCTGCCTGCATGGACCGTGTGTGTGTGTTGAGCCATGAGATGATGGGACATCAGGTAAAGCCAGTGCAAGGCTGAGATGGCTGCAGGTGCCAGGCAGGACAGCCCTGAGCATTTCCATGCTGCAGGAATTGCAATTTTGGCTCTTTTCTCCCTGAGAGATACCTGCAGGGCTGGGGGCTTTGCCCAGACTCTGCTGGAAATGACCACCTTGGCTGTATTCACAGAATCCCAGGATTACTGAGGTTGGAGAAGCCCTCCCAGCCCATTGAGTCCACCCTGTGCCCCATCCCTCCCTTGTCCCCCAGCCCAGAGCACTGAGTGCCACATCCATTGTTGGACACCTCCAGGGGTGGGGACTCCGCCACCTCCCTGGGCAGTCTCTGCCAATGCCTGACAGCCCCTTCCATGAAAAAGTTCCTCCTGATGTCCAACCTGACGTTTTTGCTCAGCCACTGCAGCTTTGGGCTTGCTGGCAGATGGGCTGGAGTGTTCAAAATGTGCTGCTGTCCTGGGCATCTGGGGGATGGAGGGACCTTCCCTCTTCCATGGTGTGGAGCAGTGGTGCTGGGACTGTCCCTGTCTGAGCTGTATCTCTGATGGTGAGCAGGACACTCAGGGAACAGTGTAGGAACAGGGTCAGTGTGGAGGAGACCAGCCCCTGCCAGCCTCTGGAGATGGATACTGGCACGGCAAGGAGACCAGTGAGGGATGGGAGGGCTCTTGGAGAGCCTCAGCATTTCAGCACAGTAGGAAACTCTTCCCCTAAGTAGTGGGGAGACAAGTTACTTCCACTCCTGCACCTCACATGAACCCTTGGCCTGGATCTATGGGGAACCACGGTGGTGCAGCTCTGCTACTACCCCTGGGAGCAGGGCAGGATTCACTGCTGATTCCTCATCTCTCCTCCTCAGGATTTCCCAAGGCCCAGAGCCCAGCTGGCCCCTTTGGATCATGCCCCCACCTTAATGCCTTTCCCACCTTTCACCGTCCTGCCTCTTCCTTATCTGGCACTTCCATTTTCCCCCGACTGCAGCCCCAAGGACAAGCAGTCAAGGACAGCAATTACTCCCATGAAGGAGCCAGGATGAGGGTGGATCCCATGCAGCTTTAGCTCCTCATGTGGAATAAATCACATCAAAACTGGAAGAGGCCAGGTCTGTGGAATAAACAGATCCCCCAGGTCTCTGTGTCTTGTGGGTTGTCTCACCTGTCTTACCCCATCTGAGTTCCCACTGAAGAAGCAGGAAAAGGCCTTGTGTGAACTCTCCTCCATCTTCCACAGGTGTTTGCATGGCAAACATCTCTGATCTGGTCTAACAGATGCCTTGTGGAGAAGGGCTGTCAGTCATGTGCCCTGCAAAACTGCAGGTTGGGAAGTTCTTGCACCACTGCTTGAGTGTGGAAGGACACTCAACAGACAGACCTCAAGACTTCTCTCTTCCTCAGGCTCCAGAGGGTCTGTGAATCCCACAGACAATTTGGTGTCATGCTAAAGCAACAGAGAAGCCATCTCTGAAAGACACCTTCCTGTGTGTGTGATGAAGTGCTCTAAAATATAAAAAATCCTTTCAGACTGAGGAAGATCACTGATAGCTTTCCCAAAATTGACTTGAAAAGCTGTTTCAGAGCATTACGACTGTAGCTTGCAAATATCTGGCCGTGTTTGCTGTTCTCTGGGGGGAGTGGGTGGTAGGTGCCTTTCCAAGGAGCTGCTGGGAATATCAGAGCTCTTCGAACCACACTTCTGAAGTATCCCTGGAATGACAGCCCTGCAGCCTGTATGTCACTGGAGAGGGGAGATGAGCTCCAGGAGGACAGGAAAGTCTTTTTGAGTCAAGCTGAATATCATCCCACCAGCCCTTCAACTCCTGGTCACAACAGCATTTTTTTCCCTTTAAATTCCATGGATTATCTGATGTGCCACTGCCCAGCTCATGGCTGGGTTGGCCCTCAGACCAGGATGGTGATGCCTCAGAAGATAGAATATGGGGAGGGAACCTCCCTCAACATCCACTGTCAGGATCCTGTAACAGCCTCCTGGGCCTGTTCCGCTTCCCAGGGAGGTAGGAAGTACCAAGTAGGTTTTCCTGCTCCTGCAGTTAGTCCCTGTTGAGACAGAGTTTAGAGCTGAGAGCACCAGTGATGGGGGAGTGGGGCTGGGGGAAGTTCCCAAAGCTGCTGGCAACTCATGGTGGCCCCCGTGTACCCCTCAGTGTCAGCCAGTGAGTCACAGAATCACAGAATCAACTACGTTGGGAAAGACCTCTGAGATCATCAAGTCCAATCTTTGACCCAACCCCACCTTGTCAGTGCCCATGGCACTGAGTGCCTCACCCAGTCCTGGATGTCCAGACTGCAGGGAATGCAAGTGGGCTCTGATAACCCAGGCATTGGGGGAGCCCTGCAGGCACCTCCAGAACATCTCCAGTCCGTTCTCTGCATCACAGGGGTGAGGAGCCACCTGCGTGGCTCATGGCTCCTGACAAACACAGCTCCCCACTCACTTTGGACAACAACAAGCTGAAAAAAACCCAATGAAAATGGATTTTCCCCCTTCCTTTTTCAGGAATTCTGGCAAGATATCAAAAAGGTCTGGTGCTACTCCATGTGGAGAGTGTAGCCCAGCTCTCCCTGCTCATCTGCCAGGCCTGGAGCAATTGCAGATCTTATTTTCAGCAGCTGAACTGGCAGCAGGAGTGGGAGGAGAAAGCTTGGCTATCAGTCATCAGGAGATGCTAATCACTCCCATGGAGGTGTTTACTGGAGGGGCGTGTGTGTGTGTGTGTGTGTGTGTGTGTGTGTGTGTGTGTGTGTTTGTGAGAGAGATGGGAGATGAACTGCCATTAGAATTGCAGATCATGCACTTGTTAGCAAAGTGCTTAGACCCTGCTTTACAATTTGCTAATAATAAAGCATTTGTTCCCAGGAAACAAACGCCCAGATTTATGTCTTACTCACAAAGGACTCCAATAGATATATTGATACCTTGTGAAGCTGCAGCAGGGAGAGATATTGAAAAGTGGCTGTTTACTTGACTCCATCAAGCTCCTCGATTGATAACTGGAAGGCATTTATTTCACAAAGGATAGACCACTTAGAATTGCTAACTCTCTGTTGCCAATACGCCCCATATTTAGGATCATTATATCACCATAAAATAGCTTTATGGAGCTATGAATACAGGTGCATGTCAATACCCACAACTGCAGCCACGGCTGCTCCGTTTGCCTGACAATGCTGGGAGAGCCCAGGCAGCCCTGGGGCCCAAAGCACATGGAACACAGGCTTCAGGGAATAAATAGGCACAGGAAGAACTCCTGGAGCCTTTCACCTGCCTGCGTATAGAGCCTCGTCCATGGAGAGCTGGTGCGCGGACCTGGTTTGGCACTGGTGACTCAGTTTACCAGCACACTGAGACACTGCAGTGGCACCAGAGCTCTGGATTGGCTGGGAAGGTGCCAGGCACCAAAAAACAGGTGTGGGGACTCCAGTCTTCCTGCACAGCCCCTCCAGGGTCATGGTGAGGGCTGGAGGCTGTTTGTGGTGCTTCCAGGTGAGCGTGGATAGGATATGTCAAGATCTGTTGTTTGTGCTCCTGTTTGGCTGGTGGCACTTTGTCCTGGGGTCATTCTCCAGAAGTCCTCAGCTCCCAGGGGAAGGGCAGCATGGAGAGAAGGAGCTCAGGTGTCTGCAGGAGGAATTTCTTGGGGAGGAGGAGGGGTAACTCTGAGCTCTGCTCTGGGGGGACCAGGGACAGCAGCCAGGGAATGGCTGGAGCTGTGTCAGGGCAGGCTCAGGTTGGATCTCAGGCAAAGGTTCTTCCCCCAGAGGCTGGTTGGGCACTGCCCAGGCTCCCCAGGGCAGTGGGCACAGCCCCAAGGCTGCCAGAGCTCCAGGAGGGTTTGGACAATGCTCTGAGGGACAGGGTGGGGTTGTTGGGGTGTCTGTGCGGGGTCAGGATCTGGACTGGATGATCCTTGTGGGTCTCTTCCAGCTCAGGATTTTCCATGATTCTGTGATTCTATGAGTCTTCTGTGGGAGGTGTCCCAGACTCAGGAAGGACAGACAGACACATGTACCATCCACAGCCAAAATACCCTTGTGGGTCTGGGCTCTCCCTTCCCACTCCATTTACATGTTCAAACTCTCAACCCACTGCCCAGGTCTTGCCCCTATTTCTTGGTGATCCATTAAGCCTGGAGTGAGCTCTGCAGGCACAGCTCTGTAACCAGGACTGAGCCCTGGGCTCTGTGAGCTGTTTACATTTTAGCTGCTAAATAATGCACTAACGGAAAAGGAAATCTTAGCCAGGGCATCCTGATCAAGATGCAGAGTAACCACAGCTTTTAGCTTTAATTCTGTGGTTCCAAGTGATGCATTTCTTAGCTTTATTTCTACATATGTATGTTTTTTTGGTTGTTGGGGTTTTTTTGCACGGGCTTTCCAAGAAGAGATTTTGACTACAGCACTTGAATTTTTGATATCAGCATTCTTGCAAAAAAATTTTTGTTTCCACAGGAAGCTGCTGGATCTAAGAAATCACAGACAATCCCCAAAGCACAGAAAAAACTGAGAGGTGCCTTTCGTCTTTTCAGCCAACTCTTGGATTATATATTAGTTCTATCGGTCCATCTTTCTGCTAACTACTGTATTCACCTTTGAGGGGAGTGGCCTTTCTCTTTACAACTTGAAAGAATTTTATCCTGACTATTAAATTAATAATTAGTGCTTCATTTACCCAGGATCTCCAGTGTCCAGACTGTATTGATGTATCAGAGATGGTGCAGTGGAAAGATGGAGCCTCTTTCACTGAAGTTTTGGGCAGAGAGTCAACAGGGCTTGTTAGCTATTTAAAGGGACATTTCCCATGCAGAGGACAAGCAGGCTGGGAGAAAGGAGCCAGGGAGGGTATATTGCTGCAGGTTTCTCATCCCTGCACTGGCCTGCCCAAATCCCACCTGGAAAACTGCCTCTGGGCAGAACAAAGGAGCTGGTGGCACCCCAGTGCTCCCAGTCACATCCCATTCCCAGCATGGCACAGTCACCCATGTCTTCACTGCTCTTCCAATCCCCACAGACTGTTTCCAGAATCCTCAAGACAAAAAAAAACCTTTCCCGCAAGGCCGTGCTGCCTAAGGGCCACTCCAGGCTCAGGAATCACCACGGCTGGCCAAGGAATTGCTAAAGTCACCTGCTGGTTTTAACAAGAGCTTGTGATCCTCTGGAGAGCCCTCAGCTGCTTCTGGAAAGAGGAATGAGTATGGGAACTTGGCTAAGGAAACCTAGGGCAGTGGTGGAGTCACCACCCCTGGAAATGCTCAAAGAATGAGCAGAAGTGGCACTTGGGAATGTGGTTTATTGGGTGTGGTGGGATTCTGTCCAAGGTTGGACTTGTTGAGGCCTTTTCCAACCTTAATTATTCCATGGTTCTAGGAAAACAGTCTAAGTGACATCTCATATGTCATATTCACGCTTCTTTCATCTGAATTTTAAACCAGAACATAACTCACCCTCACCACCCAAGAGCTATCTGGTCTAAATCAAAGCGTTCAGCAAATCTTTTATTTGAAGCAGCTGTTTGTGAACTAATAAAGCATCGCTAGGAAATCATGGCAAACTTAGATGAAGAGACTGCCAGTCATCAAAGCAAGAGACAAGAGTTTATCCAACTCAGTGTGAGCATCTGCAACCCAGCACAGGATAAATCCTGTCAATGGGATCAGGGCAGTGGGCACAGCCCCAAGGCTGCCAGAGCTCCAGCAGTGTTTGGACAACGCTCTCAGGGACAGGGTGGGATTGTTGGAGTGTCCTGGGCAGGGCCAGGAGTTGGACTGGATGATCCTTGTGGGTCCCTCAGGACATTCTGTGATTCCATTAATTGCTTTCAGTCAGGTTGCACAACACCCCCAGGACCCAACAGACCTGGGGTACACGTGGAGTCCAAGCCATGGGAGTGCACTAAGGGCATGACAAAGGTGGAGGCTCAGCAGGAGACTCTGCTGGTTTCAGTTGGAGCTGAACTGAAGCAAGAGGATGCTCTGAGCAGCCCAAATGGGCTGCCACGAATCCACTGCCTGCCAGAAGCAGCACATGGGCACAGACAGCTGGGCAAAGGATTAGCAGATTTAGGGAGCCTTTTGCCCACAGCTGTCCAGCACAAGGGAAAACATGGAAAAAAAAAGCCTTTACAAATAATCTTAATCTAATCTGTAGCTGCAAACTCTCTACACTCAACCTCAGTGACACGTCATGGGCGGTGAAGCAAAGTGTGCTACAGGGCCCTGTGCTGCTCCCAGGCTGCTCCGAGATTTTGGTGCCACAGCCACACCCTCCTTGGGGCACTGGAATTGGCCATTGTCACACTGGAGATCTGCTTCTCATCTGCAGTAGCAGCCCTGGCACTGCCAAAGAGCAGCTCAGTGAGGATCCAAAGGGCACATATTTACAACATGCCATCTTGGGATAAAGCCTGGAGACATTTAAGGGATTAAGGGATTAATTTATCTACCACAGCTGATCACCTTTCTATGGAAGACCAGTTCCCATGGTCCCTCCAGTGGAGTGGAGGGAGGTTAGAAACTGCTTTGGGCTCTCCAGGTTTGTGGGTTTTTCAACTTTATAGGATCGTAGAATCCCAGAATGGTTTAGGTCAGAAAAGACGTTAAAGCTCATCTTGTTCCACCCCTTGCCATAGGACACCTTCCACTAGCCCAAGTTGCTCCAAGCCCTGTCAAATCTGGCCTTGGACACTTCCAGGGATGGGGCAGCCACAGTTTCTCTGTGCCAGGGCCTCACAAACCTTCTCCCATCAGAGGTTTGTCCATTCCCATGGTTCCCGGCCATGGAAGGGTCACTGCACATCCCACTGACCAAAGGCTTCTGTTGTATCTGCATCTATAATTATAGTAATAGCTGCTGCTATTCTTTCCACCAGCAGTGGATCAGATGTCTGGATTTTCCATTCTGTATCTCGGGGATGCCTTGTGAGACTGGATTCCCAGCTGGGAAAGCATCCTGCTTTTCCCTGCTCAGCTTCCCCACTTTGCCAGGCACCAGCCCTGCTCTGCCAATCCATTGTGCACCACCAGTCTGACCAGCTGTGACATCCTGAGCAGGAGAAAAGGAGGGATCAGGATGGCTCTGGGAATAAACAACCACATGAGGTCACCCAGAGCCTCCAGCAGCCCCCAGAGCACACAGCAGGAACAGTGGTGGGTTTGGGGCAGTTCCAGAGCCAAAGGATGTCACCTGCATGTCACCTCTCTCCTCCAACTTCTGGGGAGTTGCTCTGTAGAGCAAGGACTAAACCCCTGAAGGCCTGACCATGATATGTCCTGCTGGCAGCAGGCAAAGGCAGAGTCCCAAACAAACGAGAGCAAGAGGTGCCTCCAGCTGAGCCCCTGTGGGCAATGGCTGGGTGCTGGGAGCTGCTGGGAGCTGGAGCTGCCCCCAAGGCTGTTTGTCAGCCATGGACAGGATGGGCCTGTCAGACAGGGACAGCAGGGCCTGTCAGCCATGGACAGGATGGGCCTGTCAGACAGGGACAGCAGGGCCTGTCAGCCATGGACAGGATGGGCCTGTCAGACAGGGACAGCAGGGCCTGTCCCGCTCAGGAATGCAGGTCCCAGGGCAGGGGAGCACTGGCTGGGCTGGGAGCAGAGGGTCAGTGTGGGGGCAGCATGAGGAGCTGGGGGACAGGTCTGCTCTGCTGGGCTGTCCTGGTGACCCTCAGACTCCTCTGGAACAGCCCTGCTCAGTGCTGGCACCCTGAGTGCTCTGCCATCTGCCCAGCCCTGGGGCAGCAAGCACGGGGAGGGTTTTCCCTTGCCCTGGTTTGAGCTGGGGCTGCAGGGGGACTGTTACTGTGCAGGGCAGGAGGAAAAGCATCCATTACATCACCCCAGCAGTTAAGAGAGTGTTAGCAGACTATGTCACTGGGAAGATCTTTGAAAACTCATAAAACGACAGAAAACCCCCCCAAACCTTAGTGTTTCAAGCTAATTAAACCAATATTAATGGAAACAAATTTGCAAACACAGGCCCAGTCCCCATCTCCTGCACTTGGGGCACTTCTGAGGTGTAAGAAGGAGCAACCAGTTTTCTGGCAAGAGGGGAGCTGAGCAGCTTCCAGGGCAGGTTCCCAACAGGAAGCTTGTATGGTCTGGAGCCTCATCATCCCAGATGGACTCGGGACCTCCCCAGGCTCCCACAGGAGCTGCTCCCCAGTTGGTGCGTGGTGCAGACACTGCTCCTTTTCTGCTGCTGGGGGCTCTGGTTGTTGCTATCAGGAGAGTCAACATGAGTCCTACAAATAGTTCAAACAGCTTGGAGTTAAATTTACCAATATTTATGGCTACTGGGAAGTTGCTTTATCCTTGATAAAGGCAGCAGGGCTCAGTCGCAGGAGAAGGAGGAGGGAAAGAGGACAGAAGAAAAAAAGATCTGTAAAATTAAGGGATGTTTGGAAAAAATCTCTTTAAAAATATGATTATTTTTAGGTCAGTTTCCCACCCCAGAGGGTGTTTGGGCACTGCCCAGGCTCCCCAGGACAGTGGGCACAGCCCCAAGGCTGCCAGAGCTCCAGGAGGGTTTGGATGATGCTCTGGGGCACAGGGGGTGACTCTTGGGGCTGGGCCTGTGCAGGGCCAGGAGTTGGACTGGATGGTCCTTGTGGGTCCCTTCCAACTCAGCATGTCCCGTGATTCTTTGAAAGTGAAACAAATGACAGGTCAGGTCTGGTGTGGGGGAACAGAGGGATTCTCTGGCAACAGGGCACAGGATTTGGGTCAACACGGGATTCCGTGTCACTGGAGAAAAGTGCCCAGCTCCTGTCAGAGCTGGGAAGGAGCTGCACATCCACCTCCACCACAGCTACCCAGCCACCCAGAGAGCACAGCGACCACCCTGCACCAGGGGATGTCCAGCATAGGAAGGGCAGAAGGAGGAAGATGGGGATCCCATCCCTGTGGTGCTGTCAGTGTCTGCTGTGGAAATACAAGTTTTGAGCACTGAAGCCATTCAAGAAGCAGGAACAAACATGCTTGAAATGATAAACACTGGCCCGCAGAAAACAAGTTTCAGAGAAGAAAAAGAGTAACTCATGATTGCCAACTGCAAAGAACTGCTTCCTGTTTCACTATTTTCATTTCTTATTTTCTTGTTTTATTTTCTAAATTTTCATCATTGTCAATTGATCCTTTTTGTAAATATTTCACAGATCAATTTGTTCCCTCTTCACCCTTGATTTTGCCTCCTTTTAACACATATTTCCCTATTTCCAGTTCCTCCTCCATGCTGTCACCAGCTCAGCTTTTGAGCTGACAATTCTATCTCCTCATTTCCTCCTTTTCTTTCTCTTTCTTATCCCATTTCATTTCCTCCTCCCCTTAGGCCAGGTGTGTGCTGAGGCTGCTCCTCTTACTCAGAGGGACCAAAATAAACCTGGTGGGGTGGGGAGGGCTTCTTCTTTAAAAAATTAAAAAGCAGCCTGTGGGGAGCAGGAGCCCTCCAGGGCAGCTCACCAGGCTGCAGTTTGAAGGGAATTCAGCAAGGAATAGGTTGTGTCAGATGTGGTTTGGGACATAACTGAGGATGGGCACGCAGGGACAGTGCAGGGGACACGAGTTTGGTGTCAGCACATGGAGGGCAGCAGTACTGCCCACAGAGATTGGATCCCAGATCTCTGGGGGAGCAGGATGGGAAGCTTTGGGGGCAATAAGGTTTGGGGTGAGCTGTCACAGGGGGGTGGGGTTCAGTGAACTTGAAGAAGGGGTGAGAGTGGCCTGGCTGTCACAGGAAGGTGGTGGAGGGTGGGACTATTGATGGTGAGTCAACCCTTGCTGGACAATGACTTAGGATGAGTTCTTGGGTTAGAAGGTTTAATGCACCCACCTGGCAAAGAGCCTCAGCAGTCCTGCAGGGAAGTATTCTCCAGTTCGATCTTCTGGGGTTGGGGTGGCCATGTGGCTGTATTTTAGGGCTCATCTGTGTGTAACAGCAGTAGGGTTTCATTGACCTCGATGGGGATCTGAAGAGATTCCACCAGGAAAAATCTTCTTAAAGCAAACTGGGCACCACAAACCCAACGTCAAGGCCAGGCTGGACAGGGCTTGGAGCAACCTGGGACAGTGGAAGGTGTCCCTGCCCATGGCAGGGGGTGGGACTGGATGAGATTTGAGGTCCCTTCCAACCCAAACCATTCTGGGATGTAGTGATTCCATGGTTTTGTGACACACTGGAGGCTTCTGACCATCCATGGTCATCCTGGGCTGTGCCAGCCCCGGTGTGTCCCAGCCCCAGGGCAGGGCCTGTCCCTGTGCTGGCACTGCTGGGGCACCTCCAGCCCTGGGGCACTTCTGGGCCCCTCAGACAAGAGAAACTGAGGGGCTGGAGCGTGTGCAGGGAAGGGAACGGAGCTGGGAAGGGGCTGGAGCAGCAGGAGGGGCTGAGGGAGCTGGGGGGGCTCAGCCTGGAGCAAAGGAGGCTCAGGGGGGACCTTCTGGCTCTGCAACCCCCTGACAGGAGGGTGCAGTGAGCTGAGTGTCAGTCTGTTTTCCCAGGGGACAAGGGACAGGAGGGGAGGGAATGGCCTCAAGTTGCACGAGGGGAGGGTCAGGTTGGATATCGGGAGAAATTTCTTCACTGAAATGGTGGTCAGGCACTGGAACAGTTTGACCTGGGCAGTGGTGGAATCCCCATCCCTGGAAGTGCTCCAAAAGTGTGTGGATGTGGCACTTGACACAGTTTGGTGGTGAACGTGGTGGTGCTGCTGGGGGAAAGGTTGGACTGGATAATCCCAGAGGGCTTTTCCGACCTAAATGATTCTGTGATTCTCTGACCGAGCTCATCCTCCATTGGAACTTTTTGTTTTCCCCAAGTTAATTTTGGACTCAGGAAATCCCAGCTGGACAGTATTGGAGGTGAAGCCCCCCAGCCTTCCTAGTTCAGGTCTCGTGTCCGTGACTGCCAAATGCAGGAGGACACACAATTGAGTGGCTGAGTTGGGTGTTGGTAGTGGGTCTAGAAAGAGGTTCTCTGGCTTGGCCATCTCCAAGATGAAATTCTGCAAACCCTCATCTAATTGTTGCTAAAAACCCAGGCTATAAAGACAAGTCATTTTTTCACAAGTAAATCCCTCAGATGTCTCTGCCTTTCCCTCCTGGAAAGGCTCAGTGTGCTGGGTGCTCACAGAAATTTTCATAGGATCACAGGATCAATGAGGTTGGAAAAGACCTCCAAGATCACCAGCTCCAACCTGTGCTCAGTGCCCAGTGCCCACCTTGTCCTCCAGCCCAGAGCACTGAGTGCCACAGCCAGGCCTTCTCCACCTCCAAGGGTGGAGACTCCAAACCTCCCTGGGCAGCCCCTGCCAAAGCCTGACCACTCTTTCCATGAAGTTTTCCCAATATCCAACCTGACCCTCCCCTGGCACAGCTGGAGGCCGTTCCCTCTCCTCCTGTCCCTTGTTCCCTGGCAGCAGAGCCCGACCCCCCCCGGCTCCCCCCTCCTGTCAGGGGGTTGCAGAGCCAGAAGGTCCCCCCTGAGCCTCCTTTGCTCCAGGCTGAGCCCCCCCAGCTCCCTCAGCTGCTCCTCATCAGACTTGTGCTGCAGACCCTGCTTTGTAACACAGAGTTTGAGGAAATCCAGAGTGTGTCATGTACCAGCAGCTCTGCAGAAGGGCTCAGAGCCACAGCAGCTTTCCAGTGGTTTGCACACAAACCAGAAGTATTTGGCCCATTCAGATTAATTCTTGGAGGGTTTCTGTGGGATATCTGGGAAGAAAATCTCTGCAAATATACCTGCCTGGAGCAGGTGAGTGCTGCTGTCAGTGCTCTGGGAAATGAGGCAGTTAAGGACATTGAGAATAAATGTCAAGACATTGCAAAGAGAGTCACCTGCTCATTATTTTTATAAGCCCTTGCTGAAAGAATGCTTTTTGAGGTAGCAGGCGATAGCGCTGTGAGCAGCTTAAATGTCACGTCTTTTTTTCTTAATTCACACCAGGCAGAGGCATCTGCCTGTTACAAGTTTCTGATAATGAAGGGCATGTAATAGTGACCACCCAGAGCACAAGGGAGCCCTGTTTAACATGCTCAGCCTTCCTTGGGTGTTCATTACAAAGCCTGATGCAAACTCAGCCAGCCCATTACTGCTCTGCTTTTTATTTGGGGGCCACTTGAGCAAGTTGAGAGCTTTGGTCTTTGAGGGAATCTGTTTACACTGAAAGCACTTGTGCATTTTTTGTAAGTGGTGTTGGGGGCAGGAGGGTCATGGCTTCAATCAATATGATGCTGCTGGACTTGGGAAACAGGAGGAAAAGCATCACTGGTCTATCCAACGTGAAGATGGGGTGTTTGGAAAGATGTGGGACTCGTTTGCTTCAAGCACTACTGAGAAGCATTACAGAGGAACAGTGAGTGGCATTTCTGGGGTAACAAGGCCTCTCCCAGCTTTGTGCACCAGGCAAGCAGGCAGGAGGGAGGTTGGGTGTGCAGGGAAAGGGGGATCAGGACCTGATGTCACAGAATCATAGAATGGTTTGCGTTGGGAGAGACCTTAAACCCCATCCTGTTCCACCTCCTGCCATGGGCAGGGACACCTTCCACTAGCCCAGGTTGCTCCAAGCCCCGTCCAACCTGGCCTTGGACACTTCCAGGGATCCAGGGGAAACCACTGCTTCTCTGAGGAACCTGAGCCAAGGCCTCCCCACCCTCACAGGGAAGGATTTCAGCTCAATGCAGGCTCACCCAGGCTCCAGAGCTGGCTGGGGTCTGGAAGCTGTGAGACAAAGCCAGACCAGTGCTCTCCCATCTCACATACCTGCTCAGCAGTGGGGTAGCATTCCCTGCTGCCATGGCCAGCAGCTCCTCTTCTGTCCACCTGTTCCCAGCTTGTAAACTCCTGGGATCCTCTGCCTTCACCAGACTGATGTCCCAGCTTCAAGACACCAAGTTCATGTTTGCCCCTGGATTGTTTATAGGCACGTTGGTTCACAGAGGAGCTGGAGCAGAACAGTTCCCGTGTCCTGGGGTGGGCTGTAGGACTGGCATGGCAGGTCCCAGCTCCAAATGATGTCTATACATTGTATAAATGTCTTTCCACTCCTCTCTATGAATACAGGCTGGGAGAGCTGGGGTTGTTCAATCTGGAGAAGGGAAGGCTATGGGGAGACCTTAGAGCCCCTTCCAATGCCTGAAGGGGGCTTCTAAAAATGAGGAAAGGTGATAGGTCCGGGGGAATGGTTTTAAACTAAAAGAAGAGAGATTTAGATTAGATTTAGGAATTCCCTGTGAGGGTGGGGAGGCCCTGGTACAGGTTACCCAAAGAAGCTGTGGCTCCCCCTGGATCCCTGCAAGTGTCCAAGGCCAGGTTGGACAGGGCTTGGAGCAACCTGGGCTGGTGGAAGGTGTCCCTGCCCATGGCAGGGGGTGGAATGAGATGAGCTTTAAGGTCCCCCCCAACCCACACCTGCCCATGACTGATTCTCTGCAGTGTTCCTGGGTCTGCACAGGGCAATGGAGAAGGCAAAGCAGAGCTGGTGGGGAAGGCGAGGGGAGGAAGAGGAGGCTGCTGCGATATCCAAGGGCAGAGCTGGGGAGCAAATAGGAGAAAGGGGGGATCTTGTCTCTCTGCTACATCTGTTTCCAACTTGCCTAGAATTCCAGTCTGTGAATCGGGGATGGAGATCATCACACGGAGGGGCTCCTGGAAGGGTTGATCCTCACCTCCTCCCAAGCACAAGGAGATGGCTTTGACTGTGCTTATCAATGAAAGCGGGACCACAAATGAGGGATGAGCCAGTTCTCCCAGTCCAGCCCCAGGATTCCTGCTTTGCTGCAAGAGGACACTTCAGCAGGAGAGCAGTGATGGGAGCTCTGAGATGCCACTTTTGTGGGCTGACACTCTCCATCGTGCTGCCACCCTCACCCCTCTTCCTTCAGAGCTTTTAATTTGTTTTCTTCTCGTTTTCCAGCAACTGGGATTCCCAGTTCCAGGTGGTGCAAAGCTGCCTGTTGTGTCTTTGGGAGCAAAGACCATTTTCCCGGCCTTGGAAAGACCATTCCCCACCACACCCGTGTGCCACCAGTAGCGCTAGCATTGCCTCCTTGCCACTTCCAAGCAGGAATTGCCTCTCTTCGGGATGAGAGCAGGGTAGAAGCCAACAGGGCATTTCTTGTTAATCCAGCTCTACTTGGGGCTCCTTCTCCTGGAGCAGCAGAGACTCAAGGGAGCAATGTGTCACTGCCTGCATCCCTGTGATGTAGCCTGTAGGTGGGAAAGCATGTTCTGTGAGTAGGAAAACTCCCAGTGTCTTTTTTTCAGCAGAGAACATCAACAAGTGCAGCTCTGCTGCCTCCTGACAGTGCCAGGCAGGTGCTTGCTTGCTCGGAGATCTCTTTCCCACTTGGTAGCTGGGGAGATTCGCTGTCAGTGCCGCCTGTGTACACACAGATGTGTCCTGGGCTGTGACCCTGAGCTGGAGCCATCACAGCTGAAAAACTGCATGGCACATGGTCAGCATGATCATGACCCCACAGATCAGCTCCAGAGAAATTCAGGCTGTCTGTCCAGCACCCCGAGGCCTGATGCCACCTGACACCACTGTGGTGCCTACGGTGATTTCAGCAGCAGCAATCAGCAGGCAGTTCTGGAGCTGACTCAGAAAAGGTGAAGCTGGGCCAGCAGCCAGCTGGATGGACTCCAGGGCCATGCCAGTGTGGCCAGCAGCCAGACCCTTCTGTGCCCTGGGGAGGATGGGGAATGTACCCCTCTGCCTTTACCAGGCTTGTGGGGTGCAGATAATGCCATGTGAGTCAGCAAGGGAAACAAAACCTTCCTTCCCTGTGCTCCCTGATTTTATCAGGCATCACTGGGATGCATTGTGCAGACGGAACGTCCTCTCCACATCCCCACAAAGGACCCTGTGCTGAGCAGGGAGCCAGGGTGGAGCTGGGAAGCTCCCAGTGGCCATCCCAGCTCTGCTCAGAGCCCATGCCCAGCCAGGCTCTGTCCTGACCCCCCTCAGCAGCTCTGATTTCATTAGGGATGAAGCCCTGATACAGCTTTTTTCCACTTGAACAACATCATCCTGAACTTCCCCCTCTGAACACACATTCCCTTTCCAAGATCTTCAATTCCCTCTCTGTGCCTTGTTTGGAGGAGGCTGTTCCCACACTGCTCCAGTCCCAGCACTTACTGACACCTGAGTCAGCATCATTCCCGGACCTGGTCCCTGTTGGCATGTCCAGGTGGGCACAGCTGAAAATGTAATCACAATGCTGGCCAACTCCACCAGGTCAGAGCCTCCCTGGTAGCACTTGAGTAGATGGAAATGCAGCATTTCAATGAATGGCCCTTTAATTACGCTCTCTCTGCCCTGCTCTTTCTCTCCCCGCTGCAGAAGCCAAGTGAATGTTAATAGGCAGCAGCTCTGCGGGCTCCCACAGCCTCACACCTGCTTGCTTTCATGCTGCTGGATGCCTGCACCGGGTATTAATTAAGCAATTAAGGCAAAAGAGGTGTCTCCTGGTCTGCAGCCCTAGAGAAATGCTCCCTCCAAGGCCTTGGGGCTCTCTCAGAGCCCCTGCCCTCAGTGGAGATCCATTGGAAGCTCCTGGGAGTGCTGTGAAAGGCCAGGGGAGTGGCCGTGCCTTACTCAGGCAGATGCAGCATTTGAGCTGCACAATGAATCCGGCTCTTCCAGGGATTTCATCCAAGCAGGCTTGGCCTGACCTTTCCTTCCTTTTTTTTTTTTTTTTTTTTTTGGGTGGAGCTTGCTCTTCTCAGAGAAAAGCACCATTGAAGCAGAATACAAAAGCTTTAGAAAAACTCCCAAAGCAGAAGGTTTCTAAGACTTCTTTGTCATCCCCAGCTCGGGAGGGAATGTTGCTGTGCTCCAGCCAGCTGATCTGTCCCTGAGCCCTGGACCTGTCACACTGCTCTCCCTGGCCAGGCTGGCAGTGGGGGGATGCTGCACCTCTGCTTCTCTTGGAGAATTCCCAGCCTTCCAGTCCCTGAAGGGGGCCTAAAAGAGAGCTGGAGAGGGACTTCACAGAAGGACAAGGGCAATGGCCTTAAGCTGAAGAAGGGAAGGGTTAGACAGGATATTGGGAGGAAATTCTTTCCTGTGAGGGTGGGGAGGCCCTGGCACAGGTTGCCCAGAGAAGCTGTGGCTGCCCCTGGATCCCTGGAAGTGTCCAAGGCCAGGTTGGACAGGGCTTGGAGCAACTGACAGGGCCTCAGTGAGATCACAGCAGCTCAGGGTTGTCACAGACCTGGGCACTGATGGCCAATGCTGCCTCTAAAGAGTGGGATCCCCTGCAGTGCAGGGTGACCCTGAGTCTTAATGGGAACAACTTTCATGAGAGCTCACCAGGAATTTATCTGCCCTCAACTCTGGGCAAATATTCCCAGGAATAGGATGGTGATAGGTAGGGCACTGGGGGAGCAGGTCTGGCTGCCCATCCACATCTGCCTGTCTCATGTGCTGAGCACAAGGCTCAGCACCCCTTCCTGCCTCCACCTCAGCCCACTTCTCCCATCTCCAGGGATTTTTTCATGCTCTCCAGCCCAAAGCTCCTGCTCCAAGTGCAGCTGGTTGAGCCTGTGTTTCTCTAACCTACCTGCTGAGGTCACCTTGCAGAGAGGCCACTTCACAAAATCCTGTGTCCAAAGGAGCTCTCCAGGAAGCCTTTCCAAACCCAGCCTGTGCTCCTGCCTGTTGAGGAACCTTCTCTCTTCTTACATTGTCCCTATGGACAACCCTGGGCATTGTGGAAAAAAAAAACTGAAAAAAACCCTGGAAAATACCTGTACATTACTGGAAATATCTTTATTTAATCCCAGGAAGAAGCAGGACTGGGGGGAGAATTTTTGCTGTGCAGCTGCATATGGCCTGAGAGAAGAGGAACCTGGGGATACAGCTCTGTATCACCAAAAATGTTATGATGTATGTCATGCAAATAGGGAAAAGAGCTTAAAAGATTCACAAGTGTGAAAACCAGGGACAGTGGCCTAGAAAATATCTCCTGCTGGGTTAAGAAATCGTTTACAGTTACCCATTGCCTTCCAAAGGAGGGGTGCTGTTAGACAGGCTGGGGGACGTTGGTCAAAGAGCAGTGAGCAAGATCACAGCCTTCAGGAGGTGTCATAGTTTGAAATTGGCCCCCCCTGAGAGGCTGGGGGGCTCAGAGGTGTTTGGGTGCCAGGACAGTGTTCCCTGGAGAGCCAATCACTGTCCATGTTGTTTGCTTCTGCTCAAAACCATATATCACAGCACCGGAAGCTGTTGGCAAGTTCTGTCTTGGTTGTTTTGCTGTTGGTGTCTGCTGCGGGTAGGTGGACAAGGCCGGGGGGTGGCTGGGCTCCCTCTCTTCCCCCTCCGGGGGGGAGAGGGGAGCCCTGCAACCCCCCAGCTCAGCCTTTGGCTAGAATTATTAGAGTCAGCATTTGGAGTGTGTGCTGTGAAGGAAGAGATTCACAGCACCTGAGGTAAGAGGAGAGAGGCAGGCTTTGCAGCCGAGCCCTCTTCCCCCTCCTTTTCTGCAGTGAAGCTGTAGAGGGGGGGCTTTTTCTTTCCCTCCACTGTAAGTGGAGGAGAGGCTCAGAATTGAAGCTGAGCTAAGAGAGTGGGCCGTGGAGGTAGGCCCAGCACTCGGGAGAAGAGTCCCAGATGAAATTGGAGACGAGCCCAGAGCTCGAGGGTTGCCTGCCGAAGCTGACCGGGGGCAGCCGAGAACTGATGTGGAGGAATGAAGATTCCAGGATGTGGACGCTTGATAAACTAAGCTACACTACAGCAGCTTACGAACTGAGGTGAGACACCGAGAGGGAGGAATCACCAGCAACAGAAGAGCAAGGACTCAAAGCTATCTTCTCAGACTTCACGAGGAGGAGAGACTACAACAAACAACTGCTGGAACTTGGTGAGGGGGGAGTGTTCAGGAGCTCAGAACACTCCCACAGCAAAAGACTGTGTTACATGTCAGCCTTAAAGGCTGCTCCTGGACTAAAGTTAAAGGAGGGGCTTGAAAGGACTGACTGATAGTAATGTAATATATATATATAGTTGCCTTTAGTTTGTATAGTATTTATTTGTGTAAATAAATGTATATACTTCCCCCTTCCCCTACAGAAGCCTCTGGCCTGAAAGGTTCTCTCCAGTGTTAGGATAAATTGTTGAGAAGGGGTGGGGGAAGCCTAAAAATTGGATTTTAGATTTCTAATGTGGCTCAAACTGCCACAGGAGAGAAGGGAAAACCTGCAGCCAGTCTGCTGGGACTGAAGGATTGTCCCTTTTGAGGTGCACTGAAGTTTCCTCTTCTCTGAAGTTTCTTTGGCTTTTGCAGAGCTGCTCTTTCTCTCCTGAGCTTCTCAGAACTCAAAGCATGGAATCACAGAGTCACAAAAACCAGTTTGTGTTGGAAGGAACCTTAAAGCTCATCCAGCTCCACCCCCTGCTATGGGCAGGGACATCTTCCACTACCCCAGGTTGCTCCAAGCCCTGTCCAACCTGGCTCAGAACAGCTGACAGTGGCAGACACCCAGCTAAGCTGTTGTCAAAGAATGATAGAAAGAGTCTTGGTGCAAGGGGCTTCTGAAGGTCTCTAGTTGCAGAGCTAACTCTAACCTGGACCAGGTTTCTTAGTGCCCGTTTAGAAAATCTTCAGGGATTGAGATTTTCCCCATCTGAAAAGTGAAGAGTATTTTTTTAGGAATTTTCCCAGTTCCAACTCATGTCCATTCTCTGCTAAACCTCATTTTGTCCCCTTGCGAAGAGTTTGGCTCCATCCTCTCCACAGCCCCCTTTAGGTAACTGTACTTAGAGCATTTCTGCATTTTATCACAGCCACCATTGCTGGAATTCTGCCATTCATTTCAGCTGAGAATTCTTCACAGGAGTGGAAGCAGGCTCTCGATTCTGTCCTGTAACCCAGGAATTACAGCTGAGAAGAGGATCAATCTCAGGACAGTCCCATCTGAATAGCCCTCCTGGTTTGACAGAGCTTGTTAGGAGCTCTCTGAGAACAGCCCTTCACCTGCTTCCACCCTCATCCTCTTAAAAAATCTCGAGCATATTTCCCTGGTTTGCTCAGAGAACATCCTGTTGTGCTGAGTTAACAGCCCTAAAGTCAATACATCTCGCATCTATTGCTGCTCTTTATCCACTGGGCCAGTTACTGTCAAAAAAAATTGGTCTGATTTGAAATGATTCATTTCTGACAAATCCCAGATGGTTGTTTTCCATCACCCAGGGATATCATATGTACTTATAAACTGAAGGCTTTCTACTTGCTCTTTCTTTGATATCAAAGCCAGGCTGAGCTGTTTACCTCCCATTGCTCCTGTGTCCATACTGCTCTTCTTCAGTGCCCCCCACCTCCCTAATGAGGGTTCTGGAAGATATGGGGAGTGTTCAGCCTGGAGAAGAGAAGAGGGGACACCTGAAAGCCCTTTCCAGTGCCTAAAGGGGCTCCAAGAGAGCTGGAGAGGGACTTGGAACAAGGGCCTGGAGGGACAGGACAAGGGGGAATGGCTTCCCACTGCCAGAGGGCAGGGAGAGATGGGAGAAATCCTTCCCTGGGAGGGTGGGGAGGCCCTGGAACAGGTTGCCCAAAGAAGCTGTGGCTGCCCCTGGATCCCTGGAAGTGTCCAAGGCCAGGTTGGACGGGGCTTGGAGCAACCTGGGCTGGTGGAAGGTGTCCCTGCCCATGGCAGGGGGTGGGACTGGATCAGCTTTAAGATTCCTTCCAACCCAAACCATTCCATGATTCTGTAATTATCCCTGGGTTTGCATCCAAGAAGTTGTCAAGTTGTCCCAGACATCACCTGGAGTGTTTCTCTCCTGCTCCAGTGTCCTTCCATCAGATATAAGAAAGACTAAATTCTCTCAAAAGAGTGTGGATATCTGGAGCCCTTCTTGAGTTGTTTTAAAGAGATGTTCTTCTCTACTCCCTCCCCCTACAGTGACCTGCAGGACATCTTCCACCATAGTGTCATCCTCTCTGAGTCCCACCCAGACTCAATCCTTCCACAGCAGAAGTTCTGTGCACCTCCTCCAACAAAGCACATTTCCTTCTCCTCAGCCTCTCTTCCCTTGACTGCCCATGTCTGCCCCCACACCAAGCCCACCACAACACATCACTTATCCCAGTAATGCCATGGTTTGATGGCCACACACACAGCTCTGTCTCCTTTGACACTACATTACATTTCCAAGGACTTCAAGGGCTTTTTCACACCCACTGCTCTGTCACAGCTGTTTACCACCTCAGCTTCCATTCTCTTCCTCAGTTCCCAGCTGGTGTCACCATCCCACAGCACACCTCACCTCACCAGCCTGTTGGGAAAAATGCTCCTGCCCCACTTTGTCATCATTGCCCAGCTGTCCCTGCTCACCACAGAGACACAAATGTCACATGAGCCAAAGCACTGCCTGTGTCACCAGCCAAGTATTAACTCATGGGGTGAGTCCTTTCCTACCCGTGTTTTTCTGATTCCATTGGCAGGATTGGATATAACAGTGTCTGGCCTTCAAAATCCTTCTCTCTCACCCTTGCAGTCCTACAGCCAATCTTGATTTCTTACAGGTATCCCTTGGCAGCAGCACTGTGGCCATACTGATTTACAACAAGGTGCAAAAGTCTGAAGGCCAAAAAAGCCTCAGCAGCATCTCCAGAACATCCAAGATCAAAGTCATTGGCAGCCTACAAACCTCCTGTGTCACAGCTCAGGGGACATATGTGTCCATCCTGCCCAGGAGGGAACCTCTGATGACCAGCACCAGCTGCTTCCTCTTGCTCCTCATGCTGGATTGAGGTCTGGCTGAAACCTCCCTTTGTGGGGTATGGTCCCTTTCTTGGATATAAAAGTTCTGCAGCAATTTGCTAACACGGATCAGGAGGCAGAGAAAGGCCATTTCCCAGCTGTCTGAGGTGTCCCATCTCAGCCATAATCACAGAGTCACAGAACATGCTGAGCTGGAAGGGATCCACAAGGATCACCCAGCCCAACCCTCAGCCCTGCACAGGCCCAGCCCCAAGAGTCACCCCCTGTGCCCCAGAGCATCATCCAAACCCTCCTGGAGCTCTGGCAGCCTTGGGGCTGTGCCCACTGCCCTGGGGAGCCTGGGCAGTGCCCAACCAGCCTCTGGGGGAAGAACCTTTGCCTGAGATCCAACCTGAGCCTGCCCTGACACAGCTCCAGCCATTGCCTGGCTGCTGTCCCTGGTCCCCCCAGAGCAGAGCTCAGTCCCTGCCCCTCCTCTGCCCCTGCCCAGGCAGCTGGAACTGCACTGAGCTCTCCCCTCAGTCTCCTCTGCTCCAGCTGAACACACCAAGTGCCCTCAGTGTCCTTACACGGCTTCATGGGAGTCTCCACCCAGAAGTCCTTCCAGCCCCATCTCTTGCTGTCCCACCTCCTTTGCTTCAGAAACCTGTCTCTTTTGTGTCTTTAAAATCTTTACAAAGACTGTGTCATTCTCATGTTCATCCTTCCTGCAAGTGCCTCTGCTCCTTCCCCCCCAGCTCCTCCAGCTGCCAAACCAGCCTCTCAGCCAGTGCCTCCCCTCTAGGCCCCCATCACCCGGCCCTAGGAGAGGCACCAGCCCCTCCCTGCAGCCACAGACCACTGGTGCAGACCTTTTTAATGAGGGACCCACCGAGTGGGAAACAACCAACACAGGCAGTTGGCCCGAGAAATCTCCAGATGATACTGGAAGAAAACAGAAACAACAAATTACATTTGAGAAAAAAAACAAAACTGAAACAACAGATGAAAAAGTAGAGAGAAAAAAAGAGGTAGATGGACAGAGAGACAGATAAATCTCAACCAGTGCACCCATAGATCAACTGCATGGGAGGTGTGGGAGAAGAAAAATGCCAAAACCCCCTGAACTAAATGAATAAAAAAACCAATGGAAATGCCCAACAAAAAAACTGCAGGTGGGAACAACAACAAAAAAGATCGAAAAAAAGTTGCTGGCCCCCAAACAGTCCCAAAAATATGACCTATCTAAATAGCTAAGCACTAATTTTTTCCCCTTTCCCTGTGCCAGCATCTCACACTTGTGTCCCCTCCGTTTCTGCACCGCAAGAACAGCCAGTGTTGGAGGGAACATGGAACATTAGTTACAGGAGCAGGGAAGGCTCACACAGGTCTGTGGTGTGCAGAGGGAAATGCCAGGATGAAGACACAAATCAGTCCTGTCAGGTCAAAATCTAGGGCGCTGAATCCTGCTTTTTTATCCCCAAGCTGCCAATTGAGACCCGCCCAGGACACTGCATGTGGGGGAGGCTGGGCTTGACCCATGTTTTGTGCTCATCAGGCAGTGAAAGGGGCTGTGCTGGACAAGATCCCTCCTCATTTTCCTGATCAGCAGCAAAATAAGGAGGTGAGGGGAAAGTTTTTTCTATCTTCAATGAATTAACACATCTCTTAAACAGAATTATTAGATATACAATACATACTTGGATAACAAGTGTTAGGAGGAGGGAGCACAAGTCTGATGAGGAGGAACTGAGGGAGCTGGGGGGGCTCAGCCTGGAGCAAAGGAGGCTCAGGGGGGACCTTCTGGCTCTGCAACTCCCTGACAGGAGCGGGGAGCCGGGGGGGGTCAGGCTCTGCTCCCAGGGAACAAGGGACAGGAGGAGAGGGAACAGCCTCAGCTTGTATCCTGGGAGGTTTAGTTTGGATATTAGGGAAATATTTTTAATGGAAAGGGTTGTCAGGTGTTGGCACAGGCTGTCCAGGGCAGGGGTGGAGTCCCCATTCCTAGAGGCGTTCAAAGAAACCTGTGGATTTGGCCCTTGGGGACAGAGGTGGGTGGGTTTAGTGGGACCTGGCAGTGCTGGTTAATGGTTGGACTTGATGATCTCAGAGGGCTTTTCCAACCTTAATTATTCTCTGATTTTATGTTTATATATAATAAAATTTCTGTTTTGTAGGGATGGATGTATTTATGTATTGCATATATATGTATCTGTGTGGCCTCTCAGACTGTGAATTGAGCTGGGCTATAAATTGCAAAGCTTTTCATGCTCAGCCTTGATCTAAAAAGCCTTTCGCTGTCCCTGCATCTCACAGTGAGAAAGTGTCTGCAGGCTCCCTGTCCTGCTGCTACCCAGAGGTTCCCCCTGGAGATACCCCTGTTTTTAGTGAATGTTTCTTGTGTAAATGCAACCTCCTGCAAGGGCTGTGTCAGCCTGAGAGGGTCTGAGCACTGAGAGGGTCGGAGCGCTGCTCACCCCCAGCAGCCCCAGCGAAAAGGGGAAGGGTTTGGGGACTTTATAAACTCCTGGTTTTCCAGCTCTGTTTGCCAGAAGCCCCAAGCCCAAGTGCTTCAGCTCTGGAGAGCTGCCTGCCCTGCAGTGGGCTGGCAGGCACTGTGGAAGTCAGCCAGTCTGATGTCAGGGTTTTCTTCTCCCAGAGGGACCGCGTGAGAATCTGCATTATCCATTCTGACAGCGTGGCAAAGCAAAAGATGAATAAAACTGACTTTAATCCATCAAAGCCCCATCAAACCTCGACTGTGCAGTTTGTCAGAGATACAAAACAGGAAACAAATATGTGCACAAATGTTGACATTTAGCAAAGATCCTCTTCTTTAAGGTCTCTCCTCGAGGGACTGCGGAGAGATCGTGGGCTGATCCAGGGCAGGATGAGTCAGTCCTGCTCCTGGGGAAGGCACATCCTGCAGTGGTCCCTGTGCTGACCAGGAGCCCTGAAACCCTGCTGGATACCTCAGTAATGCCTGGGAAAGCAGAGCTCTGCAGGGCCAGCAGCACCTTCCCCAGACCTGTTTGTTTCTTGAGCACAAACAAAGAGCAGTGGACACTGAGGAGTGTCAGCACACACAAATTTATGTATTGAGCCCTTAAAAGAATCACAGAATAGGTTGGGTTGGAAGGCACCCTAAAGTTCATCTCATCTTCCCCATGCCATGACAGGGGCACCTTCCACTAGCCCAGGCTGCTCCAAGCCCCATCCAACCTGGCCTTGGACACTTCCAGGGATCCAGGGACAGCCACAGCTTTTCTGGGCAACCTCTTCATCTCATTTTCCTCAACTTTCAGGGAAAAAACCCCACCAATTCTCTGGTCGAGCTTTTCAGCAAATCTGTCCAACATGGGGCTGAAGGAGAAGCACGTGACTAAATTACATCCTTTGGGTTGGGGAACACTGAAAGACATCAGACCTGGACACCACACGTAACACAAGGGCTGTGGAATCCTGCTCTGCTTCTCCAGGCAAACAGCGTGTTCACAGCAGCATTTCTGGCATGACGAGAAAGGGAACTGTCACTGGAAAAGGGGCAAAGGGCAAAGGACAAGTGAGAATTTGATGTTAGTCACTGGGCAAATGGTTGAACTTGCTAAAATTCATCAAGCTCTGTGTATGTCCCCATCCCTGTAAGTGTTCAAAACCAGGGTTGATGGAGCTCTGAGCAACCTGGACTAGTGAAAGGTGTCCCTGCCTGTGGCAGGGGATTGGAACAAGATGAGCTTTAAGGTCCCTTCCGACCCAAACCATTCCATGATTCTATGATTCTGGGATGTGTGGTTGTTTGGGTGGTTCCCAAGCATCTACTCAGCCCTACATCACAGCCAAGAAGCCAGCCCAGTTTGCCATGCTTTGCCTTCACAGGCAGAGAAGCCAGTTCCCTTCCTGCAAGGGCAGCTGTGACCCCAGCAGGCAGGTAGGGCCAGTCAGGACCTCCTGACCTCCCTGGGGGAGCTTCAAATGCTGCTCAGCCAGTTGTACAACTCATGCTCTGAGCCATCCCATCACAGGCAGTTATGCCCTGCTGAGGAGTCAAAAAATGCCCCTGTGTCATAGGCAGGATCATGAAACCCAGGGGTGAAGCATTTGCAGGTAAAGTGATTCACTAGTTTCCAAGTCCAAGTCAGCAGTGTCCTTAGGAGCATCCCCATCTCCATCCCTCCTTTCCCAGCCTGAAAAGGCTGACCAGGTTTGGCAGCTCTGATGATTCAGCCCTCAGAGAGCTGTTATTTCTCTTACCACCTCAGCTGCAAGAGTCAGGGGATTATATGAGACACGTGGTCTTGAATGAAAATCACATCAGAGACAAATTTGTGACTGCAGAGAAAAGCTGGAAACATGACTCCTAACATTTAAAAAAAAAAGAGGGGAAAAAAAAAAAAAGAAGGCAAATAAACAGAGCCAGAGTTTATTAATTTTTAAAATCTCATTATTTTTGGACACCATAACGTTTTCGGAGACCTGAGTCAAGTGTTTTGAGCGCCGGGAGTTGATGAGGGAGCTGTGGTGTCTCAGTGCTCTGCTGCCCACATTCCCTGCAATCAGATAATGAGCCCCAGGCAGGCTCCTCTCACAGCCACTGCTCTCTGTTCCCTGCAAGGGTGGCTGGAGTGGTGCTGGTGGATATTACTGAGTTCGTGTGATGGTGAGCTTGATCTCCACAAGGAGGTTGTAGAAGGAGTTGGATCAAGAAGCGTGGCACATCTACACACTCATCTCAGCATCCCAGAGGCTGAAATTAAGTGTTGGGAAAATGGAATTTTTGGCTCTTAGCTTGGCTCACTTACTGGCTGGAGGAGCAGTTCATCACTGCTCCTCTGGCTGAGCCTCGTGGGCAGGAGCTGGCACAGCTGGGCAGCCCCAGTCTGGCAAGCCTGTGGTGTGAGAGGCAGGACAGGACAGGGCAAGGAGCTGATGTTCTGCCATCTGAGACTTGTCCATAAGGACACATAGTGGGATGCCTCCTCCTGCCCCCTCCTCTGCCCCCAGTGCTGCCTGATAGCTCTGCCTGAGAGCCTCATGGTGGACAGACAGCATCAGTGTGGAGAAGACCATGAGCAGCTCAAGGAGCAGCTGTGGAGAGCAGGCACTGCAGCCCCTGGAAATGCAGCAGAGACTTGGTGTGTTCAGCTGGAGCAGAGGAGACTGAGGAGAGACCTCAGTGCAGTTCCAACTGCCTGGGCAGGGGCAGAGGAGGGGCAGGGACTGAGCTCTGCTCTGGGGGGACCAGGGACAGCAGCCAGGGAAGGGCTGGAGCTGTGTCAGGGCAGGCTCAGGTTGGATCTCAACCAAAGGTTCTTCCCCCAGAGGCTGGTTGGGCACTGCCCAGGCTCCCCAGGGCAGTGGGCACAGCCCCAAGGCTGCCAGAGCTCCAGGAGGGTTTGGATGATGCTCTGGGGCACAGGGGGTGACTCTTGGGGCTGGGCCTGTGCAGGGCTGAGGGTTGGACTGGATGATCCTTGTGGGTCCCTTCCAACTCAGCATATCCTGGGATTCTGTAAAAAGGAAGAGCCTCCCTTCAATCACCTCTCCCGGAGCATCCCTGGGACCCCTGGAGCTGGCAGAGCCCTTGGGCAAATGTCCTCATGTGAGGACATCCCAATGAGTGGGATGACTCAGGGAGTGTCAAGTTTACATGAAATGAACTTATTCTGCAGCTCCATCTTCTGTGTGAAACTCGTGCCCTGGTGTGAACAAGCAGGAAGATAAGGGGTCTTTTCAGTAGGAATTGCCCTCAAGGCTGGAGCAGTCTGAGCTCTCCTGGGTCATACTGGAGCTCACAGGAGGGTCTGGGTGTTTTGCTGAAGAGGATTATTCAGGATACAACATACAGGCTTTTATCAGTCTTTGTGTGTCAAAGTGAGGGGTGAAAGGTCTTCAATGCAGGGTGAAAATGAACTGGAGAATATCCCATAATAGATAAGGAGAACTGTACACTTTTAAAAGGGGTTTGAAGTGAGCATTGACCATTTGAGCAGGGGCCCAAGACTGATTTAGGCTGGATGGAGCCCTGAGCAGCCTGGTCTAGTGGAAGGTGTCCCTGCCAAAGGCAGTGGTGTGGTACAAGGTGAGCTGTAAGGGCCCTTGTAAGCCAAACAATTCCATGATTCCATGTTTTATAGGTCATTTCTGAATGAAAGTGTGGGGAAGGGAAGACATGGAAAGGTTCACACTTCCCACCTGCACCTTTGTGCCCAGCCCTCTGCCAGCACCTGGTGCAACCAGAATGCAGATCCCTGCCCACCACTCCTGCACTGTCAGGAAAATGGGCTCAGTGGCACCCTGTCCCAGTCTGGTGCTGATCACACCCATCTTGGTCCCATCCTGGGCCTGTAGGGAGGATGGGAGCCCACAGCATCCAGTGGAATAGGGGCTGTGAATAACCCAGGGTGAGAAGCATTTCTGTGGCATGAAAATCAGCAGCCAGGTCATGGCAATGTGTGTGTGTGTGTGTGTGTGTGTCTGTCTGTCTGTCTGTCTGTCTGTCTGTTTGTCCTTGACCATGAGGGCAGTGTAGCCCAGTAAACATCCTTTTTGTCATCCCAGTTGAAAGCCAAAGGCCCTTTACTGACCTGGCAGTGTGGAGGCTCAGGACTGGTCTGGTCTTACCTTGGCCTGTGCTGCTTTTAGCATGTTCTAACAGCAGCCCAGCAGCAATTAAGGAGCTATTATTGTTGTGGTTAAACTCTGTGCATGCTATGGTAATGGTATAACAAACCCAGGGTGTCCTGTATAATGAAAAGAGCCCCTTGTGTTCAGTGGGGCTGTGGGAGGCTACTGTGAAGCTTTCAGACTTTAGCTGTGAGCTTATGAAGAGGGAGCATAAAAGAATAACACTGGGGTATCTCAAATCAAGACAGAAGAAACCCCACCCTGAACACCAGACTCCTGCCAGCAAAGGGTTGAGGGTGCTGGTGACTCTCTGGGATTCCAACCACCTCCCAGTGATCCCAGCCACCTTTCTGTGATCCCCACCACCTCCCAGTGATCCCAACCACCTCCCAGTGACCCCCACCACCTCTCTGTGACTCCCCACCACCTCCCTGTGGTCTCCCCATCTCTCTGTCTGAGGAAGCCAGGCACTCTGAGCCATGTCTAAGTACACACAGACCCAGAGGGACATTGAAAGGGTGAGCATAGCACAGACAAAAGGACAGACTTGGAAAGTTTTTGTATAACAGCTTTGATGGCATTACTAAATAGGGTTTTCTGTATCACTTAGGTGACCTCGACTGCCAAAACATTACTGGACTTGGCTCTATATGGTCTCTTCCCTTTTGCCCATAATGAGATTTTAGGCATAAGAGTAGCCTGGAGGAGGCAGGCAGACCCTAAGCCCTGGGGGAATTGAGGAGTTTGTCCCCTGAGGTCTGTTCTCCACCTGCCAGGACCCAGTGCTAACACCTCCCAGGTTGTCCTGCTGTAGAGGGCCTCTGCATGTCTCAGGTGCTGCCTCTCCAGCTACATCCTGTGAATAATTCATCCCTGAGATTTGGGCCATCCCCATTCCTGTTGTTTTGGGAATTCACAGCCCAGAGCCTCCTGTAAGGGATTGACTGGGCCAATATTGCAGCACTGCCAGAACAGCCCCAGCCTGAGCAGCCCCCCTGCTCTGATCCCATCTCCTGAGCCAGCCTGGCAGCTCACAGGGGCTTTCAGAGTCTTCAGGATTAGTCTCAATCAGTTTTGGGATTTAGCTTCTTTGGGTCCTTCCACATCTGGAAGTGAACTGGCCTGGACCAAATGGGAAGCCCTTTGTCCCGAGGCCAGGATCATCCAGCCGTGTGCTGAACGCACAGCCACCGTGAGCGGGACTGGGTGGCCCGGTAAAGGTACAGGCTGCAACCCAGGGCTCTCACCTCTCCCAGGAACTCCCATTCTCCCCCTGGACATGGCAGCAGGCTGCAGATTTGGCTGCAAGGGCTGTTTCCTCCACCTCTGTTCAGCACAATTTGCCAGCAGGCTTGGGAAAATTCCTCCCTCAGCACAGCCCTGCCCCTTCCCCACTGGAACCGCAGCAGGAGCTGCCAGCAGGGTCAGCCCCGGCACTTTGCAGTTCTCCTGCTCCAGCCTAACTCTTCCCTGGGCCTTTCTGCCATTTCTAGAATAAATTGGCTCGGAGTGACCAATCTGGGTCTGTTGCCCGGGGATGGCAGCACAGACCCAGCTGCAGCTGCTGGAGAGGGAAAGTTGTTGGCTCAAGCCAACAAGGTCATGAATGAATCTCTGTTTTCCTTGAAACACCTCCAGGCTGCTGATTATGGAGCATGGAAACACCAGGGTTTTCAGGGCAGGCCAGAGTTGGTTGTGTGTGTGTGAACTCCCAGGGTTTTCTGCAGCAAGTGCCTGGAAACACTTCAGCAGGAATCATGGTTCCCCTGAAAATCTGGGGGGAATCAGAACGCTTTTCTTTGAGGATCACTGTCCCACATCCCACTGGTCCCTTGGGAAGGATGCACACCTTTGGGGGGCCTGGCTGATGTACTGAGACTGTGACAGAACTGTGGATAAGTGTGTCAAGTACAAAACAGGCTGTGAATATTTGCTATTGGTTCCCATCTTGCTTCCACTGGTTTATTTTCACTCTACACCTCCTTAACTGCCCTTCCCAGAGCTCGGCAACACTCCCAACACAGCTTCCCCTTGTCAGCACTGACGGGGGAAAGAGGCAGAGCATCCCTGCTGTGGGACCAGGACTGTGGGCCCTGGTGGGGGAGGCACTGAGGTGTTCAGGCCCCCCAACCCTCAGAGAGACAGCTGGCAGAGAAGGAGGTTTCTGCTGCAGCTCCCAGGAAATCCCCCAACCAAAGATTGTTTCCCCTTCTCTGAGGCCAAGCTGGATTTAGTGGGACAGTGGCCCAGAGGGTTAAATCATGCTGTGGTCCTGCTGAGTGTCTCAGCTTCATCTCCTACCACCAGAGTGACCCATAAAAATAACCCCACCAGGAAAAAGCATCATTCCTGAGCCATTATTGCACGACCTTCCCATCCCAGGCACCAAACCGTCTTCACCCCTGGCACCCAGGGCGCCAAGCGTTGGTACCTCTCAGCTCTGCTTGCACAGACCCCCAGACCACGGCACACACACTCAGCTCAGGGGACCCACGCCCTTGCTGGAGGTGAGTTTGGACCTTGTCTCACTGTTCTCCAGCACAGGTCCTCTGTCATGCCCTGTTGGCCCTGCCAGCACTCACCTGCCCAGATCCTGCTCTCTCCTCACCAGCAATGGTCCAGCAGTGAGGATTCAGACCTGGCTGTCACGAGCTCCCCGTGGCTGATGCCAGAGCTGGCCACGATCCGAGAGCCATGTGGCACCATTCCATGGGCTCTTGGAGGGACAGGCAGTGCTTGGACCTGTCAGGAATCACCTGCTCCACATGTCCCTGGCAGGAGCATGATAAACCACGTTGTCCCCAACACATAAGGGCTGGGGATTATTCTACAACACAAACAGTTCAAGACAGAGGCTGCTCTCATGTGGCCCTTGGTGTTTTCACTGGAGGAGGGAGCTGAGCCGTTTCAGGAGGGCACAAAGGAGAGCACATGAGCTCTCACAGGTTCTGAATAGTCAGGAACTTGAAGACTGGCAGAATGGGAGCAGGAAAAGTTTGCTTTTAGCACAGAGGAGACATAAATAATATGGATGAGAGTCTTTGTGATGTGTCGGTTGGTTGAACAGGACCATGTGCAGGGGGTGAGGAGCAGGAACTGGCAGAAGTGCTGGGTGAGGGTCCTTGGTTTACAGGACTGTAGCCTGAAACTGCTGTGCTGCTCCAGATGGGAAGTGCCCCCAGTACAAATAGTGCTGCCAGTTTGGCAACATGGAAATGTAGATGATGGCCAAGAATGTCATTACAGCCAACCAAACACAGAGAGCAGGAATGAGAAGTGTCTGTGAAACCATAACTCCTTGAGGGTTCAAGGCAGGTTTGTGCATCCTGTTACTCACCAAAGGGCACCTGGTTGTCAGAGCAGGGTACCAGAGCAGGGATATTTTCAGTGCCACTCCCCACAGTGGCACAGACTGAGAGGGCACCTCGTCCCTGCTCCTCCTGAGCATCCTCCATCACTCGACCATGAGCTTGTGAGCTCTGACACCTTTACCATCACTCCCCACACCCCCTTCCCAGGTGCATAAGCTGCTCTGAGCTCCTGCCCAGAGGGAACTCAGCCACTGTAAACATGGTTTTCCTTTATAAGGCACAAACAATAAGGGGTTCCCGTTGCTCTGTTTGATCCTGTGGGGCCCTACTGCTTGAACAGATTTGGCATCCACCTACCTGGAAACAGTTGTTTTTTTGCCCCCAGATATTGAGGTAAACTGTTGACTAAGCACTGATCCATATCCTGATCTGCAGAAAGTCTGATTTTCCAGGAATTCTTTTTGTGAGATCTGTTAGCCCATTCTCAGTCTACTGATCAAGCACTTGACTGGGGTAGTTTGGTGTTAATTCAGCCAGATTTCCTAAGGAAGCAGAAATTGTGTGATATCACTGCCTGCCAATCTTGCCGTTGCCACCTTTCATCCCGCTCAGCTGAAAGGCAGAGTTCTCAGAGATCACGTGTTCTTACAAACACCAGGAATGTGTGTGTCCAGAGTAGAGGAAACAGACCCAAATGAACTCTGTTGAGAAAGAAAGGTTTCCTTCTGAGATATCCACACTGCAGATCCATGGGGAAATACAAGGGAGGGAGGGAGGAAGGGAGGGAGGGAGGAAGGGAGGGAGGGAGGGAGGAAGGAAGGAAGGAAGGCCCTACTTGTACTTATGGCTTCTCATGGTCCCAAAAGGGCAGGGAGATCACTCACCAGTTACTGTCACAGGAAAGCAGACTTGCCCTTGGGAAATTAGTTCAATAGTTTGCCAATCAAATCAAAGTAGCATAAAGAGAAATAAAAACAAACCTTTAAACACCTTCCTCCCACCCCTCCTTCCTGCTCCACTTTTCTGCTGCTTTTCCCTCCCTTCTCCCCCCAGCAGTGCAGGGGGAGGGCAATGGGGGCTCAGGTCAGTTCATCACATGTTGTCTCTGGCACTCCATCCTCCTCAGGGGCAAGACTCCTCACACTCTTCCTCTGCTCCAGTATGGGGTCCCTCCCACAGGAGACAGTCCTCCAGGAACTTTTCCAGTGTGGGTCCCTCCCATGGGATGCATCCCTTTGGAACAGCCACTCTAGAGTGGGCTCCTTTTTCCATGGGGCCACAGGTCCTGTCAGGACCTTGCTCCAGGGTGGGCTTCCCACTGAAACCCAGCCTCCTTGGGACATTCCCCTGCTCCAGTGTGGGGTCCTCCAGGGGCTGCAGGGGCACAGCTGCCTCCCCATGGGCTGCACCTCGGACTAACAGGGAATCTCCGCTCTGGCACCTGGAGCTCCTCCTGCCCCTCCTTCTGCACTGCCCTGGGGGTCTGTGTTCCTCTCACACATCCTCACTCCTCTCTTTGGCTGCATTTGTGCAGTTGTTTTTTCTCTGTCCTAATCATGTTATTCCAGAGGTGTTGCCACTGTTGTTGATGGGCTCAGCCTTTGCCAGTGGGCAGGTCCATCCCAGAGCCAGCTGGAATTGGCTCCATGGACATGGGGGACATGAGAAGCTGCTTCCAGCAGCTTCTCAGGGCAGCCACCCCTTGAGCCTCCCTGCTACCAAAACCTTGCCATGCAAACTCAATACGCCACTTCAGAAACTCCCCATTGTTCACCAACCTGCCAGCTATGTATTATTTTTTATTGTTATTGTCTTCAGTTTTCCTTGTCCATTCCCTGCCTTTCCTTGCTGCACTTCTTTCCAGTAACATGACTATTTTCCCTTTCTCCATTCGGTCCCTGTGGAGTTTTTATTTCTGACAGCTCCTTCACTTTGCCACTAAACCAGTGTGGACTTTTAGGCAAAATCATCTTTCTTTGGGGTGAAATTCTGACCTAATAAGCTCTCAGGAAAGAGCTTCATGTCTTCATTCACTTTTTTTTTTTTCTTTAGATTACTATTTCCCTCCAAATTAATTCCACTCATCATTTTCCCCAGCTTTGGGAAATGAGTCTTTTTAGAGCATCACGTGAGTGTGTGTCTCTATAGGTACAGGATTGGTTAGGACTGCTCTCTCTTTGCCTGTATTAAATATAATCAGGTCATGATCATGGGTCCCTAGGCAACCACTAACTTCCAGTCTGTTGATTAATTAATCTTTATCTATCATAACGAGGTCCAAAATAAATTACCTCATGTTGGGTGCAGTACCTTTGCTGTTAAGAAATTACATCTCTAATGTGCAGTAATGCTAAGGAGGTTTGAGTCCTGGCTGCAGCAGGGCCTGGCCTGGGCACAGCCAGGGCTGCCATCGCTCTCTCTGTGCTCACGGAGGGGTGGGGATGCAGCTGCTCCTCCTCCTGCCTCAACTGCCTGCAAGTCCTGTAGGAAATCCCAACCCATTCCCACTAAGGGGGACATTAGGAGGAAGAAGGGGAGAAGGAGAAGACCTTTTCCAGGCATTGGGGACTTCAGAGGGGTCCCTATACCTTCAGTATGCAAGGCATGCCAAGGTGGGATCCCAGACCTGGCTGACTCTTCCCAGAGCCTTGGCTGGGTTTTAAATCTCTGGTCTGTATTTTCCTGCCAGTGATGGCCAGGATAGAGGTGACATCCAGTCTGGGGAATGACTAATGGTTGAGGAAAGGGGTAGGAGACTGCTGGCAGAGAGTGACGAACTGAGGAACAGCAGAGAGCTCCAAGAGGCCCTGGCACAGGTTGGCCAGGGCTGCCCCTGGCCTGTAAGCTGTGGCTGCCCCATCCCTGTAAGTGTCCAAGGCCAGGTTGGACGGGGCTTGGAGAAACCTGGGCTAGTGGAAGGTGTCCCTGCCCATGGCAGAGGGTTGGAATGAGATGGTCTTTAAGGGCCCTTCCCATGCAAACCATTCCATGATTCTATGAAGAGCAGCCACCAGTCCAGCTTGATAAATCAGAATTCCCTTGGCTACTGAAATCTTTCCCATGCCCTTTCCAGAGTGTCTGCTTCCCACACACTTCTTCTGATGGAGTAATTGGAATCTGAACACCACTGGGTACAAAGAAGACCACATCACATCCCAGAGTGAGACTTGTAGTGGGGCTCTCAGCACAAAAAGTCTTGGTGTACTTATTCTCAGGGCAATGAGCACCATCAACCTCTGGGGAAAAAAATGTCCAATCCTCAGAGCAGAAAGCAGCTGCTGGTCTCCTCTGCACCTGCCTTGTCATCAGACATCATGGGCATTGTCCTTGGCAGAAATAAAGGTCTGGTCCCTATAGTGGCATTGCCTCCATTGCTTTTCTTTCCTCATGTTCTTCAGGAAGGAAAGAAAAGCCATGGAGACCAGGATGGACTTGAACTCTTGGTGTGTGGGTACCTGGCAATAATAGTTTGCTTTTCTGTGGCCTGTGATCACTGTGTCTGTCCCAGGTCAGCGGGCATGAGCCACTTACACTGTCGATGTGTGCTGCTGAGGGGCAATCCAAGGTTCTGCCCCCTCCTTGGGCTTCTTCCTTCCTGTGATGTCAGCACTGCAGAGACCACAGGGAAAAATAGTTTGCAATTATTACTTAGAGCAGGGTTGAGAGCTCAGGATGCTCTTTGCCACAGGGGTCCCAAAGTCTTGGATCAAGAGTTTCACTGCTTTTCTTCCTCCCTGCCTTGGCCACACATTTAATTCAATCTGGAAGGGCACAGGAATCAGAGTCTGGGGGGCAGGTGGAAAGGAAAGGAGAATTTGGCTGAGGTCTCCCACTAAACTCACCCATAGTCACCAGCAAACATGGGCCCTGGTCCTGGCATTGCTGGGTGATTTGTGTCCAAGGGATGGGTAGGGAGACCTGGAATGTGGAGTGCCTGAGTCAGGGAGTGTAGAGAGGATGGGGAGATGCAGCAGAGGCACCACAATCTGCTCCCTGGTGCAGCGGGACCAGTTCTATCAGCTTCACTCCTGCCTCTGGCAGAACAACCTGGAAGTCTTTTCTGCTGCCCATTTAATAAATCCCCTCCTCTGGTTTTTCATCTTCTGGAGAGATTTGCACACAAGACACCAGCCCTGAGCTCAGCCTGTGAGATTCCCAAGGGAACACAGGGGTGCTCAGACAATCTAGTTTCCAGAGGATGTGTTTGTAGGGCTGATGAACACCAGGAGTGAGGACAACCCTCCAGTCCTGCCAGGTGGGGGGGCAGGTGGCAATGACCAGAAGCTGAGGGACACAGGGTGAGTTTTCTAGTCTATTCTAGGGCTGATTTAGGAGAAAATTGCAAGACTTGGTTCAAAAGCCACTGAATGAAGCTATCTGGGAGCTCAGGGTTAGCAATTCCCAGGAGTTCCCAGTCCCAGATAACTATCTGGTGACCACAAACATTCCAACATTTCCTATGGCTCCCGGTCCTTTTTCAGCTGTTGTGTCCCACCTTGTCTTTTCTGTCCTGTTCTGTCCCACCTTCTCTTCTCTGTCCTGCCTCTCTGCCACAGCCCTGCCACAGTTGCTGAATTCCCTTGGCTGCTGAAATCCTTCCCATGCCCTCCCTGGAGCCTGCTTCCTGCTCAATTCTCCTGATGGATTAATTGGGATCTGAGCACCACTGAGCACAAAGGGGACCATGTCACACCCCAGAGTGGGACTCGTGGCATTCCCAAGGCCATGAACACCATCTAGAGCCAACATAAACTTTAATGAGGAGTTTGGGAAGGGGGGGAGGAAGAGTATTTAAAGCATTTGGAATGTATTAAGTCTGCCCTTGTAACAGCATCTCTTACTCACTTTTCTTTAGCACTAGAAAACCTTGATAGAGAAAAGTCCCTTGTCTGAGAGACTCTTGACGTTATTAAAGAAAGTAATAACTGTGCTTTCGGGGGCGGGGGAATAAATCAATGGAATGATACTCGGCCAAGGTGCTGCCACTGCTGGAATTCGATTCTGCTTTCTATGAGGCAAAACAAGGCTCCAAATACATTAACATGGCCAAAAAGAACAGCAAAACAGAAAATATGTCTCTGGTGAGAGATCAAATTGCGAGTCACTGTTGGAGGAACAGGGGTTCAGTACATTCAAACAGCTGTTCTTTGGAGACCTGGCAAAGGTACATCACCCATGGAGCTGCTTAACCCCTTCAAGGGCCTCATCAATACCACAAAGGACAGAATTACAGGCAGATAATCCAGCATCCTGATGTAAGGAGGGAAATAGGGAAAAGAGGGTGTCCTAGTTAGGACAGCTGAGACCAGTTCATCATGGCATGGGTGTAACCCAAACCTGTGTATTCTATAGCCTTCCATGCCATTTCTCAGAAACTGTTATCAATAGAGCATCTACACCCTCTGCCCAGAGCAGCCTGACTCCTCAGGCTATAAACTAGGCGTTAAGAGGCCTGCGAGATAGGAAGATGTTTCTGTCCTCACATCCTTTTATGGAATTCCCCGCTCTGAGGGAAGGACTGAGCATTCCTGCCTGGACTGGAGAATATATAAACTTGGAGTTTTGGAACCTTTTTACTACTCGTGGGATCCAGAGGAAGACTGCAGCTCACCGCTCTCAACCAGACTGAGACCACTACCCTCAACTGGACTGCAATCACCACTTTGACCAGACTGCAACAGCTCTCCCACCAGCAGGTTTTTCCCTTCTCCCTTTACTTTGGACTCAGGGGGGGCGGGGGGGGGGGGGGGGGGGCAAGGAACACCACTTTGTTCATGCCCCAGGGTGCTGGGTTTTGTGGGTTAAGACCAATTGTTTGTCTGTATAATTGTACTTATTGTATTATTTTATTAAATTGTTATTCTGACTTATAATCTCTCTTTTGAGTTGAGTTCATTTCTCCTGCTGGTTAACTTTTAAACCAGCACAGAGGGACAGGAAGGAATTAGGGCAGGGAAAGAAAAGCCAAAGAAGCAAGAGGAGCTGTACAAGGCTGTGTTCCCAAGTTCTCTCAGGTACACTGGGTGAGTATTGAATTCATCACTTCTGGCAAGGTTTCTCAGGAGCTGGGTGATGGAAGTATGGGTTCTTTCATCCTAGCACTGGAAGGTTAAAGTGGCAGAGAAAATGTCTTACAGTGCATCATTATGTGATGGATCATTTCTTTACATCTCTTTTTAGAATTGTAAAGTCATAGAGTGCCCTGAGCTGGAAGGGATCATCAAAGTCCAACTCCTGGCCCTGCACAGGACACCCCACCCTGTCCCTGAGAGCGTTGTCCAAATGCTCCTTGAGCTCTGGCAGCCTTAGGGCCGTGCCCACTGCCCTGGGGAGCCTGTTCAGTGCCCCTGAACTGCCTGTTCTTCTGGGGGAAGAACTCTGTCCTGATACCCAACCTAAGGACCAACTAACAGATGTTTTCTCCAACAATTCAGCCCTACCCAAATGTCAAGGTCTGTCCATTTTTTTTCCAGATTTGTTTCTTTTTAACGGGAGCACTCTGTTAGATGGACAGCTCAGATCTTCACACAGCCCCCCTTTGAGCAGTTACTGTCAGTCTGCAGAGAGAGCTTGAGGTTGGCCAAGCCTAAACAGAGCACACTGCAGGGTGAAGCCTTTGAATATTAAGGAATATCATAATTCAGTGTATCCTGAGCCCTTTCTTCTCCTTACCTGGGAATATTTGCATGAGGATCTGAGGTCTCTTCCAAGGTAGAGGGTGTAAGGTCCAGCACACTTAAAGCCACGTGCATAAAGCTGATCAAGGACACTCTCTACAGTCCAGTTAAAGCCTGTTTACTTGTCAGAACACTTGCACAGTGGACACTTGTATAGTTGGCAGTGTAAGAAATTTGGCTGGGAGACCTCAGAACACACAGGGATGGCTCCCACAGGAGGGGCTCTGGGAACGTGGTGTCTGTGCAGCTGCTTGGACCAGATTAACAGAGAGAAGAAAGCAGGGAGGAGGAGACAGGATGGGAAGGTGGAGGGGCTGAGTGCTCAGGGAAGCACAGTGCAGCTCAGAGGGGTGACTGCCCAGCTCATACACATCCCAGAGACCCTGGGGGAGGAATCCCACAGGAAAGAGAGGAGTTCTGCTGTCAGCTCTGCTCCAGGATTGTTTTACACTTTCCTGTTGTTTCATAACTTTCTTTTACATTTTGCTTTTACAAACCTGACCTGATGTCCAGTGTAAACACTAGGGTATCCTCTTTTCTGCTTCTTTGGAGTAGCTTGTCTGGAATCCCATCGTCAGTGGGTAGCAGTGAAGCTCCTGGGAGCAGCTCAGCTGCATTTCTTCAGACATTTCTGATAGCAGGAGATTCCCTGTGCCCTAGAAGTGCCAATTTCTCTCCGTCAGCTGTAAAGGCAACCAAGACAACAAGCTCTGGGGAGCAGAAGAAGATGGGATGCATCTACTTCACACACAGCTATGTTTGGACAGATGAAACTCAACCAATTATTTCCACTCCTAAACGTGCCAGGCTCTGGAGGAAATTTTGGTAAAGCTGAGCAAAAGGAGGTGTTGGATATCCTTGAAGATGATGGCTCCAGAGCTACAGTGTGTGCAGGCAAACCTCAGGGTTGTGTGCCACAGGGACGAGGAGCAGGAGGATGATGATGATGGTGCTCCAGAAGCAACAGAGAGCTGCCTCACTGCAGCAGCTCAGCTGTAACAGAGATGCTGCACACACAGTCCTAAAGACTGATTAAATCAGCTTTGGGGCTGGCAAGTGCACAGGATTGTTGGAGGTTTCCCATTATATTTCTCCCTTTGAAAGTGGGTTTGGAAGAGGCTCCTGCCCAAGTTAATCACAGGAGGAAGAGACAGAGTCTGTGTGGATGTTGTACATGTGGTGAGGACAGACACCAGGGCTGAGTGTCAGTCCTGGAGCACCTCTGAGCTTCAGGGCCCCCTCCAGGGCAGGGCTGTGCCTGTGCTGGGAGCTGCCTGCTGGAACAGGCAGGACTGGAGAATGGTTAAGCTGAGCTGTTCAGAAGATGAGTTCAGTTACTTCACATCATCTAAGCCTCTCTAATGAAACCTCCTCTTCCCGTTTGGAGGTAATCTTCCTTTGATCAAAGCCTCTTCTCCTCTGATGAGAACACAGCACAGTAATCAAGCAGCTAATCTGAGCCTGAGCAGCCTCCCAGGCCCTGCAGCACCCAGAGCTTCCTCATCCTCCCTCTCCTCCTCAGGCTGTCAGGCAGCTCTTTCTGTCTCCTGCTCCAGCCTTTCACACACCTGCCTGCACTGGGGCAGGGGGGGCTCTGCTGCTCCTGCAGGGCAAGGGGTCTCCTGGAGCAGGGATCTGAGCTGGCTGGAGCAGGGAATACCTCTGCCCACACCTTCCCTTGCAGTAAACTCTCTCCAAAGGCCAAAGAGGCTTTTAAACTCTAAATCCAGTTTTATTAGAATATAAACTTGAATAACTACATTTCTGAAAGAGGAGGAACTCAGTGACTAGGCCAGATGGAATAGAAATAAAAAAGCTTATAAACAACTCTTTCCCTTTCTTCTATGTCCCTGCAGAGGAGTCTTTACTTCTAGTTTGGTTTTATCTGGCTCAGTGGCTTTCTGAGTTGTAACAGAACTTTACTGAGTCCCTTCTGGTCCCTGGCACATCTTTTCCTTTCTGTCACCTCACCAAACACTTGTCCCAGCTGGGAAAACGCCATCCCACTGCACGGAAAATATCCCTGTGCAGGATCAGGAAGATCCTTAGAAAGAACAAGATCTACCATGGCTGCTCTGATGCTGATACAAATGACAGCCCACAGCAGGGTCTCCTTTGCTTTTCCTTCCTTCCTCCCTCCCTTGTGGGAATCCACCTGGGAACACAGCAGGAGACCCTGCCCCTGACTTGCTTCTTGTATTTTCTAGGTCTGCTGGACAACATGAGCTGTTCTTCAGACACGATGCACAGATCATGGGGATTTCTCCCCATCCTGCCTGAGGGGGGTTCTTGGCATATCAGAGAGTATCACAAACACTAAGCAGCACTTAAGATGATGAACAAGCTGCTTTCCTCCCATCATGATACACATACTCTTGTGATCCCACATGCCTTCATCCTTGGTTTGGCACTTTGCACTGAAGAGGCAGAGGTGTGGGACTTGAAAATGCAAATTCAGGTCTGAACATCTAGAAAGAAACATGGAAGCAAATACTCAAATGGTTGAGCCCCTGCAAATGCTCCTTGCACTGAGAAAGAAGCAACTGAGCCTCCTTGAGCACCTGAGCAAGTGTTTTGCTCTGCTCAGAGAGGAGCTGCAGCTCTGCAAACAAGCACCAGCCTCACAGAGTGGCCGGTGCTGATCAGCTGTGGATGGAACATCATCATCTGTTCCCAAAGCTGGGGAATCCAGGAGTATGTCCCAGGGCTGCTTGTTCCCCAGCAATGAAGCTTCATTCCCCAGGGGCAGAGTGCAGGAAGGTTGGCACAGCCAGGCACATCTCCTGGCTCCAAAGCCTTTGGATGTTGCAGTATTGGACTCGTGGGATGAGGTGGAATTTCCATCAGAGATTCTCTGGTCTTCTGCACGTTGGAGTGGAGGAGCCTTGTGTCTGTCCCACAAGGGGTGGGAACACAACTCCCTCCACCAGCAGCAGGCAGTTGGAGAAGTCCTGTGTTTAGGTATAATTTTTCTGCTGGATTTCTCCTGCTATTCCCCCTGGGGACTTCCTCCTGGTTTGTTCCTCCTCATGAGTGTTAGATGAGAAGGAGCATCCCTGAGTGTGTGGTGCTGTGTCCCACAGGGGGTTTCTGCATTTCCCTTGGGAAGAGGCAGCCTGGACTCCACATCCTACCTGAGGAATATCTCCTCTATCATTATTCCTGTTGGATCTAAGGTGGACACAACCACAGGGCCAAAGCCCAGGCTCTGGTGTGAGCTGTGCTGTGACTGTGTCAGATGGATCCAGGGCTGCAAGGCAGTTTGGGAATCCTGAGTTTGACAGTCACCACAACCACGTCTGCAAATCTGGCCTTTCAGCAGCATCTGGGTCATGCTGGGGCTCTGCAGGACTTGTCATCTATGGGATAATGCAAATCTGGGCAAGGAATGTTGGGCGAGATCTAGTAGAAGATGTAGTTGATGATCTAGTTGAAGATGTCCTTGCTCATTGCAGGGGGTTGGACTAGATGGCCTTTAAAGATCCTTTCCCACCCAAACTATTCTATTATTCTATGAAAGCTCTGAGACCTCCAGGACAATTAACTACTAAATTCAGGTATTAATCTTTGTAGTATTTATTGTGCTCTCTCCTCTCAAAGGGGATCTTTTCCCAGCCCAGTGCTGCCCATTATCTCTTATTGATCTGAAACAGGATCATAACAACAAAAAAGGTAATTTCTGGTAAAATCCACAGAGCAAGAAATGAACTGCTGCACACCCCAGAACATCGTAGCAGCTGAACCAAGTCCTGTGTCTGGGGACCTGGGGTGTCACCACAGTGGGGCCAGAGAGCAGAGCTGCCCTGGGAATACAGCAGGGGTGGGAAGTGGCCCCTGGCCCTGGAGCAGCCAACTGAACAGGGAGGGGAATGATGTTACAAACTCAGTCACCAACTTTGCAAGGACTTGTTTTAAAGTACTGGGCTCAGGAAAGTCACTGACTTACAGAATCAGGAATCACAGAATGGTTTAGGTTGTAGGGGACCTTAAAGCTCATCTCATCCCACCCCCTGCCATGGGCAGGGACACCTTCCACCAGCCCAGGTTGCTCCAAGCCCCGTCCAACCTGGCCTTGGACACTTCCAGGGATCCACAGCTTCTCTGGGCAGCCTGTGCCAGGGCCTCCCCACCCTCACAGGGAAGAATTTCTTCGCAATATCCCATCTATCCCTGCCCTCTGGCAGTGGGAAGCCATTCCTCCATGTCCTGTCACTCCAGGCTCTTTTCCAAAGTCCCTCCCCAGCCCTTTTGGAGCCCCTGTAGGTATTGGAAGGCCTTATTCAGTTCAGTCTTTCAACTGTGCCACTCTGAGAGAAGGTAAAAAAGAAGAGACGATCAAAGGTATGTTCCTGAGGAAGAGATTTCTGCTTTAAATCAGGATGAATAGCCAGAACAAGATGCAATAGCTGTAAGATGGAGCTTGAAGGAACAAGATGAACATGAGGAGCAAATTTGGTGGTGGGAGCTGATTATTGGGGTTGGTTGCCAAAGGTTCAGTACGTTTTCCATGAATTGCCATTTGTAAATCAACACTGCCCATCTCAGAGAAGTCTGTTTTCTCCTCAGTTTAGGTGAGAGTGGGTGCAGGATCGCTGAGTGTTCAACAAGAGGCCAGGCTGGGTCCCTCCTGAAGTCCAGATCCTCAGAAATGAGCAGCACAGAAACTCCTACACACACACCAAGGGGTGCCAGCTCTCCTGACACTGTGTCCTAACCCCCTAAGGCTTTTCAAGTCTCAGACATTCATTATCACTTCATTAAATGTAATGACTTTGGAACTTTCAAGATAAAATAGCATCTGGTGCCTCTTATGGAGGGTCCACCGCAAGTTTAGTGAGTAGACCTGGCGCACTTCTCCTTGTAAAAGGTCGTTGGTGGTTCCTGGGCCTGGATCCACCTGCACTTCAGGCTGGTGCAAGCACATACTGCTGCTAAAGGAGGATATCTGCCACCCTCCCACGTGGGGCTGATCCTCCCTTCACCCTCCCTCCAGCACACCTTTGTTTGGCCAGGAACACCTGAGCTGGGACAACAACCTGAGCTGGGACAACAACCAGAGCTGAGAATGGGTCTGGCTGAAAACTATCTCAGCCCACTCTTCCAATGGGAAGGACTGTAGGACTACCCTGGGGCTTGTGAATCTCCTCTCCTAAAAAATAAAAAAGAAACGGCAAAAGATTTTTGTCCTTCCCTCCCAGCCCTCCCCAGTCCCCTGGTCAGGAGTGATGCTGGCTGGGTCCTGTGCTTTGCCTGCCCAGCCCCTCACTGGTGTCACCCCAGGAAGAATGGGGACACTTCCTCGTGGAGACCCTATTTCCAACTAGAGAAATCATTGGAAAAGTGTGTAATGTCGTTTATACCAAGGAGACATGGACCCTCTGTCCACCCCAGGAAACTGAGTTCTGGGGAAGAGGATATGGGAATTCTGATGCAAGAAAGCAGGATTCTCAACAAATGACCAGTATCACAGATTGTTTCTGTCTTTCTCTGCCTGGATGGAGGGAGCAGGCTCAGCACATGCTCCCTCAGGACAGAGCAGCTCTCCCCTGGGCAGGGTGGCAGCAGGAGAGAGCACAGGTACATCCTGCAGGGCCCTGCCTGCAGCTTGGGATTAAAGCCAAGGTTCAGCTCATAAATCAAAGCTTTTCTTCCAGAGGGAAAGAGAAAGAGCTGAGCTGAGCTTGCAGCCACATCCCACAGCTTTTCCCTGTGGGACAGTACAGCCTCATTGCTCCTTCCCTGCTCCTCACACTCGTGGCAGGGCAGGTGAGCCCAGGGTGATAATGGGAGAGATGCCTGCTAAATCTTTCCAGAGCCTTGAACCCCTCCAGGCTCTTCAGAGGGCAATTGGGAAACATCTGTGGGGCCCAAGTGCCCTCTGGCACCACCTGGACATGGCAGCATTTGGGGTTGGAATCAGAGGATATGAAACAGCCACAAACTAAAGCTGTAGAGCAAAAGTAGGGCAGGAAATCTACCTCCTGTCAAAAGATTTGGGAGCCTTGGAGAAAGGTGTCTTGTGTTTTCTCATGGATCTCAATTAGCCATTTTGGGGCCTTATCCAGATCTGTATTCCTGGGATACACAGGTGAGCATCTCCTTTGTGAGAATGCCAAGTCCTGGTGGTGCCAGTTGTCCCTGAGTCAGCAGTGCCCTGGCAGCCAGGAGGGCCAACCCTGTCCTGCTCTGCCCTGGGGCGGCCTCACCTCAACACTGGGGCAGTTTGGGGGGACACAATGGAAGGAAGGGATTGAGCCATTGGAGAGTGTCCAAAGGAGGGACACGGAGATGGGGAAGGGCCTTGATTTGAAGGTGTGTGAGGACACTGAGGGCACTTGGTGTGTTCAGCTGGAGCAGAGGAGACTGAGGGGAGAGCTCAGTGCAGTTCCAACTGCCTGGGCAGGGGCAGAGGAGGGGCAGGGACTGAGCTCTGCTCTGGGGGGAGCAGGGACAGCAGCCAGGGAATGGCTGGAGCTGTGTCAGGGCAGGCTCAGGTTGGATCTCAACCAAAGGTTCTTCCCCCAGAGGCTGGTTGGGCACTGCCCAGGCTCCCCAGGACAGTGGGCACAGCCCCAAGGCTGCCAGAGCTGCAGGAGGGTTTGGATGATGCTCTGGGGCACAGGGGGTGACTCTTGGGGCTGGGCCTGTGCAGGGTCAGGGGTTGGACTGGATGATCCTTGAGGGTCCCTTCCAACTCAGCATATCCTGGGATTCTGTGATTCTGTGGTATTATGCAGAATACAACACAGGATGGCCCATCCTCTCTACTTCAAGGCTCTGATGGTGAACCCAGGGAGACTGGATCATCCTGCACAGGCACAGTTTGGGAGAGAGACTGGAGTAGGAGCACAGCAAGGGACTGACAGCTGGAGAAAGGCCTGGATTTGCTGGATCTTGTGTGGGGGCCACAGAAAAGGTCCAAAGACAAATCTTTGTCTGGAAAGGCCTGGATGCAGGGAATGCTTTTAAATGTCAGTGTAACTCCTGGAACAAAATGCTGCCAGGGAGGAGATCAGAAATCCTGTATACTCTGGGGCTTCATCCAGGCACTTCCAAAGGGATCTCACCTGCAGACACCTGTCTTTTTATAATCTACAGTTACAAAAGGAGGAAAACCCCATCCCAGCCCCACCTCCCACCCACCCATTGCCTGAGGACTGACTGCACTTCTCTGGGGGGTTTCCTCTTGGATTCTGCCAGCTGGGCTCACGTGTCCATGGTCAGGCTCTCTGGCATTGCCTGGGTGTGCTGCTACCTGAGCCAGCTGCCTCTGCTCCTGCACACACAGCCTCTCCCACCGATCCCAGCTTGGCAAGGAGAGGAAGGTCTCACTGCTCTGTTGTGAGTGCAGGGAAATTGGAGCTGCCTGGAAAGACACTGGCTCTGGACCCTCTGCCCTGAGTCCTGGGGAAGGCAAGGGTATTGCTGAAGGTGGAGTGACAACTGTGGAGTTATGAGAAAAAATCTAATGGTGAAAATATCCCTGCCAAGGATTTAGGTTAAGCTTTTGAAATAATGTTGCATGTTTGCTTTGTAGGGATCATCCCAAAAATCACAGGGAAAAGAAGGAACTCAAAACTACAGGGACAAAGTCCCCTGAAAAAGTGCTCCAAGAGAAGCTGCATCCAGGCTTAGGAGCAGCATTAAAATTCATGAAAAGAAGACACATTTCTGCTGGTAAGTATTGTCCAAAGAGTATAATTTAAAGATTCTTGCCAGAATGAGAAATAAAATCTAGAGTGGTAACATAATTAAAAGCCAGACAATCACAGCCTTACCCTGAGAGCCAGGCAGGGAAGGATCAATCAGATTTCAGCCCTTCACATAAAAGAGCCAGTTCTGCCTTTTGTGAAGCTGCTGCAGTGAGAATAGGGCAAAACGCTGCTCCCCATTGTACCAGGGGAGTCCAGAGGGCTCCAGGGAATCACAGAAGCAGCAGCAGCAGCTGATCTTCAGGAGAAGGCTCAGTGGGATGGGACCCTGCAAATCAACAAGACAAGAGGAAATGGCCTCAAGCTGCACCAGGGGAGGTTCACGTTGGACATCAGGAGGAATTTTCTACCTGGTTTTACTCCCATTCCCATAGGACAGACCCCACCACTTGCACCAGAATCCACAGAGTTATGTAAATTCTCCCTCCTCTGTGTTGGACGGATGCAAGGACAAAGCAGCAACACCAGCAGCCCTTCAGGAAGACTTCATTCCACAGAAACCACAAGTACAACACTACCCAAGTGAATAAGATGCAGAGCTTAGCACAGAGCTTGGGTTTGGTATTTAATTAGCATCTGGAAGCTGCTCTCCTGCTGAGAGGCTATGGATCACTGGGGTTAAATGGTCACACACAGAGTTTCTACTGCTGCTGTTCAAGGTGCAGAGCAGAAACCAAGGAAAGGAGACTGTGGGAGTCCCAGGAAATTGCATTAGACCTCCCCAGGATCAAGAAGTTGATTCCACGGGTGGGACCACAGGAAGGGACACATATGGGAGAGGGCAGAACAGGCTTGCAGGGATGTGATGGGGTGTGTCTGAGCAGCAGAACCTCTACAAGGGAGCCAGAGAGGGGCCAGAACAGCTCTGGGACCCACAACACACCAGGTGACCCAACTCAAGAGTGGCTCTTTCCCCAAAGCAGAGGACAGGCGTTCACAGGGAAACACCCACTCAGAGAGGTCACCTTTTTCTCTCTTCACTGATTCTCCATGGCACTGGAAATGCTAAGGGAGAGTTTTTTGCTTTTCTCAGTGCAGAATCAGCTAGTTCAGGAAGATGTGCTGCATGGAAACAGGAAAGTTCAGGCTCTCTGCTGCAATTATTTTATTTTCTGGGATGTGGCCTTTGTTATACCCCCAAGAAAGGGCTTTCTCTGTGCACAGGACTGGAGTCCCTCGTGGAGCTCGCTGAGAGATGATTCCATGGGGGTGATGAGGAAACAAACACAGGGATGAACACAGACATCTTTTTCAGGGCTCCTGTTCTATGCACAGTGAGCACTTCCAGCAAAACAACATTCCATTGAAAGTACTTGCATCCAGAAATACTTGATGGTGACAGCCTGTGGCATCCAACAGAGACCTTCAAGGGGTCTCTGCTGTGACCTGCTGCAATCTGGGGTCTGTCAAAGCCCCCCTGCAGAAGGGGGTGGTTACAGCTACTTCAAGGTCCTGTGCTTTGCAAACATGTGCATGAATGGCCCTGGGAAAGCCCCTCAACAGGATTTTTGTAGTCCCCAGCCACACTGAAATGTGCCCAGTGGCACTCAGAGAAGCTACTCCATTTCTTAAACTGTTTTAAACTCTCCTTCTCTCCAGGACCCAAGAGCTCCAGTGTCCTGGAGCCCTCCCAGACAGTGCCCTGGGTGTGGAGGCTGCAGGGACAGACGGGGCAGTGCACAGCCCACCCCTCCAGCAGGCACAGTTCTCCCAGGCTGGGGTTTCAGGAGGTGCCTTCAGCTGCCTCCAGCTGAGGTTGTCTGCAGGAATCTGTGTTTTCTGTACGAGGACTCCTGGGGGATGTTCCATATCTACCATGAGCAGAGAGGAGTGTGGTGATGGGGTAGCAGCTAAACCCTTGGGACAGAGGGGAGGGGAGCAGAAGGGACTGTAGAGAGATGGTTACATGCCAGTGGCAGTGCACTGAGGGTCCTGACCCACGTCTGGGTCACGTCCTGCCAGCACAAACTTCTGAACAAGTGGAAATAGTAAGAGAGTTGTGCAAGACAACTTCCAGACCAGCTTCCTGCCATCACCTGCTCTTTGACTTTCATCTCTGGCGTTAACTAATGAATGCAGAAAACTTTAAATTGTGAGAAAACTGGGATACTAACTTTGTTGTAGGTTTTTAATCTCCACCGGTCCTCAAAGATAATTGAGGATGTCTGTAATAAATAATTTAATGCAAATTTGCCATGAATTTCAGAATCTTTACTGCATATTCTGCTCACTCAGAAACTCCTGTGATTTGCATTTCCTTAAGAACAGTCACAAAAAAAACAATGGCAACCAATTTAAAGCAGAAGTAGCTTTTGATGGGGCACCGCTGAGGGGTCATTTTTCAGCTGATAATAACAGCATTTTAAATGTATATCTTGTTTTACTGAACCTGAAACCATAAATTGTTTACAATTTGGTAAAGCTTCTTGTCTGAGTTCCTGTGAGCACAAGTTGGTCCACTGGGTGGCTTAAGGGCTTCTCTGAGGTTCCTGAGATGAGCAGAGTCCCATGGGCATTAAATCCCCTCTGAGGATGTCTCACCAAAGTGGGACCCTTGGAGACCTTGGTAACCTCAGTACACCCTCGAGGGTGGATAAGAGAAGAAAGTCTTGCACAGCTGATTGTGAAGGCTGGGGTCAGTTCCACCCTCTTACTGGAGAAATGGGCTGGTTCCAGAGATGTGGGACCCTGAAGACACTTTCCAGCAGTTGCAGCTCTGTTTGGATCTGGCACATCTCAGTTTCCCACAAATGACAGTTTCACAACTCTGGGAATCCTCCTCCTCCTTATAAGCAAATCTCAGCCAAATGCGCCAGTGGGCTGCAGGAATCCTGCCTGGAAGGGGAGCAGCCAGCCTTGGAATGCCTGCACGGAACCGAGTCAGAAGGGGGAGCTCAGAGAAACCCGAGCCCTCGTTGTGACAGAGTGCAAACAACAGGAAGCAGGACACCATGGGGAGTCAGGACTCCACATTCCCTTACATAAATATCCCTGGCAGGTTGGCCAAGCTTTAAAATCACAGTGGCCACGTGGGAGCTGGGGAGCAGGACAGGAGTGCTTGGACAACCACTGACCCCCCGTAAGAGTGGGCTTATCCCACCAGAAAATCCAAAAATCTCCACCCTGGGGAAGAGACAGAGATGCCACTTCTTGGCTCTGTATTTCCTTAGCCCTTTACTTCCTTCACTATCTGTACCAGTTTTAGTCTTTCTGATTAAGAAGCCTCTAACCAAGGAGTCTCTGGGGATTAATTTTTTGCGTCATTTCCTTCTTCTGTCCAGTTCAGTCTTGATTCTCTCTCTGTCTCAGTAACTTGCAGAAACCCTTGTGCTGAAGAGGCTCCAGTCTAAGCTGATATTACAAATGAACCAAGCCCTGATACCATCTTTTCACAGCATGTCTGGGCACAAGGAACAAACAATTCATCTGGGTGGCCCCTGCAGAGCCAGGGTGAGCACAGACCCTCCTCAGCCCTAAGCGAGTCAGGCCTGTCATTTCCTACAAGATAAACAGAAGACAAATTTCCTACTGGTAAATAAAAGGGTCTGTATTCTCCTACTGCAGCCAGACATCAAAATGCCTGTTCCCAGCCCAAAGCAGACACCAGGGATCACAGTTGGAGTGGCTGTCTTGGAGGAGCAGTGGCTGGAGGAAATGCTACAGAGCCCTGGAAAAACTCCTGTTGCTCACCTTGCCTCCTTGCTGGAGGAAATGCAGCTGCCAGAGGAGTCAATGGCATTTTCAGCTAGAAATTATTTCACCAAGGACAGCCTTGAACATAAAAAACTATAAAATATCCTTACTAGATCTATAAAGAGCTTTTTAGCCCCCAGATTCTCTCCACTTTTTGCTGGCACTGAGGGCAGTGGGTTCCTGAACTCCCCGTGATTCTCCTGGTCTGATCTTCATGTTGCTGTACTTGGGATCTTGGCTCTTTAAAGGACAGCCAGGACCTTTGCAAAGGAGCCTGGAAGGACACATCAGTTCCTCCTGATGTGAGGGGAAATACAGGCATTTCCTCTGTGATGCTGCATCCCCTAAAATAAGCGTCTCCCTGGCTTGCAGGCTCATTCTCCACAGCCTTCTTCTGCAGCCCCCTGCATACTGCAGGGCTCAGAGGATTCTGCTCTGTTCATCTATGGTTTCCTACCTTCCTCCTTTAGAACGGTTCCATCAACGCTGCCTCCGCACAATCCTAAACATCCACTGGTCAGACTATGTGACCAACACATCTGTTCTAGAACAGGCAGCAGTCACAAGTATAGAAGCCATGTTGCTGAGAACACAGCTGTGCTGGGCAGGGCACGTCTCCAGGATGAAGGACCAACCACCCCCTCCCTAAGATCTTGCTTTACGGTGAACTTGCCACCGGCTGCCGCAAGAGAGGAGCCCCGAAGAAAAGATGCAAGGACTCCCTGAAACAACATCTCAGCCTTGGCCATATTGATCACCACAACTGGTCTACTCTGGCCTCCAATCGGGAGGCCTGGAGACACACCATCTACAACGCAGCTGTCTCCTTTGAGAACACACGCAGGATCACCCTCGAAGAGAAAAGACAACGCAGAAAGAACCGTATATTGCAGAATACACCATCTAAGGAGTCTTTCTGCTGTGCCTTTTGCAATCGGATATGTCTGTCTCGTATTGGCCTCATTAGCCACCAGCGTGCCTGTAGCAAATGTGGATAGAGCCTTCCCAAATCTTTGTTCGCGAAGCCTAGCCATGACCTTCCTCCCTTCTTTTCCTCATCCAGTCTCCTGCTTGGTGATTCTTCCAGAACATCCTCATCCTGTGCCTGCCTCACATGGGGAGATAAAGGACCAGCTGAAGGTCTCCAGTGGTGCAGTTTGTGCGTTGAGGGTGGAACTCCCTGTCAGGAATCAGCAAATCATGCCAAGAACATCTAGAAAACTTAACCCCTGTAACACTGCAGACCAACAGCCACAAGTGTTACTGCTGCAGGAGAGAGGGCAGGGTCATGGCTGTCCCCAGTGCCCCGGGTCCTGCTGCCACAGGGGAGTCCTCTCCATGGGCTTGGCTGTGTTGCAGCGACTTCAGCAACTGGGCCATGCTTGCTTTGAAGAAAATTTGGACCCCAAGAGCCTGTGGGTGCTGTTAGACATATCTGCTTTGTACTCCCACAGCCAGATTTCTACTTGTCCTTGCTCACAGCAAGAACTGCGCAGGGTGGGACAGGCAAGGAATGAGCAGACCATGGGGAACCTGTGGAGAAATGCTGCCTGGAGGCAGCTCATCGTGCAGCAGAGCTGACCCCATCATTAGCCAGATGACCACCAGTACCCATCTAATCAGTCCTACAGTAATTAGCCAGGAACAAGCTCTTCCTCAGCCTAAAGAGTTGTTATTAAAATCTGTGGGGTGGCTGCTATCTCGTTAACTTTGGAATTGCTTCAGAAGTTCAGGTGTAATTACCCAGCAATTGCAAGGAGAGGAAATTATGGGGCACTGCCCTTGTTTTAATACATCAGGGGTTTTTAGCCACACATGCTCTGTGGAGTGGCAAGAGGAATGAGCAGTGAGGGATTCAGGAATTAGAACATGTGGAGTCAAATGTAGTGACCAGAGAATGCTGATGCCTCCAGGAACAGAAGCAGCAGCTGGTCTGTGGTCAGTGTGTCCAGGCTGTGCTGACCCACAGGAGTAGATCTGGGCTGGACATGCACTGGGAATATTTGATGTGGCAACTGGTCTTGGCAGGTCAGTTCTGCCTGCAACGTGCAGACATTTCCCACTGCTGCCCAAAAAATAGGTCTTGAAAGCCATGTACTGAAACACCAGGTCATTCTGCAGATACCCTCTGCACACCCCAGCACTGCCCTGCTTGGACCCCAGCATAAATCAATGTCTCATAAACGGAGCAGGATGTAATTCCATCTGCCCGCCCCCTCCACCGTGGTTCCTGCCACAAAGGTCGCCCAGGGATGTCACAGAGGGGTGATGGGTGTCAGTGCACTACTGGAAGGACATTATGGCCATGATTTGGCATCAGAATTTATTCTGCATCTTAAAATAGAGAAGGAGATAAACAGCAACATGTGATTACGTGGTGTCTTTGTCAGCACTTTCAAGCCTCAGTTGCCAGACGGGCTAATTCTTTATCATTCAGTTTTGAAAGTAGCGAAAGACCTGGGGGAGAAAACAGGAGGGACAATTCATTCATTCCAGGAACAGTGACTGGAAAATGAAGATGTGAATTTTGGCATGAAATGGCATGAATCACACGTTGGAAAGCTCAGGTTTGAAATGGGCTCACAGACTCCTTTTGGGTAGCTCAGATGAAAGGTTTCATGTGCAGAAAAAGCCACAGGCCAGGCTTGTCTCCAGGCCAGAGACCCAGCAGCCTGTGAGAGTCCAGCCCAGCATTCCCATCACATGGAGTGTGCAAGGGAAAACACTACCCAAGCCTGTCAACCTTCTTCTCTCAGCCTTGTCCTTTTGTTTACTGATACAATACGATGTTTTTAACTTCTGGGAAATCCTTGGAGGACCTGGAGTGGGAGTCTGCTGAGGAACAGCAACCAAGCGTGACCTGAGAGCGCTGACACACAGACACGTTGGAGGATGAAGGCTGGGACAGGAGCCCCGAGGGGCTGCAGGGCCTCAGGTCCCCGGGAGCCTTGCAGAGCTCAAGGCTCTTGTCAGCCCAGGACACTTGGCAAAGCTGAAGGCGAAAGAAAAGGGGCAGGAGAAATGGAAATAATGGAGAAGCTGAAGTGGACCTGTTTGCATCGTATTGTGATGAGCAGGACAAACCCAGAGGTGTCTGAAGGGTTTGGAATGAACCTTAGACTGGTTCTTTGTTACACCAGTACCTGCAAAACTGAGGGGGGGGGGGGAAGGAAATGCTTAAACTGAGCCCAGTGATTTGTGACCTTCTGCTCTCCAGTGCAGTGTCCCACACACTGCCCCAGCCCTTAATGCCGCTTTAGCTGAAGCAACACCCAGAGCAGGACCATGGCTGCTGGAGAAGGGCTTGGATGAGGGTTATTAACCCCAGCCCTGCTGTCCCCAGCTCTCCCCAGTTCCTCTGCTCCTGGAGATCTCATTTCTCTTTGCACTGTAAAAAGCACAGCATGAGCTGTCGGTGCCTGTGGTGTATCTGGGTGACACAGTTTTCAGCACGAATCAAAACAGACGTGTCAGAGAGCCCTGCAAACAGAGTCACTCACAGAATGCCTTTTCTCTTGTTTTCTTTACCCTGAAAAAAGTATTATTTGAACTTGTGGGAAATGATGGTAGGTGTGAGGAGAGCAGCACAGTCCTAGGGCAGAGCCCACAGAGACTCGCCCTGTTGATCTCCAAGAGCTCCTGGATTTTCTCACATTTTCATGCATCTTTAGCCTCTGTCATGGATCAGAAACTCCACTAAGCATCACTGTTTAATTGGCTTCCTTGGATCAGCTGCTCCTTACCTGTCTCAGTCTCTTAATCCACCCACAGTCTCAGTTTGGGATCCACGCTCCTCAGGAAGGATTTTTCTGTCACCACCCACTGATGCACTGGAATTGACCCACAATTGCAGACACCACCAATTACACCACTGGGAAGATTTAGTCATATCAGTTAAAATTCATGTCTCCGTTGGGTGCAGAGGTAATTAAATCTTACTATCATTATTGTGTAATAAAGGGCAACTGAAATTTATTTAATATGTGCTGGGTGAGAGGTGCTTCATTATAAAACTCAGTTATATATCCTTAGGGAACACTTGCAGAGAGCAGAGAAGAAACCAAAGCTGTCTGGGAGAAGGGAGCACATTCCTGGTGGTAACAGGGATTTGGAGCCCACCAGGGTGCACTAGGACCCTGAGGGGCTGTGATGGCATTTTGGAGAGATGGGGTAAGGAGGGAATATCATGCCTGTGATCACCCCGTTCCTGGGGACCTCTGGGCTCATGCTCAGGTCCCCAGTGCAGGAAAACAGGCAGCTCCTTCAGAAACACACACTTGGAGGAAAGCTCCATCCCCTGGGAGACATATCCTGGGTATATTTTAGTTCCATTTCACATGGCCCAGATTGATTCATCCAAAAGCTGCGCAGGAGGCACTGGGAGCATCAGGTGTAACACGACTTGGTGATGCAGGAAGAGATCTGTTTCCCACTAAAAGAAAGCGTTTGCAAATGGTCCTTTAAATTTAAGGTTTAATTTCCCCTTTTTGCAAAGCCCATTGATACACGTAAGCACTCACCAGCTCTTCCACCCTGCTGTCACTGGGAAGTAAAGCCCATGAGAAGTTGGGAAGTCCACAGGCAAAGAGTTTTAAAGCTTCTTACGAGCTGTGCTTTTTCCACAGAGCCTTCCTGCTAGGAAAGCATGTGGCAGCAAAGGCTCCTGACCATTTTCCATGCTCCATGTGTTGCGCCAGCAGCTCTGCTGGGGCTGTTTCACTGGGACTAATTATAACCATGACTTGGAGGAGCAGCAGGGGGGCTCGTTGGGATGGTGCAGTTGATGTCACAGGTAGCAGCACATGCTGGGGCTTCCAAAGGCCTGTGAGTCACTTCCAGCCAGCGGATGAAGCTCTGAGCCATTGTGGGATTCAGGGACTGACAAGCAAGTCAGATGAGCAAGATGAAGGAGCCTGACATGGTGCTCTGGAGAAACTGCCTTACAAGGATCACCTGCCACCATGGTGCTTGCTGCAAATGGGTGAGGATGTTGAGCACTGACACATGGCCCAGGGTTTGAGTCATCTTTTATTTCAAAACTTTCTTGCTTTTGATAACATACAGCATTTTTCCGAAGTTGCTTTGAGCTATTCTTTTGCTATGGAACCACTGTCACACATCCTCTGCAAAAATACTTCAACTGCACCTGTGATTGATTCATGGATGGCAAAGGCAGAAGGAGCAGTCAATCATCTGGCCTGAGCTCCTGTGTGGCACGAGGCAGATAATCCCATCAGGACACTGCCTAAAGACCAAAGTCTTGCATCTGACTAAATTACATCCCCTAGGTAGTTGTCCAGTCAGCTCCTCTGAGGGATTTTTTTGGAGGTTAGTCACCTTCCATGTGTGCTATGTGCTTCCAGCAACACATCACTTCTCACAGAAAGGGCTGTGGCAGCAGTCAGCAACATCCAGGGTCTCCAGCCTGGTTTGACACCACACCATGGCTGCCAGGGGACTTCTGGAGACTTCCAGAAGCCTTCTCAATTCCTCTCTCCAGCCATGGCATGGGAGGTCACCCACTGAGGGGTGGGCCTCTCCTAAGTGGTGAACCAGGACAAGTCCATGCTGGGGAGCTGGAACAGGGGATCAGGTTTGTTGGTTTGCCAGTAAAGCTTCTTGGGACTGTGTACTCATTTCCACAGGCTGTGAGCCCATGGGCGCTCTGACCCTGTGCACGTCAGCACTGTGACTGATGTGTGGGATTATAAATATGGACTTGAGGAAAGAGACTCACTCCCAGGGAGCACAGAGCCAGAAGGGATGGGTCAACATAGAGAACCGGAGGGTTTTATGGGATCCTAAGTCCCTCAGTGGCAAACCCAGATCTCCTGCTTTTGGCCAGTGCCCCAGGCTCTGCATCTCATCTGCCAGATCCTCATCCCCTGCAAACTCAGTGCAGTTACAGGGTTGCCAGCTCCAGGTACAACCCAGAGAGCCCAGGTGACCTGTGGTTAGGAGGACAAAACCCGTGAGTTCTGACCTGTTGCACAACAGCTTCCCTTGCCCTGCTCTGCGCCGCGTGCAGGATGTGACTCCTCAGCACTCACACACTGCACAGGCCCCAAACCCTGCCACTGGCACAGCTGTTCTCATGCTGGCTGGACACTGTGGGGCAGTGCTACAGACCTCTTAGCTGCACTACTCCCTGTTTCTAATCAATCCAGTCAATTAGTCTCACTAAGTTCAGCATCCCCATTGCCCAGTTTCACAGCCAAATCTGCAATCAGCTGCTTAACTGCCCCTCTCCTTGTCAGGCTTCACACCCCTCAATGTGATCACTGCTGATCTGGACCAGCCACACATCTGTGACCAGTGTGATCTCACAGTCACATGGGGGCCTGAATCCAGGCACACACAGCCACATGCTCCCTCCATGCCTGCCTGTGATCCCACCAAAATCCACATCAAAGGCAACCTTTCTCCCTTCTATTGAAACGAGGCTTTTGGGGTAGACCCCAGGATCTCAGAGCTGTGGACATCCCAAAAGGAGAAGCCTGGCTGGGCATGGGGAGTCTCTGCCAAGGCAGATGCTCTGAGCCCCTGGCTGGTGCCAGCACGTGGAATGAGCCAAGTGCTCGGACGTGCTCTGAATTCCCACGGGCAATCACTCCCGAGAGCCGCCGGGCTGGATTTGATGAGCAGTAACTGGTGTTCAGTGGAGTGAGTGCAGCCTCTGCTCTAATTGCTTCTGTAGGCACGAGAGAGCTGTTTTCCTCCTGACCCCCTCACAAAGCATCCTAACCATGAGCTCCCACCTCTATCAACATATTCCCTGGAGTTTCCCCCTGTGCTCCAGACAACAGTGCAGATCTGCCTCCCAACAGGGCTGATGGCAGCCCACCCTCAGAGGAGCAGGGCTGGGAATGCCCAGCCCTCCTCCCAGGCTCAGCACCTTCTCCCCATATCGCTCCCATCGCTTTGATTGTCTTGTGACCCGTGTGAGAGGATGTTTTCTGAGTCATCAGGCTCCTGTTCCTACACAGATGTCAATTGTTAGAGCAGAATAAGGCATTGTCTGGACCACAGGAGTTTAAGAAGCTCTTGGGTAAGAGCAGCAGAAGCAGCTTCTCCAATCTGTCCCAGTGCAGCCACATTTTTGCTGTCAGATCTCACTCTGTGAGATCTCACTCTGTGAGATCTCACTCTGTGAGATCTGCTGTGTCCTGTCAGATCCCAACCTGTCTCATTCCCCTCCATGGGAAGTGGCAGAACCAGCAGGGCCAAAGGTGTTGCTGGCACTGTGGTGGGACAGGGCTGCCAAGGAGCTTGTCCTTGCAGACTCACTCGGAATTTGAACCACACACAGATGAGAAAGTGGAAGACTTGGGGCCACCTGGGGACATGGTTTGGGGGTGATTATGATGGTGCTGGTTGATGGTTGGACTAGATGGTCTTGAAGGTCTTTTCCAACCTTCACGAGTCTGTGATTCTGTGACTTTCCAAACCAGGATGCTCCAAGGTTGCAAGTCCCAAGCAGGTTTCAATGCATGGCCAAGAGTAGGGAAACCTGAGGACCATCCCTGAGCATCTCCTGACAAGGACATGCTTTGATGTGGAGAGAAATCAGGCACGGGGAACCCTCCTTGTCCTTGTTGATGTTTAGATACCATGGCTCATTTTATTCCAGGGACAGCCAGTTTGACATGCAGTTCATGTCAGCAGGGTGCCAAGGCTCCTGGAAAGGCCAGAGGATCTGCAACTAATTAACCCTGATGAAAAATGAGGATGTAGGCTGCCAGGCCACTGAAGCCCCTGAACTGCTTTCCCAAGGGATGCAAATGGGAAAGTGAAAGGTATTCCTGTGCTGCACAGCCAGGCCCCTCTGCAGGGCACAGAGCTGAGCTGGGAGCCCTCAGGCAGGGGCTGGGCTTTGTCTTCCCCAATTGGCCTCCTCAGAAGCAGGGGAGCAGTCCAGGAACAGTAGCCACACCCCTGCCAGGTTGGATGGGGTCCTGAGCAACCCGCTCCAGTGGAAGGTGTCCCTGCCCATGGCAGGGGGTGGAGTAAGATGAGTTTTAAGGTCCCTTCCAGTCCAAACCATCCATGAAGGACTTTGCCTTTGCTCAGCCTCTGGCTCTCAGCTGTTGTGAAACACAGAAGAGCTTCGAGACAGGTCCTAGCCAGGAGAGGTGTAACATAGACCAGTCTTGCAATGCCTGGGCTGAGAAAGGAGGGAGACGAGGAGGGAGCAGGGGTGACCAGAGCAGGAGCAGCATATTATGGGATTCTGTGACTCTGTGATCCCAGCAGGACCCAGAGCAGGTTTTCTGTGGGCAGCATTGGTTGGTCCTTGGTGACCCAGGGCTGTGATGCTTGACTGACACCCATATGGGTTTCCCTCTCCCCATCCACGACGTGGGGGATCCCAGCTCTAGTTCCCTCTCCGTCTGAAGAACCATTTCCGACGTCTTGTGGGACGGGGAAGGGGAACTCCAGAAACAGGGTTTTTCAGGCCCCGAGCCTGGAGGGGAGAGGTGCCCTCCCCTCCCCCCAGCACCCACGTGGCTCCATGGCAGGCACAGAGACAGCACACCGGGCGTGGAGAGGAGGCAAGAGAGAGTTTATTGTTGGGAAGGGGTTTATAAGGCTTTTAGGAGGGTCAAAGGGGAACCAATCACAAGTTCAGGGTCACACAAAAGAAACCATCAGGTAAAGGGTCAACAGCCAATAGGAAGGGGTTAAACAAAGGACCAATGGGACGCCTCGGGACATCTTCCCAGGACACTCCTGCATGGGAGATAACAGTTGCTGTGGGGGGTATTGGGAAGAAGAAACACGTGTTTGCAAAGGGACCACAAAGAGCCATTTTAAAACATGTTTAAACAAGTTTCTCATCAGATTCACTGCCACACACCCATGGTTTGAATGGCACAAGTACTGCAGCACTGACTGCAGCATGGATTTTCCAAGCATCAGAGATGCATGTTTCCCTTCCTGGGATGTTCACTTTCCTTCAGGAGCCTGCTCTGAGCCATAACTTGGCCAAGAGTATGTTTATACTCTTGAGGAGATAGAAGGGGAAAGGGACAGACCAGGCAGAGAGGTAAGAGAATTAGTGAGCAACCACCTGATGTTCAAAGGGACATAGGGAAGCTGGGGCTGAACATATAATCATGGAATCATAGAGTCACAGGATGGTTTGGGTTGGAAGGGACCTTAAAGATCATCTTGTTCCACCCCCTTCCATGGGCAGGGACACCTTCCACCAGCCCAGGTTGCTCCAAGCCCCGTCCAACCTGGCCTTGGACACCTCCAGGAATGGGGCAGCCACAGCTTCTCTAAGCAATCTGTGCCAGGGCCTCAGCACCCTCACAGGGAAGAATTTTTTCTTAATATCTAATCTAAACTTGTTCTCCGTCAGTCTGAAGCCATCCCCCCCTCGTCCTGTCACTACATGCCCTTGTAAATAGTAATGAATCAAAGGATACTCCATGTCATGGACCTCCTGTGAAAAACACCTTATGGTCGAATGTCAGACACTTCGTAGGCAATTAAACTGTCTATCTGACAGTTTGTTTGACTTGTAAGGACAGGCTGAAATTCATGGAATTTCTAAACACTGCAATTAATCTGTTCAAGTTATCACAGAATAACACAGGACATGCTGAGTTGGAAGGGACCCACAAGGATCGTCCAGTCCAACCCCTGGCCCTGCACAGGCCCAGCCCCAAGAGTCACCCCCTGTGCCCCAGAGCATCATCCAAACCCTCCTGGAGCTCTGGCAACCTTGGGGCTGCGCCCACTGCCCTGGGGAGCCTGGGCAGTGCCCAACCAGCCTCTGGGGGAAGAACCTTTGCCTGAGATCCAACCTGAGCCTGCCCTGACACAGCTCCAGCCATTCCCTGGCTGCTGTCCCTGGTCCCCCCAGAGCAGAGCTCAGCCCCTGCCCCTCCTCTGCCCCTGCCCAGGAAGTTATAGCATAAACTGAAAGAACAAACAATAGATGAGACAATCTTTAGATGAAATCCCCATTCTCCTATCCTAGAAGAATTAATGTCTTACAAATTAGTCCAGATTTTGGCTTCAAAGTATAAATAAGTCTGTATCCAGGTCTGGGGTCCTTAACACAAGAAAGACATGGACCTGTCAGAGCAGGTCCAGAGGAGGCCACGGAACTGCTCCCAGGGCTGGAGCCCCTCTGCTCTGGAGCCAGACTGGGAGAGCTGGGGGGGGTCACCTGGAAAAGAGAAGGCTCCAGGGAGAGTTGAGAGCTCCTTCCAGTGCCTAAAGGGGGCTTCTAAAAAGGAGGTAGAACAACCTTTTATTTTGGCAGAGAGTGACAGGACAAAGAGCAATGGTTTTAAACTGCCTGAGAGCAGGGTTAGATGGGATATTGGGAAGAAATCTTTACTCAGAGGGTGGTGAGGCTCTGGCACAGGTTGCCCAGAGAAGCTGTGGCTGCCCCTGGATCCCTGGGAGTGCCCAAGGCCAGGTTAGACGAGGCTTGGAGCAACTTGGGCTAGTGGAAGGTGTCCCTGCCCATGGCAGGGGGTAGGAACAAGATGATCTTTAAGGTCCCTTCCAACCCAAACCATTCTGGGATTCTGAGTTCTCTCTTTCCCATCTCTACCTCATGTCTCATCACCTTCCCAGCCATCCAAAGTGCTGTCACGTTCTGCTGCACATGTAAAGGTTGGTTTAACAGGCACGAGTCCTGATCCTATTGATGCTCACTGGGAGGTTTCCCTTGCACAGTTAATGCAGATGGAATTCTGACTTCAACACACTTTTAGAAAAGAAAGATTTCGAAAAACCCTGTTCTGTATTTCTGGACTTTGATGAGAAGCTTCTCATGGCCACGTGTTGTCTGGAGGAGGTTCTGATTGCCCCAGTGAGTTACTGCAAGGACTGCAGCACTGCTGGAGGGGCTGGCACAGCTCAGGAGAGGGAAAAACTGACCATCTGTGAAGCTTTGCTCAAAATACCAGAGTCTGCCATAAAACATTCTGCCTGATTAAAGCCCCCAGGAACCTCAACTGGAGGAGCCCTCCCCCACCTTCTCTTCATTTTACAAGGTGTTTTTAAAGTTAAATGGCACCTGATTCCACCCCAGAGCATTTGTATCTTGGTAGCACATGGGGTCGGGTACTTGCGGAGCTCAAGTACTTAAGCAATCCTTTAAAATCAGAGCTGTGCAGTGTAAGTGGGTACTTCAGCCCTGTTTTCCTGAGCAGGGGCAGTTCTGTAAGACAACAGGTGTGACCATCAATAACTCAGTCATTCAGCAAATTAATTCCCATGTTGGCTGGCTTTGAGCTGGGATTTTGGCTGATAAATGCAGCCCCAAGGAGAAGAGCAAAGAGAGAAGGGCAGGGACCTGCAGGTTCCCCATGCAAAAGGCACAATGAGCTGCATTCTCTTCTCCTGTGAAGACAGTGTATTTTGGACTAGGAATGTTCAAAGCAACAACATGTCACGGACAATTTATTCTACATGAGCCCTGGGGTCTGGTTTGGAAAGCTATCTCAGCAAACCCCCCTGGTGTGCTAATGGCCCTACTACTGGTAGCAATGTGATGTCCTATTGATTACTTATCCATCGTTAATAGACCTCTGTACTCCCAGAGGATAACTCTGGTGTAACTGCGAGTGAGTGTTTGATGTTTCACTGCAGGCACAGGATCCAGAGCCTCAAGGGTGATAAAGACCCTTTCCCAGCAGGTCTGTAAAGAGGGAAAATTCATTTACCAGGGTTAGACTTAGAAGGGATGTCCTTAAAAAAGGCTGTAGCCTTTTCACTGCCATCAAAAAGGGTCTGTAGGCTCTGGGATCCTGTTATAGCAGCATCTGCTTTTGGATGCACAGCCTTTGTGCTGTGAACACACAGGAGGGGGATTTACATGGGCAATGCTGTCTGGGAAAAAGAAGGACATCCAGCCCAGTATTTGTACCCTGCAGGCCCTATCCTGCAGCATTTCATCAGGTTTACAAACCTTGAGGTCCAGCCCAGCCTCAATAATCCCTGTAACTGCCCAAGGTCTGCATGGTTCATGAAAGAAAAGCAGTTTTTTTCATTTCTTGCTCTCTGACCCAAACTCTCTTATTTAGCCTTTCTTTGCAATTCTGAGTTAGTAAACATGCTCTGATCCTGCAAGATGACATCCTTGAGCAGCCAGTTGCCTCTGAGCACACTCAGAAGGGCACACAACAAGTCTCCTGTCCCGGCAGGAACGTGGCAGTGCGGGCACAGACCCGAGCAGCCTGAGGCACGAAGGGAGCCTCTGCAAGCAGGGTGGAGCACTGCGAGCCTGGGGGCTTGTCTGTGTTCCACTGGCTTCCAAAGGGACTCCTGGCTCTCCAGCCTTCTGTGCTGGCCTGGTATCTCATCACAGCAATGGTTCCCACTGCTCTCTGACAATCTAGTTGCCTGCCCTGGTCTGTGCAGCCCCAAGTGATATTGCAATGAACTCTTTTGGTCAAAGGCCATGAGAGTTGTCCATCACGTCAGACTAGCAGGGCTGGAAATCTCCCCCTGCACCCAGCCCAGAGAGCCCTACAGAAGAGAGATGTGTTGGCTGTGGGTAGAGTGGGGGTCTGGACACGGACATGGTTTCTTCTCCAGCATGGAAGACCCCTGGATCCGTCTGCCAGAGACTCAGGCTCAACCATAACCCTTTCCCTGTCATTTGGAAGCAACGATTCCTGGGCAGTTGTTGCTGAAGGAGCTGCCTGTGTCTGAGGAGCACATCAAAATGCAGCAGTTAGCTGTGCTGGGAGAGCACATCACCCAGCTTGGCTACGTGAGGAGCTTGCTCTCTGCTGTAAACACGAAACTACACTTGCTCAGAGGCAGCAGGCTCTGTATTTCATCACTCTGTCACTGCAGCACTGCAGCAGGTTTATTACAGGATGGATGGATGGATGGATGGATGGATGGATGGATGGATGGATGGATGGATGGATGGATGGATGGATGGGCCACCAGGGCAGTGGGGTATTTGCTCTCTGAGGAACGCTCAGTGAGTATGGTAAATTGGTTGAGGAGGATTACAGCTGGTGGTAATGCAAGGCACTGTCCAAGGAGAAGGGAGACAGAAGGGTGACCTTGTTATTTCCCCTTTGATTTCCTTGCAAATGAATTTATTCAGCCCATTGTGCTGCAAGGGCTGCTCAATCTGCTGAGTGTCACTTGCCCGGTGTTGGGATGTCCCCTCCATCCTTTGACTGTTTTTATGGACAGAGAAGCTCTGGGTGCTGGCAGGGCACCCATTAGTCTGGAGTATCAGAGTTGTAAATGCCCCTTTGCTCTCCCCTAAGCTCTGCTGTCCATCCTCTCCTGTTGTGTGCTGCTCCACTAAGACACCCTGGCAATCCTCCTGGCTCTCCCTGGAGGCTGAAGGAGCTCCATTTGGGGGCAGATCTGGGGCCTCTGTGTTTCTGGTTTTTTTCTGCTGTGCCCTGGTGACTCTGTGTGGGCTGGTGTTGTGCCTTTCACAGGCACCTATGGAGCAAAGGGAGCTGGGCCACAGCAACACCCCAGGGGGTATTTAGGGCAGCTGCCTGTCCAAGTGCTGCTGCTGTCATGAGACAAAACAGGACACGACCCCTCATTGTTCTGCTGAGTTCCAGGGACAGCTCCCAGCCACCCCAGCTGAGGGGCAGGGTCTGATTCCAGTGGGAATGGCTTTAAACTGAAGGACAGTAGGTTTAGATTGGATATTGGGAAGTAATTCTTCCCTGGGAGGGTGGGGAGGCCCTGGAACAGGTTGCCCAGAGAAGCTGTGGCTGCCCCTGGATCCCTGGAAGTGTCCAAGGCCAGGTTGGACGGGGCTTGGAGCAACCTGGGCTAGTGGGAGATGTCCCTGCCCATGGCAGGGGGTTGAAATGAGATGATCTTTAATGTCCCTTTCAACCCATGATTTTATTATTCTATGAAGTGAGGGCTATGATCAGAAAGCTCTTGAGGACAAGCTCTTGAAAGGCCACCAGTGGACTGTGCTAGAAGGAGGGATTGTCTAGTGGGGTCAGCAGGGTTCTGCCTTTGGAAACTGAGGCTGAACTGAGGGTGAAAGAGGAGACATAAGTCAATGTTCAGGAATGGCCTTTGGTTTAGGGAGTGTTTGAGCTGCTGTGGCCCACCACATGACTCTGCAGTGCAGAAAACCTGGGTGGTGTCTGCAGTGGGTCTGTGGGCTGCTGCTCCAGCTGAAAAGCGAGAATGCCTACCAGATATGATTTAAAGGAGTGAGAACAGTTGGGAAATACCAGGCTTAGGGTGACCTGTGTGTTAATAATCCCAGTTCCCTTATCTATATGTATTGTTCCCTACTCTTAAATGTCACAGGCACAGACCATTTGTCCCACAAACTTCTGCCTCAGTCAGTGTGTTGCTTGGAAGGTGCTAAAGAGGCAGCTCTGTAATAATTTACCTCTTTTGGTTGCCTCAGGCCTTCCTTTGCTGCATACACTCGTGCTTCCCTGCTCACAAGGTCCCTGCAGGGTTTGCTGCAGTGTGTGTGCCATTGCTGAAGGTTTGTCCTTCGCTGCCAGGAGGGCACTGTCCCATGGACACAATGGCACACAATGTGTGTGCCAAGGCACTGTCCCATGGACACAATGGCACTCTCCAGGCACCCAGATCACAACCTCTCCTTGCTTTTCGGTAAGAGTCACAGAATATCCTGACCTGGAAGGGACCCACAAGGATCCTGGAGCTCTGGCAGCCTTGGAGCTGTGCCCACTGCCCTGGGGAGCCTGGTCAGTGCCCAACCAGCCTCTGGGGGAAGAACCTTTTCCTGAGATCCAACCAAACCCTCCCCTGACACAGCTTCACATAAGAGACGCGGAGGATCTAATTCTTCACAACTATGTCTTTCAAAACATTTTGCTTATTTAGTGTGCAAGTCTGTCTGACACTTGTGCAGGTGTGAGCACTTGGCTCTTCTGCAAACCTGGGTCTGAAGCTGGTCAGCCAGAAAATGAAGGGTACATGTTTTGAGAGCACTTGTCTTACTTTAAGTCAATATGTTCTTACCTTAAGTCACTAATGAGGAAGCAGATGTGATCCTGTGGGAGGAGCAGAGACAGGTTGTTTTTTCCAAACCTTTGTTCCACATCAGAGTAACAAGAATCTTCAGATCCTTTTATGACACAACCCAGACTAATTCCCAGGCAAGTCCATCCTGCTGCTGAATGGGAAAGGTGTTTTGTGTAAAAAGTGGTGAATAATCATATGATTAAACTCAACTTCCTCAGAAGGACTCCCAGGAGGCCTCACTGTTGATTCTGCAGGCAGTCTCAGGGTTAGCTGCTGATTGGCTTTGCCATCCTGTAAGGAATGAGGGCTGGGTGTGCCTGCAGGTGTGTGCTGGGAGGAGCAGGAGCATCCACGTGTGTCTGCGGACACGTGTCCACCTCCGAGTCCGTCTGCAAATCCAGGAAGCAAAGTACCCAATCAACAGGGTGTGACATAAAGGTACATCCAGTCCTGTCTGTCTGAGCACACAGATTCAGTTTGGAGACTTTTTTATCAGAAAACAGTGCAAATCTAGAAGCTTTCTGTTTGCCTTCCCATTTAATTGCCATTTCTCAGTTCTTTGATATTTGATACATATTTCACCTTTGCAGCAGGTCTCCAAGGAGGAAGCTTGTATTTGTGATGGCACATTTGGGAGTGTGGACCCTGCTGTTACAAGAGCTGAATTGAAAAGAATTTATTAAATATATCGAGAACAATTGATCAAGGTCATCTGGGGGAAGTTTTCTTGGACTGATACAGAATAGATACGAAATGAGGGTCACCAACTGAAATCCAGCAAGGACCCAGGTACAAAAAGACCTTTCAAAGATTAAAAGGACAGCAAGGACAATATACAGCTGTGTCCATGCTGTCCCCTTTGGATGAGGGTGCACATCCTACCAAACAGCTGGTATGAACTTCTTGGACTTTGCTCTTCTTTGGGAAGACAACAATGTGGTTTGGCCTCAAACCCCTCTAGAAACCACAGGGTTGCTCACACTTGGCAGGGTTCCATATTGCCATGAGTTTATGGAGACTGTTTGGGGGTTGTTTGCCCATGTATCTGCATTTCCCACTGCACTGCTCCTGTGGGGTCATCTAGAGGCAGCATCTCACAAAATACCTCTCATGCTCTTTAGTCAGAGGGCTTTGATAGCTTATTCCTTCCACTGATTGCATCACTTTTTACTTGTCCTGGCCATTAATTGCAGGTCTTTGTTTCCAGCAGTGTCTAAAGGCAGGTCAGGATTGGATGCCTGCACCTTCCAACATTGTTTTTTCCTTCAGGCCATGCAACTTTTGTCATTTCCAGAGTGCAAATACCATTTGGAAAACAAACTCAAACCGATTAAACCACACCTTTATAATTCCTGTAAATGTAATGGCCACAGTTCCCCATGTTTGTATTTTGTCTTTTGGAACTGTCAGGGCTCACAGCAGAGACAGAGGCATTATTCACCCAGGGCTTATCTTACTCACAAGGCAGAGAATGTTTGACTTGTGGTTTCAGGTGAAGGACACACTGCAGAACCAGATCATTCTATCTCCAGATCATTGATTCATGAGCCAAAGAGAGATATTTCATCATTTGGGCCAAACTTATCACAGTGGTTGAGCAGAATTACAGAAATTGGGCTCAATTAACATAGCAATCACATCCTAATTATTTTTACTGCAGCAGCATTGTCTCCTGTCTCTTGGGCTTGATTCACCCCACTACTGAAGGCAGAACATTTTCAGGAAAGTGTTCACAACTCCTCCTCCCCAGGTCAGAAGTAAGAGAGATTTTGCAGGTGTAATGCATCCCCCCACCATGGTCTGCAGTGTGTTGTGGCAGGAGGGGCTGGAAGGGATTTACCCCGAGGCTGAGGCAGGAGGGTGCTGCTTTGGGAGCTGGTCACACACAGAGCCAGGCCCCAGAATCTGAGCACAGCAGATTTCTGCTCTGCCAGTGGTGGGGGTGAATGTGACACTGGTATTTGCCTGCTGGGACCTGCAGGACTGGCAGAGGAAGCCCACTTTCATATAACAGGGTATCAGACCTTTTAAATCACATTATGGGACAATATTTTTTATGCAAATGAGCTGCAAGTGACTCCCCAAAATCCCCAGGTGTCCTTATTGCCAGGGACCTGCTGCTGCGTGTTCCTGAAAATCCATGGCTTCGACAGCTGAAGGCCTGGGAGGCTCAGGATTCGTGCAGGAGTGTGAAGGGGAAGGGCTTTGTCCTGTCTATGTTTTACAGCTTGGAAAATCCAAGGCTTCAGCTCTTCTTTTTGCCGGTTTTGTTACAGGACCTGCAAAAGGGGAAACTTCTGCCCGCACAGCTGGGGCAGGGTTTGTCCCACACAGGGATGTTCCCAGGTGCCAGGGAGATTTTGCAGCTCAAAGGTGTTTAAAAATGACCATACCCAACGCCCAGAGGATTTTCCACAGTGGCAAGTCTGGCTTAGGAGTCCTTTGCTCCTCATGGTATTTGCTTTGTCCCAGGTTCAAGGTGCTGTGAGCTGGAGTTTGGCATTGCAAACCCCTCGTCGGGAGTGTCCGGAGGCGATGGAGTCGGGCTTTGCACAGCTTGTGTTCTGTGTGGCTCTATCCCCCAACTCAGCTGTTAACGCTAATAGATTAGGGAGAGATTGAGCTGGATCAGATAAGTATATTAACACATCATCTGCATACAGCATTAATGCAAAGCTCTCTGAGCCCATGTACTGCCGGGGATATTTTCATTTTTGGCGTGTATTAGATGCCAAACATCCAGTTGCAAAACCAAATGACAAGAAAACAAGATGTTCTCTTAGTTCTTTTCTGCCCAGGGAAGTGGCTGGATATGAGGTTTTTCGGGAGAAAGCAGTTAAAATAAAGCCAGTACCAGAGCATGGATCTATCTACCTGGCAGCTGTGAATCCAGGACAAAGCTTTCCTCAGCAGGAACAGGACTCTGGCACATTGTGGAGCACCAAGGGGGCTGGCAGGGTGAAGGTACAGATGGTGGTGGCTGAAGTGCCCAGACTAGGTGAGCTCTACTGTCTTAGTGACCAGTGCCATTAATCTTAATTAACTTTAATCTTAACTTTGAGCTGGGCAGGTAAAATAACACCTGAATTACTTCATCATTGCCATCATTGCCACAATTAGGTAGAAAGGTCACACCTCTGGATGTGTCTCCAGAATGAGAACCATAGAATGTCCTGAGTTGGAAGGGATCATTAAGTCCAATTGAGCTCTGCACAGACACCCCAACAACCCCACTCTGTCCCTGAGAGCATTGTCCAAACCCTCCTGGAGCTCTGGCAGCCTTGGGGCTGTGCCCACTGCCCTGGGGAGCCTGGTCAGTGCCCAACCAGCCTCTGGGGGAAGAACCTTTTCCTGAGATCCAACCTGAGCCTGCCCTGACACAGCTCCAGCCATTCCCCTGGGTCCAGTGGGAGGCACATGGCCCTCCCCTCACATCTGACAGCACCACTTGGGGACACTTTGAGAGCAGATCAGGGATGTGCAGTGGTGAGTTATAACTTTTTTAATGACAAAATTAAAAGCAAAAAATTTAAATTTCGGGGTTTTATCAACACCTTCCCCACCACCACCCCATATGTGCTCCCAGGAAATATTCACACTCCCCTAGAGATGCCCATTGAGACAAAAAGAACGATTCTGCAGTGAAGGTAAGTTTTGGAAGAAGGGGAAAGAATCACAATACCTGGCTCCAGGTATTTTCTGACCACCAGGTTAGAAGGGTCTTCTCCTGCTGAGGGCAGCCAGGTAAGCTGGGACGGAGCTGGTGGCAGTGGAGAGGTGATGAGGCCCACTGATGGATTGACCCCTCGTGTGTAAGGCTGGTGGCACTGGGTACCTGGGGCTGTGCCCTGGGACAAGCAGCACCTGCACAAGGCAGGTACTGACCCTTCTGCGGCTGCATCTCCATCAACATCCTGGGCACCTTCCACTGGCTCACCTTGACCAAGATTTTGCCTTCAGTTGGGAAAGAACTCGAAATACCAAATGTTCAGAAAACTTCACTTTATCCCAACACAGCTCAAAGAGGGGCAGCTGGAGGGGTGACACAGGTGTAACACATGAGGTGTTAAAATGTGGGAAGCCAACCTGGGAAGGCAGGGCCTGAGGCCTGTAAACAGGGGCAAGTGCTGAAGGTCCTGGTGGCCAGACTGTCCCAGCCCCACTTGTTGCCATCCTGCTGCCCCTGACAAGGCAGAAGGTGGTGTGATCCAAGTGCCACAGGCACCTGTGGGTTCCAGCTGGTCACATCTGCTCTGGGCAGACGCAAAAGACTCAACAGCAAGAAGGAGTTAATGATTTCTACTCCTTTACAGCTCAGATCAACTGACTTTCTCTGGCTGGAGATGCAAAGGAAGGTGTCCTAAGCCAGGCTAATTTGGGTTGGACTCAGCTGTCACAGGTCAGTTCTCTGTCACGCTGTAGAAACTGGGGCCACTTTGTGATGAAGGACGGGGGGAATCAGTGTGTCAGCTCTGCAGCTCAACCCCTGCACCCCCAGAGGGAGGAGCCTGCCCTTGGCTGAGGAATTCCTGGGAGAGCACTGCACCATCCTGAGGCGCTTTGGGGGGCTGTACCTGCTGGTGCCCTCCCTGTGCTGCCCACCCTGCCAGGCACAGCAGAGCCAGCTGAACCTCCTTCCTGAGGAACGTGGTTAAACTGTGATGGACACTAAAGCCTGGGGCTTGGAAAAGGTGAGCTGGGAATCTGCAGGGAGACTCCAGCGCTGCCTTCACAGCCTTCCTGGAAGCCAGCTGCCAGCCAAGCTGGGACAGCCAGCTCAGTTTTGTTCACCAGCTCTGCTGCATCTCTGCATAGAGAAGGGATGGGGATGTCCTTCCCTGAGGAGCTTCCAAGCCTGCTCCCACTGGAGAAGGTTCTCTGGGGTGCAGTAGGTGAGGGAGAAAAGGGTCAGAGTTCCCTACAACTCACACAGGGAGAAAAAACCTGCCTAAAAGTCTACAACCACCAAGAGGCTGTTTATAAGCCTTTTCCATCTCTCCTCTGCCTTTCTTAATTGCTTTGAGGTTATTCTTTTAGATGAGTTAATTATTCTCTGTTTATTCTGATGAAACGGGAAATATTTATTTATGTTTTTACCTTGAAGGATTTCTAGTTTTTTCAGAGACCAGATGCCACAGCAGATAAACTGCAGAGCCCTGGTTCATGTGCTGCCCAGCTTGCAGTGTTGGGGCCTTGCTTCAGCTGCAGCTTTGGAGAAGTTAAATCCATGGGTTGGGAACGGTGTTGAGGAATAGTCTCCTCTGTTCACAAACAGTGGTAGGGGAGGCTTAAGAGACCTGTGCATCCCTTCAACAGACGCACAGGCTGCTTGGGCATTGCTGTGCTCAGCACCAGACCTGAACCCTGGCAGCCCCTGGACCTGCTCCAGGGCACAATCAATGGGGGGAATCTGGTGGAAGCTTCCTTTCCATGGATCCATTCAGCCTCCCATCTGCAGTCCCTGTGAGTGCCTCCCACCAGGGTGTGAAATACTCTGCTTGCTGTTTGGTGGTGGCAGCACTGACCTGGCACACGGGGGATGCAGCACCTGCGAGGTCCCACTCCCGCTACCACATACCTTGGCTCTTCTGCCACAGAAGGTGTCACTTAGGAAGTTTGATGTCACACTTTTCTTGGCATTGACCTGACCCTGGTGAGATCCGGAGAGCTGCTGCAAAGCCAGTGTGAAGGTTTACAGATGTGATTGACTTGGCTTCAACCAAAAATGGGATGGTTGTTCAGTGGCCTTTTTTACCTGCTCTGCTGTTCAAACCTTAAAGCCAGACACATCCTCCCATTCCCTCTCTCTTTCACCACAGTCACATCTCTCTGGTCTCTCTCCCATGGTAGCTCCCTGGCATTCCATTTTCTTGCTAGTTTAACAAGGAAACCTCTCTGAGGGCTGTGACAGCTGGAAAAGCATCTGGAGGAGTGATTTGCAGTTTGGTTGTTGGTAGCCTGGAAGCCAGCCAGCCAGATTTTTGCTGTCTCATACCTTGAGTTTGGAGATTGTTCAGGTGATGCTGCTTCCACAAAACCTGGATCTCTGAGGAGCAGCTGTGTCCAGGGGGAACGCAGTGCAGGAGCCTGAGCTGGGAATGCAGAGCTCACTCCAGCAGTGCTGGGTGCACCCTGGGTGCACCACATTGAGAGATAAGCACAGTAATTTCACAAAACAGGGCCTCAAAAAGAGATGTCAAAAGAGGATGAGGAAGCCAGAGAAAATGCTGCCTTTCCTGGGATGGATTCCTGGGTGAGCAATAGCTTTGGAAGGACTCTGGACCTTGTGAATCTGTCACACAGAGTGATCACCCAAGTGCAGGAGCTGGGGCTGCTCAAGGGGCAGAGCCTGGCACTGCCTGGTGGGCCTGTCCTTGCCAGGGGCAGACACCTGATCTGCAGGTCAGCTGTCTGTAAGCTCTGGGTCCATCTGCTCTTCAGAGAAGGCCGTAAGCCAAAGCCACGTGGGTGAACCCTCCTTCTCCTCCTCCTCCTCCTGCAACTGCAGGCAGAGAACACTTGAGAAAATGGAGTGAGGGCTCATGGAGTGATGTGGCAGAGAAAAGGAGGCTCAGGGGGGACCTTCTTGCTCTCTGCAACCCCCTGACAGGAGGGTGGAGCCGGGGGGGAGGTCGGGTTCTGCTCCCAGGGAACAAGGGACAGCACAAGAGGAAAGGGCCTCAAACTGTGCCAGGGGAGGCTCAAGTTGGATATTGGGGAAAACTTCTTCACTGAAAGAGTGGTCAGGCACTGGCACAGGCTGGCCAGGGCCATGGTGGAGTCACCATACCTGGAAGGTTCAAAAAACATGTAGAAGTTTGGGGTTAGCAGTGGCTTTGGCAGTTTGCGGTGATCTCAGAGGGCTTTTCCACCCTCAGTGATTCTGTGATTCTTTCTTTGCAGGACTGATTTGCTCAGCATTGCCAGAGCTGTGTCCTGAGGAGAAGCATGACCAGCCTTTTTTTTTGCATCAGAATGCAGAGCACTCTCAGCAGTGCCTTGAGGAGAGGTTTTCTCACCCTGAAGGCAGGATAGTGCTGTGGGAGACAGATGGTGTAGCTGAGCAGTTCCTAAAATGAACCTAAAATTTGCCTGAAATGGCAAAAAAATTATTCCTTATTCTTGCCTGGAACATGGAAACCTTTGCAGAAAGACAAGGCTGTTTGGCCATGCCCTGCCATCTGCAGTCACAGCCCACCCTCCAAGCCACACTTGATGCCAGTCCCCCTCTGGTGCTCAGAGGCTGTCCTTGGCACAGCATGTGGATGCTGGAGAGAACAGGCCCTGCCACCACCACCAGGAACTGCCCCCCAGCGTGGGCGCAGCCTGGGAGGAGTTTCTGTTCCCCTGCAGATGGAGCAGAACATGGACATAATGGAGAGAGGGATCCCAGGTGACTCTGGGTCTCTAAGGATGGGTTAGACGATAACCTCAGAAAAGCCTCGGAAGCACCAGTGCTGCTGAGCAGGAGGAGAGCAGATGGGAAATGCTGTCCTGGGCCCACCCAGCCTGGGCTCTGGTGGCTTCACAGTCCCACTGTGGGCGTCTGGCTGGCAGAGGGACAGCAGTGCAGGGGTTCTGGGCTGCCCTAAAAAGAGGATGAACCACCCACCCTTCTCCCACTGTGTTCCACCCAGAGTCAGGTGCTTCTGTTCAGCTCAATTGCTTGATGACAGTAAAGGTAACTCTGTATTTCTCTTCAAACTTATATTCTTTGGTAAAAACTGGGAGATTGAAACTAAATGTTTGTGTCAGTCCAGTTTCCAACACCTGTCAGGGGGGCTGCTCTAGTTTTCCATCCCCCATATCACACTGACCCCACCCACCCTGTTCCCTCTCGCTCTGGGACCCCCTGCACGTGCACCCCTGGGACCATAGAGGTGAGAAGGCCTGGCAGCCACACAGCTCCATGTCACCCCAGGGGAGGTGCTGCTCTTTGGATAAAGAAATGTGTCATGAAAGGGAGGCCGGAGAAGAAAGAGAATCACAGAGTCACAGGATATGCTGAGTTGGAAGGGACCCACAAGGATCATCCAGTCCAACCCTGGCCCTGCACAGGCCCATCCCCAAGAGTCACCCCCTGTGCCCCAGAGCATCATCCAAACCCTCCTGCAGCTCTGGCAGCCTTGGGGCTGTGCCCACTGCCCTGGGGAGCCTGGGCAGTGCCCAACCAGCCTCTGGGGGAAGAACCTTTGCCTGAGATCCAACCTGAGCCTGCCCTGACACAGCTCCAGCCATTCCCTGGCTGCTGTCCCTGGTCCCCCCAGAGCAGAGCTCAGTCCCTGCCCCTCCTCTGCCCCTGCCCAGGAATTGGAACTGCACTGAGCTCTCCCCTCAGTCTCCTCTGCTCCAGCTGAACACACCAAGTGCCCTCAGTGTCCTCACTCGGCTACTGCTCATGATTCTGCTCTCAGTGGGCAGGAGTAAAGCAGGAGCAGCCTGGCCCTGAGCACTGGCACAAGCACACAGTTAGTCCTGAGGCCTTGTTTTTACGTGCTCTTCACTTCCCACTCCATCCTTCATCATCTCACTGGGAATTCTTCCTGTTTGGGGAGCGCACAGAGCAACTGTGCAGGGCAAACTCTGCTCCTTCTGGAACATTTCTCAGCTGCCAGATGCTGCCGACGCAGCCAGAGGTCCTGGCTGTAGTAATGTGGCCTTTAAACTACACCGGGCTTTGCACAACAATTAATTACCCTCAAACACAAAATCAATGGGCACCTTTGTTTCGCTCTGGACAGCAGTGATGGATGGATAAGGCAACTTTAAGCTCCTCTGCATTAAATAAACTTTTTCCTGGTATGTCCCTGGCAAGGGACAAATCTGCATGTGCTCCTCCTTGTCACTCCAGAGCCTGGGAAAGATCATGGTTTGAGGCACGTGATGAGGAAACAAACCCTGTCAGAGCTCCCCAGCTGACAAGGACTTCAAATTGTCAAGCTGTTGTTGTCTCAGGTAAATAAATTGATCACATCTTTTTCTCCTCTGAAGCTCAAACACTCCATAGTCCCAGGGGTTTCACATATTGCCTGTCTTTTAAAGATTGATGCACTAAATTTTTATACTCATAAACATTATATTATATTATATAGACAAATTATATTACATTATATTATATTGTATTTACTACATTATGGATGTGCCACTGCTCTTGCACAGCTAAAGGCTAGGGCTGAGTTTTGGGCCTAAATCTGCAATTCAAACAGCTCCTTACATAGGAAGGAGGCTTCAAAGAAAGGGTTTTCAAGGAATACACAACTCTAATGACTAATTAATGGTTGTGTTAATTTTAAGACAAGTATTTAAGAAAATGTAGCACCATGTTTCGGGCCATTTTGTTCTCTTGAATATATAGATAAGGGCAGATTCTCCAGACTTGCCTCTGAGTTAAAACCATAAGAAAGTTGGTTCTTTGGCTACATTTGCAGAATCACTCTTTAGGATTAATGTTGCTACTCCTGTATTTTGTCCCAGTTCCCTTTGTGTCAGTGTCTGATGACTCTCACCAGGTTCTGAAGGTTCTGAAGCTCTCTCTCCAGGGATGTTTCAGTCCAGCAGCTCCTGCAGCTCTGTGCCTGCTCCGTGCCCCACTGAGGTTCCCTGGTGTCACAGGAGGGTGGCTGCAGTCACACTGGGGTGTTCACAGAGGTGCTCAGTGGGCTCTCACTGGGACCAGGGGATGCAGAGAGCAGGACCAGCCTCGTGCTTCACTTCACTGTCAGGACCAAGACTCCTCCAGAGCCCAGAAGAGCATGGAGACACCCGGGATTCCCAGTCAATGCCACATGGGAGCAACCTGTCAGCTCTTGACTTCCCCAGCAGGGCTGAGCTGGGATGAGCAGGGCACAAGTCCCAGCTGAGGTCTGGTCTCAGAGCTCTGGTGGTGCCCATGGTGCTGCCTTCCCTCCCTTTGCTTTTAAGCTATGCAGGTACAAACTAGGCTCCCAAGGCAGTGCCCCAGGATACTGGTGCTGGAGCCATGGAGGTGCTGGAGCCCTGAGTCCACTCCAGCTGTCATTCCCAGCTCGCCAGGAACCAAACTTGCCTGGCTGCACCCTCTCGCCCACAGTGCTGGGGTGTCACAAGGGAAACCAGGACAACTCACCTGCTCCAGGACCCTCTGCAGACTGCAGTGCAGATATGAGCACTCTGCTGGGTTCATCCCATAGGCCCCATAAGGCACATCCACAGCATCATTAAGGTTGGAAAAGACCTCCATGGTTATCAGGTCCAACCTTCAACTGAATACCCCCATACCCACTGAACCAGATCATGAAGTGCCACATCTACATGTTACGTGAACACTTCCAGGGACAGTAACTTCACCACTGCCCTTGGGAGAGGGGACAACCACAAGGTTGTCTCAGAAAGTTCCCTGATTCTGAGGGAGGTCATCTGGGGAGGTCAGCCAAGCCTACCAAAGCTGAGCCTTCCTTGCTCAGCAGTAGCCCAGGCAGAGAGCAGGGAGACGGATCTGGAAGGGACGACTGCAATTGCAACAAGGGATGGGAAAGAGAGAAAGGTTCAGCACCAGTTCATCCCAGCAAGGTTTTGGCTCTGGCATTGCACACGTGGCTGAGAGAACACCCAGGGCCAGGCCAGGTCAGGCAGCAGCAGCAGCCTCCACATGCAGAGCCCTGCAGCACTTAGTGCTGACAGGGACGAGTCGAGGACACGCACTGAGCCCACTGCATTACGTGAAGAAAGTGTGAAGGAACAGACTGGTGCTTTGTGAAAATGGGATTTTCAGGGAGTTTTGCTTGTGAATACCAGGAAATTCCTACTCGGTTTGTTTAGAATGACACATTATGAGAATTTTCCAAGAGACTAATCAAACAGGATCATCAAAAGTTATTGGGTTACCTGGTATCTGCAGTGCCCAGGTACCATGGGGTACTCTTAAAAACAGGAGCATGCAAAGGAATTCTTTTTTCATAGAATAATAGAACCAGAGGATGGTTTGGGTTGAAAAGGACCTTAAAGCTCATTTCCTCCCACCCCCTGCCATGGGCAGGGACACCTCCCACCAGCCCAGGCTGCTTCAAGCCCTGTCCAACCTGGCCTTGGACACTTCCAGGGATCCAGGGGCAGCCACAGCTTCTCTGGGCAACCTGTGCCAGGGCCTCCCCACCCTCACAGGGAAGGATTCCTTCCCAATATCTAATCTAAACCTACTCTCTGTCAGTTTGAAGCCATTGCCCCTTGTCCTGTCACTCCAGGCCCTTGTAAATACTCTCTCCATCTTTCTTGTCAGGTCTCTTCAGGTCCTGGAAGGCCACAATTAGGTCACCTCAAAGCCTTCTCTTCTGCAGGCAGAACAATCCCAATTCTCTCAGTCTTGCCTCACAGCAGAGCTGCTCCAGCCCTTCAGTCATCTCCGTGGCCTCCTCTGGACTCTCTCCAGCAGCTCCACGTCCTCCCTGTGCTGTTCCCCAGGGCTGGAGGCAGCTCTGCAGGGGGGTCTCACCCGAGGAGGCAGAGAGGCAGAATCCCCCCTGCCCTGCTGCCCACGCTGGGGGACCAGCCCAGCACAGGGGCGTTCTGAGTGCTGGGGCAGGTCCAGCCTCTCAGCCACCAGCACCCCTGAGACCTCCCAGAGCTGCTCTCACTCTGTCCATCCTCTGGCCCCATTTTCAGGAACAGCTGAACTGCTTTTTTTTAGTGAGACTTTCAGTGCAAACACACAAACACTCACCTGGACTGAGATGGTTGATATGGGAGGCATCAGCCCAATCTGTTGCCACGTGACAAAAGCACAGGCCACTAAAAACAGGAGAACCACAGAGCATTAGCAGTGCCAAATCCATCTGTGGCACAGCTACAGATTGCTTACTTATTTTGGCTGCAGATAATTTTTCCCCTCAGAAAATTTATATGTAACCATCAATGTAAACAGTTTGCAAAGCTGTCAAACTGCTCCAGTCAAAAGATGAAGTTTTTAAAATGCCCCTAAGATCCAAAATTTTACAGTTTTTCTGTACTGCATATTTTTTCTTGCAGTTCCACCCTTTCATTTTTAAATGCTTTGAAAAAAAAGGTGTTAAAAAATGCCCTGACACCACACAGCTGAAACATTCCATGGCATGTTCTAGTGAAATATTCTGTTCAACCCAAAATTATGCCTTTATTGGCCCAAGAAATGTAAAATCTTAACTGTTTGCCCAGCTTAGGGCAGGGATTCACTGGGAATGGATCCTTGCTCTGAAGAGGATTTTTAACTGTGGATGTTTGGGCACTGGAGACTGTCAGCACAAGGAACCAAAGGCCATCTGAGGTCAGCTGCACTATTCACTGAACAGGCAAAATAGAAACATCCAGATCTTTTCCAAAGGAGACGTAACAGCCCCCAGGTGCTGGCACTGACTCCAGCAATGGTGATGGTGGCAGTTAATCTGCAAATGTCTAATGAACCCCTTCTCCTCCCTCTGCCAGCCCAGCCGTGGAAGAGGCCACTCTCAGGGCTCTCTGGTGCAGTGGTGTTTCCAAGTCCAGCCTACGCTCAGCTTGGAGACTATTTTTCTCCTCATTTGCCAGAGGCTCTCTTTACCACTCCAAAATACTATGAAGCAATTGGAGTTAATTTCTGAATTTTATTTCCCAAAGTCACAGAATTTTGATTGACTAAACAGCAATCAGCATCAGAGTTGTTTTTATTTTATATCATGCCAGTAGAAACATTTAAGTCAATATCCATCAGATTTGTGAAAAATGAATAAAACCTGGCCTTTTCCAAGCATAATTAGACTTGGAGAATGGTGTTGCCTTCATCTGGAGGTCAGTACAAATATTAGCAATTTGGCTCAGTCTTCTATTTTCATTTTGGAAAAAATTCTTTTCAGCTCCATACTGCAGAAACAATGTCCTAGTGACATAAGCACAACCCTGGGAAGTCCGGGATGCAAGGACTTGAAGAATTAGAATAACACTTGTGAAGCCTAAATACAGCATAAAGCGGGAGGCTTTTGGGTTGTGTTGTTCCCAAGGATCAACATTTCTCCCCTGGAGTCCTGAAGTTCATGGAAACAACTGCAATGTCCCCATCAGCATCATGGAATCATGAAGAGTTTGGGTTGGAAGGGACCTTAAAGATCATCTCCTCCCACTCCCTGCCATGGGCAGGGACACCTTCCACCAGCCCAGGTTGCTCCAAGCCCCATCCAACCTGGCCTTGGACACTTCCAGGGATCCAGGGATCCACAGCTTCTCTGGGCAACCTGTTCCAGGGCCTTCCCAACCTCCCAGGGAACAATTCCTTCCCAATATCCCATCTAACCCTGCCCTCTGTCAATGCACCACATCTGCACTGGAGCCAGAATGTCTCCTCATCCTTGGGAGGGTGGCTGACAGAAGGTGCCTCGGGACAAGTGGAGGTGACCAGATCACCTGGACATGCACCAAAGAGCCCAGAGGGATGAATCCCTTGGAGACACAGCTGCATGAGGAGTCTCAAAGTGTCCCCGTGACACCCACAGCTCAGGAGGGCCCTGATTTCCAAACCCTGAAGCCCCCCTGCAAAACAGAGTTGGGGGACTCTTGTGCTTGGCCCTCACTCAGCCTTTGGGGGTCAGAGCCAGAGGAACAGCACTGCCTGTGCTTCCCACTCCCAGAGCTGAGGGGACAGGCCCTGGGGAATGGCAGCAGCAAGGAAATGGTTATTAAAGTGCCCACATATTGAAGTGCTTTTTTCCACCCCAGTTCCTGTTTGCCTTGAATAGAAGTCATGGCTCTGGTAATTATCAGTTATGTGCATAACTCCTGCCCACAGAAAACTTTTAATTCCCAGGCAAGCTGAGCCTGTTCAGCTTTGTTCATCACAAATAAAGATTTCCCATATTTGATAGAGAAAGCTCAGCTCAGTCTCTCATGCCCAAAACAGGGAAATTCAGCCTCAAAGTGTTCCCCCCTGGTTTTTAATGGTGGTTTTTCATTTCTCAAGCTGTGCTGCACTGGGTTACACCTCAGGAATATTTTACACATTTCCTATAGAAACACCTGGGTTTCTCTGAACACATGGCTACATAAGAGAAACAGTTTGATTACACAGCAAAGGACACGTTGCTAAATGTTACTCTCCTGGTGCAAAAATAGGCAAAGGATGGGAACAGAAAGTCTGGTTTTGCATGAGCCCCTTTGCTGAGAGATAAAAGACTTTGAATTCCACACCACTGCTCTGACACAGCAAAGCCACTGGATGGACAGGATGGGATTGCTACAGGCAGCACACATGGGAAGCAGGCTGGGCACACTTAGTGCAGTCATTGCACGTCTATCTGCACTGGAAGGTTCATAGTGTGGTATCACCATGCTGGGGAGCCAAAATGCCCAGGTAAACTGCTATGGAATGATCCTGCTCCTGCTGGTGATGAATTGGAGTGAAAGACAGGCCCAGGAACCTCACTAGTATATTGCAGGAATGAAGATCATCCCAGATGGTGGAGTTGTGCAGATGGAAGCAAAAAATCAGTTGTGAATAATCTGGAAACAGACCCTCCTGGAGGGGCTGCCTGCTCTGGGCAGTCACTGACACCCTGCACTGCTGCCTGCACAGAGGGGACATGGAGCCCCTCTGCTCTGGAGCCAGGCTGGGAGAGCTGAGGGGGTTCACCTGGAGAAGAGAAGGTTCCAGGGAAACCTGAGAGCCCCTTCCAGGGCCTAAAGGGGCTCCAAGAGAGATGGAGAGGGACTTTGGACAACAGCCTGGAGGGACAGGACAAGGGGGAATGGTTTTAAACTTACAGAGGGCAGGGCTATTATCGGGAAGGAATTCTTCTTATTATTGGGAAGGAATTCTTGGCTGTGAGGGTGGTGAGGCCCTGGCACAGGTTGCCCAGAGAAGCTGTGGCTGCCCTTGGATCCCTGGAAGTGTCCGAGGCCAGGTTGGACGGGGCTTGGAGCAACCTGGGCTGGTGGAAGGTGTCCCTGCCCGTGGCAGGGGTAGGAACACGATGAGCCAGGTGGAACAGGTCCCTTCCAAACCAAAGCATTCTGGAAGTTACATGACAATTCAGGGCAGAGATGCCCCAGCCCAGCAACGCCACGGCTGGAGAAGGATTTGCCCAGAGGAAGCCCTGCAGCTTCCTCTGCAATTTGGGGGAAACCCTCGTGCTGTTGCCACCAGAAGCCTGTTCCCCCTGGTGTGAAGCACTGAAACTTGGTCAGAAGGAAGTCACATACAGCAAATAATCCTGGTCTCTGTTTTGCTGCAGCCATGGCCAGACAGCAGAGTGCTGCCCTCTCAAGGCTCCTCCTCTTGGGAACATGCAGCCTGCGGTCCCTGGTTGTCACTGCCTTGCTGACATGGATCCAATTACTGGCTCATTAGCAGTCCAGCAGCAACCAGAACAAGGAGCAGAGCTGATGAAGGCAGGGGATGCAGGATCTTGCTCAGACTGCAAAGGAGACCACAAAGCTGCTGCACAGATCAACCTCTCCCAATGCCAGGCACCGAACCTCAGACACAACAGCAGGTCCAGAGCCAGCTGGGGGCCAGCTTGGGCCAGGTGGGAAGGAGAGCACCACAAAACACAAGGACACATGTCCTTGCCTCTCCTCTGCTTGCTTAGGTGTGATATCACTGTGGCTCATGTCATGATCCCACACCCACCACTAAGAACTGGTGTGTTCAGTGCCCTGGGGCACCTCACTCTGCCCTGGCTCTCCAGGGAACTGCAGAGGAGCATCAGCCCAGAGCTCCTCAGAGATGACAGCCAAACACACACTGTGCTGTGCCCAAACCCGCTGCCTTGGGGTGGGATGTACAAAGGGATGGGTCACAAACGAGTTGGAAATTCCTTGGAAGAAAGGTCTGTGTTTAGTCAGAGCTGCTCCAGCACCCTGTGGGTGTGCACAGCCTAGGGCTCCTTCTTGTACCCTGTGCCCTTCTTGTCACCCTTCCCCATGGCCACAGCAGCCAGATCCCTCTGTGGCAGCTCAGAGCCTCCACTGTCACCCAAAATTCCAAAAGCACTCCCAGCCTGTGCTGGGGTGTACTCCTTCCCAGTGGCACCACAAGCTTCCCAGCATTTTTGGGGAAGGTCTCCCACCCATAAATGATCTTTCTCTAGCTGTTGTGAAGGAACGGTCTCAGATGTCACTGTGCTGTTTGTTAGGGAAAAAAAAAAACAAACCCAAAAAAACTAACAAAACCAACAAAAACAAACAAACAAACCAACAAACCAGAGTTTACTCCCAAAGGGGAAAAAGAAAGGGCTGTAAATTTTTCCATCCTTTTCCCTTGCAAGCTGCACACTTTTCATCTTAAAAACAAAGTCCAGGGACTGAATATCAAAATTTTTAATTCAGAAACAGAGCTGAAGAACTGTACAAGTCTTCCTGGAGGGCCTTCCCCTTAGCCC